>NC_091790.1:7272727-7575757 GCF_041296235.1 Equus asinus | reverse complement strand
ACTCCTTCTATGGTAAGAGATATGGGGAGGGAATCTCACTGATCCCACTGAGTCCTGTAACCTGGGAGGCCAGCCTTCACAAAGGATGGAAGCCCTCTGCAAAAGGGTACTTTTCAGCACACTTCTAGAGCCCCTCCAAACCAAGAGACATACCCAAGCATGGCAGGGGTCCATTCCTTCAAGGTTTCAATGAGCTCTCTTGTGACATATTGGCATATACCCAGTGGGCCCCTGTGACTTGAGAGCTGTGGGAAGTGAGAATTCTCTTAAAGAATGCTAGGGGCATAGGAAAGGAGGCCTCGATTCTTCTCTTCAATGTCCTCTATTGATCATTCTTGACTTTGTATTATGGGTAAGGCAGAAGGACAGCGTAGGTCTGATAAGCCCTGGGTCTGGCCTCGTTTTTCAGAACACATTTCCAGCTTGAATCAGCATGGCCTCCCCAGACTTCCGTAGATGACAATGTTGTCCTCTGAGTACTTGACCCTCTATTGTCTCTTCTTCCCAATGATTCCTTTCTCATCCCTTGAATTAGCGTCTCTTTGATGTTTTCAAGTTTCTGTGTCCGGTTTGTGTTTGGAAAAGCTGTTTCTGTGTACCTCTCACTTGAATATCCTAGCCCAGGCCAATCCTAGAGCTGGAAACCTATGGCCAACTTTGGTGACATGGTCACCGTGATGTCATAAACACACTCAGAATTCTAAGTTGTCCTGAAAACCTCCATGCACACAGTGTTTCAGAGCCATCTCATACCAGTCTGACGACTCCCCCTTTCCAGGTTTAATAGTTTTCCTTTTTCTGGACTTCTTGTCGGTTTCTAACTTTATCCTCGAACGTTGAAAGTTCTACTATATTCCTTCTAGACAGTGGTTTCTTTCCTTTAAGATAGTCCTGGGATTTATCTCTTATCTTTTGTGGATGTGGCCAAATGTGTGGACTTGCCCCACAGAAAGTCCTGGAGTCCCTGCGAAGCTGAAGTTACCCAAGCAATCCTCTGATGAGCAATGATCATGTCAACTCAGAGCAGTCTGGTGTTTCCACCTTGGCAGGTCAGATGTTTTCCTTCCTTCATCATTTGGGGAAGTGTACCTGATGTCTTCATAGATTGTAATATTCTCATGGTTCATTTCCTGGTGTGTATTCATAAGGTATCCTCACAATTTCTACTTCTTCATGATCTCTGTCGGCACCATACCTTGAAATCTATATTTTCTAATGCTGCTAATCAGCTCTGCACCTACGATGCCAGCCTGCCAGTACCAGGCCACCCAAGTGGAACACGGACACTTACCCACTACACCAGAGGGCTGGCCCTGAAGTGCATTTTTGGACCATCCTTTGGCTTGAACTTGGGAAGATGTTGGTCTGCATTGATTATTCATAAAGGTAATTAGCACTAACATCGTGGACAGCAACATTTTCAGTTGGCTCAGGAGTTTAGCACGGGTCATGTTCTGTTGGTACTGTTCCTCTTCATCTCTTTGCTATGGTCTAACTTTATGTTGCATCATTAAGCATTTTGAGGTGATTATCAATCCTTTGAAGTTCATAATCTCTAAACTCTTTCAGCCTGCAAACTTTATCCCTTAAACCTGCTTGCCTTTATGGAGTTTTGATTTTAGGTGAATTGATTTCCATAACCTAGCATTAGAAAATCCTATAGCTTTCAGATTTACATCCTCATAGATTTAGACTTCTGTGTATGCTACATCTTCTTCCCCACAGTAAGCCTAATTACAGGCGCACAACCCACACTTGTGCCTAATCAACTCTTTCTCCCACCGTCCACTGCCACCCGTTCCCTCTGGGAACCACCAATCCCATATCACGTTCTACCTGTTTGCTGGTCCTTATTTTAATCTTCTGCTTGTAAGTGAGATGCGATGGTATTTGATTTCTCCCTTGGGCTTGTTTCAGTTCCCCTTCCACCCTCAGGAGTGATTCTGCTGTCACAAATCGCTGGACTGCACTCTTTCTTACAGCTGAGTGTTTTGCCTTTGTGTGGATATAGCCCAACTTCGTTCTCCATTGGTCCTTTGATGGGCACCAGGGCGGCTTCCAATTCTTGGATATCGGGAGTAAGGCTGTGGTGAACACAGCGGGGCACGGATCTGTGTGCATTAGTGTTTCGCAGTTCTTTGGATAAACACGCTGGAGAGGAATAGCTGGATCATATGGTAGATGGATTTGGAAATTTCTGAGGCAATTTCACATGGCTATGCCTAGTGCCCTCACCGGTTTGCACTCCCACCAGAGGTGCAGGACTCTTCCCTTCTCTCCACTTTCTCTCTGACACTTGTTGTTTGCTGTTTTTTCCTTATAGCCATTCTGAACACAGGGAGCTGTCATCTCATTGCCGTGAGGATTTGCGTTGGCCTTATACTTAATGGTGCTGAACAAGTGTTCATACAGCTGTTGGCCACCTTTCTGTCTTCTTGGGGTAAATCTCTGTTTCCATCTTCTGCCCAGGTTTTAATGGGCTTGTTGTTTTTTCTCTTGTGGAGACGTGTGTGGTCATTGTGTCTTTTGGCTATTCAGCCCTTCTCAGATGTGTGGTTTGAAACATCCTCTCCCTGTTGTTGTGCTGCCTTGCATTGAGTGGACGGTTTCTACGACTGGACAGAAGCTTCTACGTTGGATGGAGTCCTGCTTCTTTCTTCTTTTCTTTGTTGCCCTTGCCCAGTCACACATGCTTCTTCCAAATAGGCGGCTACCCCAGATGGCAAAGAGCAAGCTGCCTGTGTTTTCTCCTAGAAGTTTCACTGTTTCAAGACTTCCGTTGAAGGTTTTAATCCATTTCGAGGTGGTGTGTGTGCCTGGTGTAACAGCATGATCTACTCTTATTGTGTTACATGTGGCTGTGCAGTCTTCCCAGCACCATTTATTTTAGAGACTCTCCGTTCTCCACTGTCTCCTCTTGCCTTTCTCATTGCAAATGTGCTGTCCATATATGTCTGAGTTGACCCTTGGGTTCTGCATTCTGTTCCATTGGGGTTTCTGCCTGTTTTTGGGACCGGGCTGTGCTGGTTCGGTACCAAGCGCTTCGTCCTACATGTTGAAATCAAAGTGTGATACGTCCTGCTTTGTTCGTTCTCCTCAGAATTCCTTTGGGTATTCAGGGTCCCTTGTTGCTGGATAGAGACTTTAGGATTTTCTCTTCTATTTCTCTGGGAAAGATTGCTGTAAATTTGAATGGGATTGCATGCAATCCAGAGATTGCTTTATCCTTTATGGACGTTTCAGGTGTTTTAGATCTTACATTCCTAGAGCACGGAATACCCTTCTGTTTCCTTGTGTTTTCTGGAATTTCCTTCCCTCAAGCTTTGCTAGTTTTCGGTTTCCATAGCTTGCACCTGTTTGTCTAAGCTTATTCCTAGAAATCTTATTCTTCTTACTTGCATGTTTTTTTCCAGAGGTTCAGTTTTTCTATTCTTTGAAACTTTTCATTGGTTTTGTTTTGGCAGATGTTTATGGCTGTACGCACATCTGGTGGCGATGCTGCTGTATTAGCTGGGCAAGAATGACGCCGTCTGATGTTGCTTCCCATCTGCCTCTACACTACCTTGGACACCTGCCCCAGAATATCTGGACCATCGGTGAGGAGGTTCACCTCCAGGATTCTGCATGGTCTGCCCTGGGTGCCGACCCAGAATTTGCGGACTTCACCACTGCACCACTGGCCAGCAAGTTTCATGTTCCATTGGAAACCTGCATTTGATGTGGAATGTGAGTTGAATATGCTATTTGGGACAAATCTTGCACTGTGTAGACGAGGCCAGTTTGTTTTTCTTCTCCACTGTGATGTCAGAGGATTTCTCAGAATTGTGTCTCTGCTATCACGGCAAACTTCATTGACACAGGTTTTCAGAGCCCCATTTTAACATTCTCATAACTCACCATTACCATTTAGCCTAGGTTTGACATTTGCTGCAGTTTTTGTGTTTGTGACATTCTCTGTCTTTCGAATGTTCAGGGTATTTCTAAAATGGACATCTTTCATTGTGGATTATTCAGCTGTGATTTCTCTGTGCCTTCCATTTTCTGGGACGGTTTTTTGTTTTCCATGGTATAATTGTTGATATGGGCTTGGCGAGCTCAAGACTGAAAAGAAAGATTTCTCGGACATTCAAGGTCTGGCATTGGTGCTATTTTATTTAGAGAATAGTACGGGATAGCATGGGGACAGGACCCATGGGTAGTGAAGAGTTGCTGCTGCTCCCTGGGGATGGAACCCATGATCAGGCAAAGCTCCTGCTGCTGCCCTGAGTTGAGGGTTAGGGCTAGTTTTATAAGTCATGGGTACATGATTTATTTTTACTGGAAAAAGAAATGATGTGGTAAAATTCTTTAAATGATTTCAGTGCTGATGGGGTCTGGTTATTGTGCAGTCATATAATTTTAGATACGGATCTGGCAATATAGATAAGCATGTACGTGATTATGCCCTGGGCTTCTCTCCCTGAGTCAGCTCTAATTCCACTGGCTCATATAGTTTGGCATGTAGGCCAGATCACCTTGGGCTTCCCTAGCTGGGGCAGCTTTAATCCACATCATAAACACCCCCTGAACCCATTTGGACTGGAGAGGTTTGGGGATATGGACGATGGTCAGTCTTCTGTAACTACTTATGGCTGTACAAGGTCGCAGAGCTGTCCCTAAATGGGGTCATAGGTACAGGTAGGAAGTTCAGTGGACTGGAAGCCTTCACCTGTGGAGTTCAAGGCTGACAAGGTATACAGAGCATCTGGAGACGAGAGAATCATTTGACGAGAGGTGGTCCAGGAGGTGAAACTTTTTTCACATGCGGAAGACAAACAATGAAACAGACAACAAACTATAATAAGAAATACAGGCAGTATGTTTGACCAAATGTATAACGTATTGAAGTAGTGCAGAAACCTGGTCCTGACTTGGAGTTCAACCAATCGTTTAGAGTTAGGGTTGATAAGACATGGATTTAATTTGGTGGTTGGGATAGGAAGCCAGAAATATTTTGACGGTAGTCAGGAATATAGACACAACATTCAGTTTTTATAATGGCATAGGTGCCCCCATATGCTGCTGTCAAGGTATCCAGTGCCATTTGGATTTGGAGGACTGCCTTACACATTTGGGATACTTCTAAATTGAGCAGCAAAATGCTATGTTGTGCATCATTTAATGCCTTCATAATAAATTTGTTTAGGACTTCCATGTGCAAGACGACACTTTCGATACCTAATTGGGGAAGGAAAATTGCAGAAAGATGGTCATACCAGTGGAAGACAGAGCTGGTTCAGCGCTGCTGCAGTTGGGTAGGTTAGCAGGAGGAGATGTAGTAAATGTAGTTCTACATTGCATCCAGACAAAGCCTAGTGTGCATCGTGCAATCCATTTAGGTGGCAGCCAAGGCCGTAAATTGGAGCCGCATAGCCACTGAGCACTATTAGGGACTAACCAAAGCGTGCTGGGCTGTCTATCCCAGTCAGTCCCAAACCAATCAGTACTTTTTTAAGACTAGGATATGAGAACACATATAACAGCGAATTTTTCCCATAGGTCGGCTGTTATTTGGCCATGTATCACAGGTGTGATTGCTTTGTTCCCAACAGAGAGTGACCTTTTACTGAGTTGACCACTAGTAGGAGTGAACAAAATACATTCATCCCAAATTTCAAATCGTCCATCCTGTTTGTATCGATAAGTTAGGTAATTTACCTTTGGAACTTGTTGTTTCTGATCCACCTGGGACAAGGCAAATGTAGTTAGTATTTGGGGAGTAGTTTTAAAGGAAAATGTTTGATTGTGGCCAGGGAACTCGCAGGTGTCAGACATAGATGAGCACAAGGAGACATTACGATTAGTAATAGATGAATCTTGCAGAAGAAAGAGCTAGAATCTAATATCCATGAATCCCTACTATAGCTTCTACAGAAACATAACTTTTTCTCTCGTAAATCACTCTCGTTTTTACAAAAGATAGCCAAATCAGGTTTAACAGGTTTGCAAGCAAAGTGTAGTTTCAATACAACATGCTCCAATTATTTACATAACAGCTACAAGAATAGCAATTGTTTATACAGGCTTTTTTAAGTATGCCTTGCTGGAAATTTTTATGAGGAATCTCGGATTGAACTGTGAAGGCCTCTAGAGGCCAGAAAAGCCAAGCCAAGGATTTGGCATCAGATTTTGCCTGCAGTACTTACAGATTTGAGTGGAGTTCTCTTTCAGGTCCCCCAAAGTATTTGGAGGTTACTGGCACCTGCCAAATAAGCACGTTTCCTTACTTAACGGGTAAGATTGCCAGAATCTCTGTAAACATGGTACCAGGCCCGTGTTTCCGAGTGGCTGTATTCCAGAAAGTCCAATATTTGTTCCTGAAATGCTGTCTTGTCACATCTGAGCCTGTATGTTTCAAATATGACCTTCCAGTCAAAGTCTTGGTAATATAACCAATGTGTCCTGTTATAAGGAGAAGAGATTCTTATGGAACTTATGCAAATATTGCCACTAAATAACCATACTCAGTCACAAAGGGTTTCCAAATTCTCGAGGGATAAGGTACAGAGAAAAAGATGAATGTTTCAGTTTTGCTCATAAAGGTATAATTTCACCAAATTGCTGTAAGTCAAAGTTAGCATAAGAGAAAAGAGAAAAAGATTTCCTTCATTATGAGAAAACAAAACAGCACATCAAAACTCAACAATATTTCAAACAGAAGTCCTAAAAAATTATAATCATCCTCATCAGTTCACACAGTCATGTATAATCAATTCTTGAGCTAAATCTGTCCTTAGCAGATCGAGGAGCTTAGTTTCTGTTACAATTCTGTAGTTTCTTACTCAGCTCAGTTTTACAATGTAAAAGTTTATCAGAAACCTGTAGTTTAGATCCTCTGTGTCAGAATCCTTTCCAGGAATATCTCGGAAGACGAAACATATTTGCAAAAAAAAAGCATCAGAGTAAAACAACAACTATCTGCAAATGGACAAAGGACTCAAAAGGGCAATTGACAAAGAAACTTGGATACTTACGTGACATATGACCCTTCCAGATAATAAGTGGACTTATGACTGATAACCAGGACAGATCAGAATCTTAGGAATGCTATATAATTTGAAGACATCTATATTAATAACATTTACCCATCTAATACCACCTAAGAATATCTATCATCACTTGTTTCACAGTTTCCCCTGTAATTTAATAGAAAAAATAAGCCTACTTAGTTTAATGTTTTCCTCCTTACAGGAACAGAGAGCAAATTTCTTTGAGAAGTCTCAGGGGCCCTCTGAAAATCCTCAGAGTAATTTCTCTTCTGTCTACCAGGTCAAAAGAAAGACTTCATTCAGGATTTGAATATTTTTGAGGGAGAAGCTTGTCAAAACATAGCCAAAGTTTTTAAAATGCTTCTTCAAATAGGAAACAACACTCACTGTGAAACAATGCTCAGGTATCTATTCAAAGTGATGAGAGAAAGAGTCAAAAATCTTAAGAGTGACCTCAGTCATTATTTTCACAGAACACATTTCTCTCTTAGGTAGACTTACTCAAAGGAACAGCTTTTATAACCTCTTTATCAAGAGCAGATCCAAAGTTCAAGAAAAAGTATCATTTTAGAGAAAACCAAATTTGAATTTCTGCACCTACTTATGTTTCACATTCAAACTCATTCACTTAATTGAACTTACTTTAGTCTTCTTGACCAGGCACAAAACTCCTTTCAGATTTTCTACTTCACAAAACTTCTTCAACTTTCTTTTTCGTTTTCAGAATTTGTCAACAACTCTCTCTTTTCCTTTCTAGTACATTAGGACAAATTCATCTTTCTTCACCCATCAAACAAAAATATTTCCATTCTTTATACCTTTTTTACTGAAAGCATACATTTTAACTTCCCTGAATACAGAGCTCTTTTCCTTATTAATTTCCTGTAGCGTTAATTCCATAAGTTAATTAGAACTTTTAAGCCTTAGCAGATCTACTAAATGCTAAAAAAGTAAATAATTACGAATTGTCTTTTATATCAGCATTCTAAACACTTCATAACTTTAGAAACATGCCGCTTTACAATAAAACACAAGGCATGCTTTTTAATACACCCAAACGCTTTTAGCCTCTTCAAGGAGAAGCCAAAAGTAGATAACTTAGATATGTTTATTAATAAAGATTCAGTGTTTCAGCCTATCCAAAAATGACCCGCATATTCATCTTTTTATCATTTAACTTAACTTTGCAAAACTCAAGATTGTTACACAGAAAAATTTCGAAGCTGTTGGTTTTTCAACAAGCATACAGAGCATAAAAGTTATTGTACTCACTTTTATGAGTTTAATGTATTTAAACCATTTTTTTCCAACAATTATGTCCAGATTACCTACAGAAACCTCATGAGGCATTAGACAAAACTGGTCATCATATAAAGCTATTATTTTGCTGACAAATTTAAGAAAGTGAGCTTATATGACTAGAAAACCCATGCTGAATGCCTGCATCCTATGCAAATACCGACAACTCTGACAAGATAATTTTCAATCAAACCAACAAACTTTAACAAGCTTTCATTTACCAAAGGTTAATTCACATCACGTTAACTTTGAAAGGCACTGAGTTAATTTCTACTACATTAGAATTTATGTAATCGCTTTCTTTAAGCCAACTAAACAGAGATCTTAATTTTGGCCATACCATCCAGGGGTAAAAATATCACACGTATAATGTACACATAGACACCCATAGACAGAGACTGTACAACCATTGTTTTTAAAACTACTGCTGTGAATCAGGTACAATAATATAAATCTCACCAGTTATGAATCCACACTTTGTTTTGAGCCTTTTTACTAATACTTATGGAGAAGACCCTCGAGATGGTAGACTTTTTGCAAGGGCGCACTTATGACCATTTATCCTTTCCCCTCCTTTTTTTTTTTTCAGTCTTAAGAATGAGTGATGGGCTACATAGTAGTTCCTGGAGAGGGGGGATGAAAATCCTTTTCATGATAAAGGAAGTAGGTGGAATCTGAACTGCCTCTAGTGCTGTCTTTCCAGTCTTGCAAGGATTTTGTAGGGACAGTTGTTCTGGCTTTCTCAGAAATTGGACTGTAACTTGAAGGACATTCTAGGTTGATCTCCCTGTCCAACTGCACCATAAAGGCACAGAGATACATCACAAATTTTCCCCCAGATGGAGTTTCTGGGTCATACCCATTCAATTGAAAGTGTTTCTAATTAGTTAGAATGACTCTAAGTGGTGAGTCTCTTGGGATGCTTACATCATTCCCCATGGCAGTAAAGCAAGTGTAGGACTGACAGTGTACTGGACAAAGGGGCAGTGCCTACAGAGGCCTGGAACATGCTGGAGGCCGGGGCTCCCAGCACCCGGGTTGAGAGTTAAGTCCCTTGCAAAATGTTTTCAAGTTTTTCGATTTTACAAAAGGTCCAGGTTCTGTTCAAGTCCAGCCTGAAATTAAGCTCGACTTGTTGACAACAGAGGACATGATGAGCAAAACAAAGAAATTAAAAGAAGACACCAGACCTCACCCTCATGGCCATTCCCAGAGGGTTATCATGATAAAAGTCACACAACAGTTCCCATGCTGGGGCATACTACCCTAGCATGACAGTTCACAGAATAAATCACAGGTCTCCTAACCTCATAGCCAACTCAGTAGGTGACTAAAATACTCAATGAATCAAGCGTCAACAGAGGGCACCCTAATTGGGGTCACTGGGTTGATCAGGCCCAGAAAGCCAAAGTTGGGTCTCCCAGTGTTGGAGGACTTGACTCTTGAAAGATTTCTTTGTTTCCCAGTTGCAGAGCTCAAAAGGAGATGAAATTGGCCGTTGTAACTCTACGAAAGATGAAAGAGACAGGTCAATAACCTTGAAAATCCCCCCTGAACCTACGGTAGCATCCTACCTGTTGTTCCTACCATGGCGTGCCTATAGCAAGGGGTGATGGGGGTGTCCCCCAGAATTGCATCCCTTGGATATCTTTCCTGGTATGCCTGGCAGTAACAGGTGCCTGATGAACATCTTTCCTATTCTGCCTGGAAGTAATAGGTGCCTGGTGAGTGGTCCCCAAGAGAATAGGAGAAGTTTAAGAGAGAACATGATGTAGAGAAATAGTGAAGAAGTTTCCTCCACGCTGGGGGACATTCTACCCAATTGTGTATTGGAGCCATTCTCCAAAGAAGGGTTTCCAATACTCAGACAATGGGTAGACGTTGGTACTTTCCCTGAACTGAAGTCCCGATTGGGAGATTCACACAGTTCAGATGGTCAAGTGCAATGGGAGGTATCTCAATCCAGCTTTAGGAATAGAAAACTTCCACGGGATTCTTGGAGATTGCCAACATTCCTAATGACTTAAATGGCTCACCTGTTCCCACGTAAAATTTATATATTAGAGATAGGGTCAGGAAGGAATGGATTAATTCATTCTACATCACTCTTAGGCTTAAGGTACTGATTCTCTTCAAGCTGAATGCCAGATTTGCACCAAAGAGTAGCCGTGGGCAGCAAACATGAATTCATACAGCTATTCAAGACAGTTCCTGATGGAGAAGTGAATTTAGATCCATCCTCGAAAAAGAGAGAGGCACAAGGAAGAAAAGGGCACTTACCAGAATTCGAGCTCACATACCGATGAAGCATGTTCCCCATACGGGCCACAAGATATGATGCATGGTCGGCAAGCTCAAGACTTGAAAGAAAGATTTCTTGGACCCTCAAGGTCTGGCAGTGGTGCTCTTTTCTTTAGACAATGGTACAGGATAGCATGGGGACAGGACCTATGGGCAGTGAAGAGCTGCTGCTGCTGCAATGGGAAAGGACCCATGGGTAGTCACAGCTCCTGCTGCTTTCTGGAGTTGAGGTTAAGGACTAATTTTATAAGTCATGGGTACGTGACTTATTTTTCCTGGAAATAGAAAAGATGATGTAAAAAGTCATTAAATGATTTCAGTTCAGATGGGTTCTTGTTATTGTGTGGTCATATAACACTAGATACAAAACTGGCCCCATAGATAGGCATGTAGGTGAGCATGACCTGGGCTTCTCTCACTGGGGCACCTCTAATTCATACCAAAAGAAATTCAACGGGTCATATAGTTCTGCATGTTCACCAGCTAACCTTGGGCTTTCGAGTGGGGCAGCCTTAATCCACATCAATCCTCATGGTCTTTCACAGCTGTCTCCCATAGATATGCTCATCAGTGTGTTCTCCTTCATTCCAAGTTAGGAATTTTGTATTTCTTTAATCATCATATGTTCTCTAGGCTGATGTGTGAGTGCTTTCGTGATTGTTGGGTTTTGTCTTTGAATTTCCGTCGTTCACTTGAAGGAATCTTGGTTATCCTGGCCTAGGTCCAACTGAGCACATGAGGTCATCTTGGTTGGTTTGACATTCTGAGATCAGAAACGCCAAATTCTAGTTTGTCCTGGCAACCACCTTATGGACATAATGTTTCCGAGACACATTAGACAAATCTGATGATTTCCTCTCTCCAGGTAAGATATTTTTATGTTTTTTTTTTCTAAATTTGGTTAGGCTAGACCTTGACTTCGGATCCTTCATTGTTCCAGTAGATTACGTCTAGATACTGGTTTACTTTATTTCTGTAGGGTTTGCTAGTTGTTTGGTTTACATCCTCAGCTCTGGCATGTTTATTTTTCATTAAATATAAGTGTAATGTTCTAATTTTCAGCCAACTTCCTCACATATAGTGTCAAAACACATAATCAATACTCTTCTATGACAAGAGATGGGGGAGAGAATTTCATTGGGGCCAAACGGAGCATTTTAGCTTTGATGGCAGCCTTCACTTTGGATTGGTGGTTCCCAGAGGGAAAGAAAAAATCCAAAAAGCTGTGCTGATTTGCGGCATAAAGCTTTTGAGGCTGAAAGAGATTAGAGAAGATAAACTTTCAAGGATTGTGAATCTCCTACAAATGCTTAATGATGCTACAGAAAGGTAGGCCATTGGAAATATATTAAGAAGAATACTACAAAGACAACGTGTTCCATGCTAAACTCATGAATCAAGGGAAGATGTTACCTTTTGTGAGGTTACTACTCATTACCTTCACGAATAATCACAGCAGGCCAGCTTCTTCCCAAGTTCAGGCAAAAGATTGGTCCAAAAGTAAAATTCAGGGCCAGTCATGTGTTCTGGTGTGTAAGAGCCCACGTTCCTAGTCTGTGGCCTGGGACTCATGGATTCGCATCACAGGTGCTGATCAGATTAGTAACATCAGGAGAGATAGATTTCATGGTATGGTGCGGGCAGAGATCATACATAAGTGGAAATTGTGAGCAGACCTTATAGATATGCACCAGGAAAACAACATGAAAATATTGCAATCTATGACGCATCTGGTAGACTTCTCAAATACAGAATGGAGGAAGTGATGTGACTTGCATAGGTGGAATTGTCGGACTGCACAAGATGACACGATCATTGAACATCAGAGGATTGGCTGGGCAACTTCAACTTGGGAGGGACTCGTGGACTTTTTCTGGGGAAAGTCTACATATTTGGCCATATCCACAAAATGTGACAGATAAAACCAAGGATAAACTTAAAGTAAAGAATTCAGTGTCTAGAGAGAATGTAGTAGACATTTAAAAGTCCAAAGATAAAGTTATAAACAGACAAGAAATCCAGGAAATGGAAAACCATCTTAGCTGGAAAGGGTGAGTAGTTAGACTGATATCAGATGGCTCTGAAATACTGTGTGCATGGAAGATGCCGGGACAACTGAGAAGTTTGAGGGTGTTTATGATATCACAGTGAACATGTCACCCAAGATGGCCTCATCTTTATAGTCTGAATATTGTCCTAGGCTACGATACTCAAGTGAGAGATACCCAGAAAAGAATTTAAAAACAGAAACCAGCACTGAAACTTGAAGAGTTAGAATTGCCACTGATTAAAGGGATAAGAAAGAAGTCATTGTGAAGAAGCAATAAATAACAGAGAGACAAGCAGTGAGTGGAAAACATTGTGATGTTCTCAAGAATATGGGTCGGCCATGCTAATTCAAGCTTGAAACTTGATTTGAAACCAGAGGCGGGACTTGGGTCTTATCAGACCTACGTTGTCCTTCTGCCTTAATCATAATCCCAAATCAAGAATGATCTCCTGAGGACATTGTAGAGAAGGATCGATGCTTCCCTTCCTATGCCCCTAGCACTCATTGAAGAGAAGTCTCACTTTCCATACCTCTGGCTTTACGGAGGCCCACTGGGTACATGCTAATGTGTCACAATACATCTCTTTGAACGCTTGAAGGACTAGAACCCCGTCATGCTCCAGGTATGTCGCATTGTTTGCCAGGGCTCCAGAAGTGTGCTGAGAATCACCCTTTTCCAGAGGGCTTCGTTGCTTTGTGAGGGCTGCCCTACCAGGCTAGTGTGCTCAGTTTGGCTCCAATGAAATACTCCCCCTATCTCTTGGACTAGAATGATTACTGATGGCGTGTATTGACACCATATGAAAGGAGGTTGTCTGAAAATTAGAACATTACAATTATCTTTATAGAAAAATAAACATGCCATAGCTGAGGTTGTAAATCAAATAACACACCTTATAGAAATACAGTAAGCCAGTATCTAGACGTAATCTACTGGAACGTTCAAGAATCAGGGGTCAAGATCGAAGCTTCCCAAATCCAGAAATGAGACAGAAAAGTATCTTACCTGGAACGGAATTCATCACATCTGTCTAATTTGTCTCGGGTACATTATGTTCATGAAGAAGGTTAACATGACAACCTAGAATTTGGAGTTTAAGATCTCAGAATGTCAGACCAACCAAGATGAACACGTGTTCACAGTGCTCATTTTGACCAAGGCTAGCATGGTAAAGATTGCTACAAGTGACCAATGTAAATTCAAAGACAACACCGAACAATGAAAAGCACTCACAGGTAGGCCTATAGAACATAGGGTGGTTAAAGCAATAGAAAATTGATACCTTGCGGTGAAGGAGAACAGGCTGACAAGCATACCAAAGGGGGAAATCTGAGAAAGACCATGATGATTATACTATGGAAAAACAAAATGGGCTCAGAATAGGGAAGGCAAACACAAATAACATCTGAATACTCCACAACGAAAGATGTCAGGCTTTAGACAGACTCTGATTGAACTTTTGAAAGTCAGAAAGTGACACAAACCAAAAAACTGCAGCTAGGTAAAACCTGGGCTACCTGGAAAGGGTGGGTATGAGACTCCTCCAAACGTCCTATGAAACCCTGTGTCCATGAAGCTTGCCGGGAGAGCAGAGACACAATTATGACAAATTCTCTGACATCGCTGTTGACCGAAAATACAAACTGTCAGCAAATAAGTTTCGGAGAGGAGGTGGAGAGAAGAGAAGCCTCCTGCACTGCTGGAGGGAGTGGAAACAGGTGCAGCCACGACACAAAACGGTGAGGAGTTGCCTTAGACATTTCAGAATACATCGACCATATGATCCATCGATCCATCTGTGGTGTGTTTATCCAAAAAACGTGGAAACACTCATGCACAGAGATCGGTGCACACCTCTATTTACCCTGGCCTTATTCCCGATATCCAAGACTTGGAAGCCTGCTTGGTGCCCATCAAGGGATGAATGGAGAAGGAAGATGGGCTATAGCCACACAAAGGCATAGCACTCAGCTATAGGAACGGATTCCGGCCAGCCATTTGTGACCACCAGAATGGCTCCTGAGGGTATTGGGGGAACTGAAAGAAGCCCCAGGGGTATGGTCAAATACCACAGGATCTCATGCACAAGGAGAAGAGCAAGAACGTACCAACAAACAGGTATCACATGACAATGGATTGGCATTTCCCCGAGGGAAAGTGGGGCAGTGGCCGGAGAGAGAAATTGTTGATTAGGCACAGGTGTGTGATTAGGGACAGTCATTAGTCTTACGTTGGTGAAGATGATGTAACCTACTCTGAAGTCTAAATCTATGTGGATGTAGATCTGAAAGCTATAGGTCATTATAATGTTGGGTTACGGCAATCAATTCACATAAAACCAAAACTCCCAAAAGAGATGCAGATTTACAACCGGAAGCTTTGGAGACAGAAAGAGGTTAGAGAAGATGAACTTCCAAGTATTGGTAATCACCTCAACATGCTCAATGATGCTACAGAAAGGTAGACCTTTGCAAAGAGATGAAGAGGTATACTACCGAGAGAACATGTTCCGTGCTAAACTCATGAACCAACAGAAAACGTTACCGTTCATGATGTTACTACTGATTCCTTCACGAATGATCGAAGCAGGCCAACATCTTCACAGGTCAGGTCAAAGGTTGGTCCAAAAGTGCAATTCAGGGCCGGCCCTGTGATGTAGCAGGTAGGTTCCTACATTCCACTTGGGTGGCCCGGGCTTCACCAGCTAGCATCAGGGGTGCGGATGAGATTACTAGCATTAGGAAATATAGATTTCAAGGTATGGTGGGCACAGAGATCATAAAGAAGGAGAAATTGTCACGAGACCTTAACAATATGCACCAGAAAATGAACCATGTGTATATGACAATCGATGAACTCATCAGGAACACTTCCCCAAATGATGAAAGAAGGAAAACATGTGACCTGCCAAGTGGAATTTTTAGACTGCTAGGAGATCGCATGATCATTGTGCATCAGGGGATGGCCTGGGCAACTTCCAATTGGGAGGGCCTCCAGGACTTTCTCTGAGGAAAGTCCACCTAATTGGGCATATACACAATGGATAAGATATAAAACAAGGGATAATCTTAAAGGAAAGAAACTGGTGGGTAGAAGGAACGTAGTATACCTTTCAAGTTCCACGAGAAAGTTAGAAACTGACAAGAAATCCAGAACAAGGAAAACTATCCTACCTGGAAAGATGGAGTCGTCAGACTGATATGAGATGACTCTGAAACACTGTGTGCATGGAGGTTTTCAGGACGACTTAGAATTCTGAGGGTGTTTATGACGTCACGGTGAACGTGTCACCCAAGATGGCAGCAAGTTTAGAGTCCGAGGATTGCCCTGGCTAGGATACCCACGTGAGAGATATCCAGAAACAGCTTTTCCAAACAGAAACTGCACACAGAAACTTGAAGAGATCAAAGAGGCACTGATTCAAGGGATAAGAAAGGAATCATTGGGAAGAAGGGATACTAGAGGGGCAAGCACTGAGAGGAGAACATTGTTATCTACTCAAGTATATGTTGAGGCCGTGCTGATTGAAGCTTGCAACTTGATTTGAAACAAGAGGCTGGACTTGGGGCTTATCAGAACTACGTTGTACTTCTGCCTTACTCATAATCCTAAGTCAAGAATGATCTCTTGAGGACATTGAAGAGAACAATTGAGGCCTTCTTTGCTAGGCCCGTAGCATTCTTTGAAGAGAGGTCTCCCTTTGCATAGCTCTGGCGTCACGGGGTCCCACTGGGTACATGCTAATGTGTCCCAAGACATCTCTGTGAAGACTTAAAGGAATGGATGATTGTCATGCTTGGGGTGTGTCCTTTGGTTTGGAGGGCTGTAGAAGTGTCCTTAAAAGCACCCTTTTCGAGAGGGCTTCGTTCCTGTGTGAAGGCTGCCCTTCCAGGCTACAGTGGTCAGCTGGGCTCCAATGAAATACTCTCCCCCACCTCTTGCCATGGAAACAGTATTGATTCCTTGTTCTGACAACATATGGAAGGAGGTTTGCTGAAAATTAGCACATTGCCATTATATTTAAATAAAAATACACCTGCCAAAGTTCAGAATGAAAATCAAACCAATAGCAAACCATGTAGAAATAAAGTAAGCCCAGTACCCAGACGTAATCTGTTGGAGCATTCAATGATCAGGGGCCAAGTTTGAAACTTCCCAAATCCAGAAAAGAGACAGACAAATCACTTACCTGGAGGGAGGAATTCATCAGATTTCTCTAATTTCTCTCAAAAACATAATGTCTGTGAAGGTGGTTGCCCAGACAACCTTGATCTGGAGTTTCTGATCTGAGAATCTCAAACCTAACAAGACGACCATGTGTTCTCAGGGCTAAGTGTCACCTGGGCCGGGATAACAAAGATTCCTACAAGTGACCGATGGAAATTCCAAGACCACACCCAACAATCACGAAATGACTCACACGTCGGGCTACAGAACCTATGGTAATTAAAGACATACAAAACTCCTAACTTGGAAAGAAGGAGAACGCACTGATAAGCAAATCGAACGGAGATATCTCAACAAGACCATAACAATTAAACTATAGAAAAGAAAAAAGTATCCCGGAATATGGAGGCCAACAGAAATCAAAGCTGACTAATCCACAGTGAAAGACGTCAGTCATTAGACACACTCTGTTTGAACGTTTGAAAGTCAGAGAAAGTCACAATGCCAAAAACAGCAGCAAAGGTCAAACCTGGCCTAAATGAGAAGGGTGACTTATGAGACTGCTCCCCGCGGGCTTTGAAACCCTGTGTCCACGAAGCTAGACCGGACAGCAGAGACAGGATTCTGACAAATCACCCAACATCACAGTGGGCCAGAAAAGCAAGCTGGCCTCATCAACACAGGGCCAGAGTTGGACTCAAGTAGCATATTCAATCACAATCCACTCAACTGCAGGTTGGCAATGGAACATGAAAAGGGCCAGCCAGTGGGGCCGTGGTGATGTCCGCACATTCTGGTTCAGCAGCCCAGGGTCAGCGAAGTGGAATCCTGGGGGTGAGCCGCCTCACCGCTCGTCCAGCCATTCTGGGGAAGGCGTCTGAGGTAGTGTAGAGGGAGATGGGAAGCAACGATAGATATCGCCATTCTTCCTCAGGAAATGAAGCAGCATGGCCAGCAGATGTGAGCACAACCATAAACTTCTGTCAAAACAAAACCAATTGAAAGTTGCAAAGAATAGAATAACTGAACCTCAAAAAAGAAAACATGCCAGTAGGAAGAAAAAGATATCTAAGAATAAACGTGGCCAAACAGCAGAAAGATATGGAAACAGAAAACTTGCAAAGGTTTGGGCAAAGATATTACAGAAGACACAAGGAAACGGAAGGATTTTTCGTGCTCTTCCAGTGGAAGAACGAACACACTTCAAACGTCCATACTGCATAAAGCAGTGTCTGGATTGCACGCAGTCCCGGTCAAAGTTGCAACAATCATTCCCACAGAAATACAAGACAGAATATTAAGTTTCTATCCAGCAACAAAGGACCCAGAATAGCCAGAGGAATCCTCAGGAAAACCAACAAAGCAGCAAGTATCAGACTTTCTGATTTCAACATATAGGACGAAGCCCTAGGTACGGAAACAGCACAACCTGGGCCCCAAAATAGGCACACAGACTCATGCAACAGAACGAGAGCCGGAGATCAACTCACACATCTACTGACAGCGCATTTTCGAACAGTGAGCCTAGAGGAGAAAGTGGAGAAAGGAGAGTCTCCACAAGAAACGCTGCTGAGAAGACTGCACACCAACAGGTAACACAATGAGAGTAGACCATGATGTTACACCAGACATACACACGACCTCGAAATGGATTAAAGCCTTGAATGGAATACTTGAAACCGTGCAACTTCTAGGAGACAACCCAGGCAGCTTGCTCTTTGCCATCTGGCTTGGCTGCCTATTTGGAAGAAGCATGTGTCAGTGGGCAAGGGCAAGAAAGGAAACAAGAAACAAACGGGACTCCACCCAATGCAGAAGCTTCTGCCCAGCCAACGACTCCATCGACTCAATGCAAAGACAGCACAGCAACTGTGACAGGCTGTTTGCAAACCACACATCGGAGAATGGGTGAGTAGCCAAAAGGTCCAATGAACTCATACATCTTCACAGGAATAAAAACAACGAGCCCAATAGAACCTGGGCAAAAGATGGAAACAGACATTTCTCCCAGGAAGATAGGAAGATAGCCAAAAGGCTGGATGAAAATATGTTCATCATCATTAAGTCTCTGGTCAATGCAAATCTGAACGCCAATGAGATAGCAGCACACGGCAATCAGAATGGCTATCAGGATGAAGACGGGAAACAATAAGTTTCACAGAGGAGGTGGAGAGAAAGGAAGACTCCTGCACTGCTGTAGGAATGTGAACCGGTGCAGCCACTACGCAAAGTGGTGTGGAATTGCCTCAGAAATTTCAGAATCCACCTAACATATGATCCATCTATTCCTCTGTGGCGTATATATCCAAACATCATGGAAACACTAATGCACAGAGATCGATGCACTGCTGTGTTCACCACAGCCTTACTCCCAATATCCAAGACTTGGAAGCGTCCGTGGTGACCATCAAGAGATGAATGGAGAAGCTACATCGGCTTTGGCCACACAATGGTATAGCTCTCAGCTGTAGGAATAGATGCAGTCCAGCCATTTGTGACCACCAGAATGGCTCCTGAGAGTCTTAGGGGAACTGAAACAAGCCCCAGGGATAAGGTTGAATACCACAGGATCTCACGTACAAGGAGAAGAGGAAAAATGGAGCAACAAAAAGGTAGGACGTGACATGGGATTGGTAGTTCCCAAAGGGAAATGGATGCGGGGGTCTGAGGGAGAAAGAGTTGATTAGGCACAAGTGTGTGGTGAGGGGCTGTAATTAGGCTTACAGTGGTGAAGATGATGTAACCTACACAGAAGTCTAAATCTATGAGAATGTAGATGTGAAAAGCTATAGGATGTTATAATGCTGGGTTATGGCAATCAATTCACATCAAATCAAAACTCCAAAAAAAGGTGCAGATTTACGGCCTAAACTTTGGAGGCTGAAAGAGATTAGAGAAGATGAACTTCCAAGGATTAGTAATCACCTCCAAATGCTTAATGATGCTACAGAAAGGTAGACCTTAGCAAAGTGATGAAGCGGAATACTAGCAAGAGAATATGTTCGGGGCTAAACTCATCAACCAAAGGTAAATGTTATGGTCATTCATGTTACTACTGATTCCCTTCACGAATGATCGAAGCAGGCTAACATCCTCCCAAGTTCAGGCCAAAGGTTGGTCCAGAAGTCCAATTCATTGACGGACATGTGATGTAGCAGGTAAGTGCCCAAGTTCCGCTTGGGCTTCCTGAGCTTCACAGGATAGCACCACGGTTGTGGATCAGATTACTAGCATTAGGAAATCCAGATTTCACGGTCTGGTGGGCACAGAGATCACAAAGAAGTAGAAATGGTGAGGGAAGCTGAGCAATACGCACCAGAAAAAAACCATGTGAATATTACAATCTATGAACGCATCAGGTACACTTCCCCAAATGATGAAGGAAGGAAACATGTGACTTGCCTGGTGGAATTGTCAGACTGCTAGGAGATGACACGATATGTGTGCATCAGAGGATTGCCTGGGCAACTTCAACTTGGGAGGGAGTCCATGACTTTCTCTGGGGAAAGTCCACCCATTTCACCATATCCACAAAAGATAGATAAAATCTTTGATAATCTTAACGGAAAAAGACTGGTGTGTAGAGGGAATGTAGTAGACCTTTCAAAGTTCGAGGAGAAAGAAACCGACAAGAAATCCAGACAAAGGAAAACTATCCTACCTGGAAATGGGGAGTGGTCAGACTGGTATGCGATGGCTCTGAAACACTGTGTGCATGGAGGTTGTCAGGACAACTTGGAATTCTGAGGGTGTTTATGAACATGTCACCCAAGATGGCCACATCTATACAGTCCGAAGATTGGCCATTGTGTGGCTATAGATCGTCTTCCTTCTCCATTCATCACTTGATGGGCACCACGTAGGCTTCCAAGTCTTGGATATTGGGAGTAAGGCTGTGGTGAACACAGTGGTGCATGGATCTCTGAGCATTAGTGTTTCCAAGTTCTTTGGATATATATGCCACAGAGGAATAGCTGGATCATATGGTAGATGGATTCTGAAAATTCTAAGGCAATTCCACAGCATTTTCGGTAGTGGCTGCACCTGATTACACTCCCCCAGCAGTGCAGGAGGCTTTGCTTCTCTCCACCTCCTCTCCAAGACTTGTTGTTCCCTGTCTTCATCCCCATAGCCACTCTGACCACAGTGAGCTGCTGTCTCATTGCCGTTCGTATTTGCATTGCCAAAGACTTAATGATGATGAACATGTTTTCATACAGCCTGTTGGCCATCTTTTATCTTCCTGGGAGAAATATCTGTTTCCATCTTTTGCCCAGGTTTTATGGGGATCCTTGTTTTTTTATTGTGGAGACATATGAGTTCATTGGATATTTTGGCTAATCACCCCTTCTCCGATGTGTGGTTTGCAAACATCCACTAGCAGTTGTTGTGCTGTCTTTGCATTGAGTCGATGGAGTCGATGGCTGTTCAGAAGCTTCTGCTTTAGATGGAGTCCCGCTTGTTTCTTGTTTCCTTTGTTGCCCTTGCCCAGTCACACACGCTTCTTCCAAATAATCGGCTAAGCCAGACGGCAAAGAGCAAGCTGCCTGCGTTTTGTCCTAGAAGTTGCATGGTTTCAAGTCTTCCATTCAAGGCCTTAATCCATTTTGAGGTGGTGTGTGTGGCTGGTGTAACATCATGGTCTACTCTCCTTGTGTTACAAGTGGCTGTGCAGTCTTCCCAGCACCGTTTCTTGTCAAGACTCTCCTTTCTCTGCTGTCTCCTCTTGGCTCCTTGGTCTAAAATGGGCTGTCCATATATGTGGGAGTTGACCTCTGGGCTCTCAATTCTGTTCCTTGTGTCTGTGTGCCTCTTTTTGTGGCCAGCCTTTGCCGCTTCGGTACCTAGCAGTTCGTCCTATATGTGGAAATTCGAAAATGTGGTACTTGCTGAGTTGTTCGTTTTCCTCAGGATTCCTTTGGCCTTTCCTGCTCCTTTGTTGCTGGATAGAAACTTTAGGATTCTCTCTTCTATTTCTGTGGGAAAGATTACTGAAACTTCGATGGGGCTTGCGTGGAATCCAGAGATTTCTTTATCCAACATGGACGTTTCAAGTGTGTTCGTTCTTCCATTCAAAGAGCATGGAATAGACTTCCGTTTCCTTGTGTCTTCTTTAATTTCTTTCCTCAAAGCTTTCCAGTTTGTTGGTCCTTGTTTGCCTCTTCTCCTTGTAAGTGAGCTGCTACGGTATTTGAGTTTCTCCCTGCGAGCTGTTTCACTTCCAATGAAACCCTCAAGAGCCATCCTTCTGGTCACTAATGGCTGGATTCTCTCTTTTGTTATGGCTCAGAGATATGCCATTGTGTTCTTAAAGCCCAGCTTCCTTCTCCAATCTTCCCTGTCTATTCTTCCTTCTGCCTTGATGGGCATCAGGGCGTCTTCCAAGTCTTGGATCACGGGAGTAAGGCCAGGGTGAACACAGGGGTGCACATATATCAGTGCACGACTTCTTCCAAGGTCTTTGGATAAACACGCCACTGAATAATAGCTGGATCATATGGTAGATGGATTCTGACATGTCTGAGGCAATTCCACACTGATTTGCGTCGTGGCTGCACCAGCTTACACTCACAGCAGCACTGTAGGAGTCTTCCCATCTCTGCAGCTCCTCTCTGACACTTGTTTCCTGACTTTTTACCTATAGTCATTCAGACCACAGTGAGCTGCTATCTCACTGCGGTTTGGATTTCAATTGCCCTGAGTCTTAATGATGATTAACATGTTTTCATACACCTGTTGGCCATCTCTATATCTTCTTGGGTGAAATCTCTGTTTCCACCTACTGCCCTGGTTTTAATGGGCTTATTTTTTTTTCTCTTGTGGACGCATATGAGTTCACTGCATCTTTTGGCTATTCACCGGTTCACCGATGTGTGGTTTTCAAACATCCTCTCCCAGTGGTTGTATTGTCTTTTCATTGAGTCGATGGTTTTCTTGGCTGGGCAGAAGCTTTTGCATTTGATGTAGTCCCATCTGTTTCTTGGTTCCGTTGTTGCCCTTGCCCAAGCAGACATGCATCTTACTTATAGGAGGCTAAGACAGATGTCAAATAGCATGCTGCCTAGGTTTCCTTACAGAAGTCTCGTGGTTTGCAGTCTTACATTCAAAACTTTAATCCATTTTGTGTTGGTGTTTGTGCCTGGTGTAACATCGTGGTCTACTCTCCTTGTCTTACATGAGGCTCTGCAGTCGTCCCAGCACCGTTTATTGTAGAGACTTTCCTTTCTCCACTGTCTCCTCTTGGTTCCGTGGTCGAAAATGGGCTGTCCATGTACGTGTGTGTATACCTCTGGGCTCTCGATTGTGTTCCATGGTTCTGCGTGTCTGTTTTCATCCCAGCCTGCGCCATTTCCAATCCTATTTCTTCATCCTATATGTTGAAATGAGAAAGTGTGATACATTGAGCTTTGTTCGTTTTCCTCAGGATTCCTTTGGCCATCCGTGGTCTTTTGTTGCTGGATGTAAACTTTAGGATGCTCGCTTCTATCTCTGTGAGAAATATTGCTGCAACTTTGCCTGGGACTTCATGTAATCTAGAGATTGCTTTATCCAGAGTGGAGGTTTCCAGTGTGTTAATTCTTCCATTTCAAGAGCATGGAATATCCTTCCGCTTCCTTGTGTCTTCTCCCATTTCTTTCCACAAGGTTTGCTAGTTTTCGATTTACCGAGCTTTCACCTGTTGGGGCGAGGTTGTTCCTAGGTATCTAAATCTTCTCACTGGCATTTTTTTTTTGAGGTTCAATTTTCCTATTCTTTGCAACTTTTAATTTGCTTCCTTTTGACAGAAGTTTATCGCTGTTCTCACATCTGATGACAGTGCTCCTGTATTTGCTAAGGAAGAGTGGCCCTGTCTATCGTCACTTCTCATCTGCCTCTACACTCCTTCCCACGCCTGCCACAGAATGGTTTGGCCAGCGGTGAAGAGGTTTACCCCCAGTATTCCACCCTGTCAACTCCAGGCTTCCAACCCCGAATGCACGGACTTCCCCAATTCTCCACTGGCCGGCCCCTTTCATATTCCCTTGGCAGCCTGCAGTTCAGTATAATGTGACTTAAATATGCTACTTCACCCCAAGTCTGGCACTGAGTAGACGTAGCCAGTTTGCATTTTTGGTCAACTGCAAAGTCAAACAATTTGTCAAAATTGTGTCTCTGCTGTCCCGGCAAGCTTCATGGACACAGTGTTTCTGAGCACGTTTGGAGCAGTCTCATTCTCACCCTTTCCAGGTAGCCCAGGT
Organism: Equus asinus; assembly: GCF_041296235.1. Taxonomy (NCBI): domain Eukaryota; kingdom Metazoa; phylum Chordata; class Mammalia; order Perissodactyla; family Equidae; genus Equus; species Equus asinus. The sequence continues at coordinate 7,551,673 of NC_091790.1, read as the reverse complement.
TTTACCTCACTGCGGTTTTTTGGTTTGTGACACTCTCTGACTTTCAAAAGTTCAAGCATAGTCTGTCTAAAGTCTGACATCTTTCGTTGTGGATTATTCAGGTGTGATTTGTGTTTGCTTTCCCTTTTCTGAGCCCATTTTGCTTTCCATAGTATAATCATCATGGTCTTTCTCAGATTTCTCCCTATGGTATGCTTGTCAGTCAGTTCTCCTTCATCCCAAGGTATCAATTTTCTATTTCTATAATCACCCTATGTTCTATAGGCCTACATGTGAGTGCTTTTCATTGTTGGGTGTTGTCTTTGAATTTACATTGGTCACTTGTTGCAATCTTTGCCATGCTAGCCTAAGTCAAAGTGAGCTTGAGAATACGTGGTCATCTTGCTTGGTCTTACCTCCTGAGATCTTAAACTCCAAACTATAGGTAGTCATGGCAACCTCCTTCATGTACATAATGTATCTGAGACAAATTAGACGAATCTGATGAATCCGCTTCAGGGAAGGTACTTTTCTGTTTCATTCCTGGATTTGGGAAGTTTCGAACTTGACCACCGATCGTTGAACGTTCCCTTAGACTACGTGTAGATATTGGTTTACTTTATTTCCATAGGGTGTGTTGTTTGTTTGATGTACATCCTCAGATCTGGCATGTTTATTTTTCTATAAAGATAATGGTAATGTTCTAATTTTGAGCCAACCTCCTTACATATGGTGTCAATACACGTTATCAATAATCATTCTACTCCAAGAGATAAGGGGAGAGTATTTCATTGGAGCCAAAGTGAACACACTAGCCTGGCAGTGCAGCCCTCACAAAGCAACGAAGCCATCTGGAAAAGGGTGTTTCTCAGCGCACTTCTGGCACCCTGCCAAAAAATGAGGCATACTAGAAGCATGACGGGTTCCATTCCTTCATGGGTTCCAAGAGATGTATTGTGACACATTAGCATGTACCCAGTTGGCCTCCGTAATGCCAGAGCTATGCAAAGTGAGACTTCTCCTCAATTAATGCTAGAGGCAAAGGAAAGGAGGCATCAATCCTTCTCTACAATGTCCTCAGGAGATCATTCTTGATTTTGGGTTATGATTAAGGCAGGAGAATTTGTACGTCTGATAAGACCCAAGTCCAGCCTCTGGTTTCAAATCAAGTTTCAAACTTGAATCAGCATGGCCTCGCCATATACTTGAGTAGATGACAATGGTCTCCACTCAGTGCTTGTCCCTGTATTATTGCTTCATCACGATGACTTCTTTCTTACCCATTTAATCAACGTCTATTCTATGTCTTCAAGTTTCAGTGCTTGGTTTCTGTTTTTAAATTCTTTTCTGGGTATCTCTCACTTGAGTATCGTATCCCAGGATAATCCTCAGACTATAAAGACGAGGGCATCTTGGGTGACAGGTTCACTGTGGTGTCATAAACACCCTCAAACTTCTAAGTTGTCCCGGCGTCTTCCTTGCACACAGTGTTTCAGAGCCATCTCATACCAGTATGACACTCACCCTTTCCATTTCCTGGATTTCTTGTCGGTTTCTAACTTTATCCTTGAACTTTTAAATGTCTAGTACATTCTCTCTAGACACTGGTTTCTTTATTTTAAGTTTATCCTGGGTTTTATTTGTTACATTTTGTGGATATGGCCGAGTGTTTAGACTTTCCCCAGTGAAAGTCTTGGAGTCCCTCCCAAGTGGAAGCTGCCCAGGCAATCCTCTGATGTGCAATGATCGTGTCATCTCGTGCAGGCTGACAATTCCACCTATGCAGGTCACATCACTTTCTTCCCTCTGTAATTTGGGAAGTGTACCAGATGTGTCATAAATTGCAATATTTTCATGTTCTTTTCCTGGTGCATATCTATAAGGTATGCTCACAATTTCCACTTATTTATGATCTCTGTCTGCACCATACCATGAAACTTATCTTTCCTAATGTTACTAATGTGATCAGTACGTGTCATACGAATCCCTGAATCCCAGGCCGCCCACTAGTAACATGGACTCTTACACACCAGAACACATGGCTGGCCCTGAATTTTACTTTGGGGCCAATTTTTTGCCTGAACTTGGGAAGAAGCTGGCCTGCTGTGATTATTCATGAAGGTAATTAGTAGTAACCTCATAGACGGTAACATTTTCCCTTGGTTCATGAGTTTAGCACGGAACATGTTCTCTTCGTAGTAGTCCTCTTAATCTATTTGAAATGGTCTACCTTTCTGTATCATGATTAAGCATTTGGAGGATATTCACAATCCTTGGAAGTTTATTTTCTCTAATGTCTTTCAGCCTCAAAAGCTTTTTGTCACAAATCTGCATGCCTTTTTGGATTTTTTCTTTCCCTCTGGGAACCTCACATCCAAAGTGAAGGCTGCCATCCAAAGCTAGAATGCTCAGTGGCCCCAGTGCAATTCTCTACCCCGATGTATTGTCATAGAAGAGTATTGATTATGTTTTTTGACACCATAATGAGGAAGTTGGCTGAAAATTACAACATTACACTTATGTTTAATGACAAATAAACATGCCAGAGCAGAGGATGTAAATCAAACAACTAACAAATCCTACAGAAATAAAGTAAACCAGTATCTAGACATAAACTACCCGAACGATCAGGGATCCGGACTCAAGTTCGAGCCTTCCAAAATTCAGAAAAGAGACATAAAAATATCTTACCTGGAGAGAGGAATTCATCAGATTTGTCTAATTTGTCTCAGAAAGATTATGTCCATAAGGTGGTTGCCAGGACAACCTAGAATTTGGAGTTTCTGATCTCAGAATGTCAAACCGACAAACATGACCACGTGTTCTCAGTGCTCGGTTGGACCTAGGCTAGCTTAGCAAAGATTCCTTCAAGTGAACGATTGAAATTCAAAGACAATACCCAACAATCAGGAAATCACTCATACATCAGGCTGGAGAACATATGGTGATGAAAGAAATACAAAATTAATAACTTGAATGAAGGAGAATGGACTGATCAGCATATCGATGGGAGATAGCTGAGAAAGCCCATGACGATTGATGTGGACTAAGGCTGCCCCAGCTCGAAAAGCCCAAGGTTACCTGGCCTACATGCCAAACTACATGACTCGGTGAATCATTTTTTGGTATGAATTAGAGGTGCCCCAGTGAGAGAAGCCCAGGTCATGCTCACCTACATGCCTATCTATATGGCCAGATTCGTATCTAATGTTATCCGACCACACAATAACCAGACCCCAACTGAACTGGAATCATTTCATGACATTTTACATCATCTTTTCTTTTTCCAGCAAAAGTAAGTCACGTAACTATGCTTATAAAATTAGCACTTACCCTGTACTCAGGGCAGCAGCAGGAGCTGTGACTGCCCATGGGTCCTGCCCCCATGCAGCAACTCTTTAGTTCCCATGGGTCCTGTCCCCATGCCTGAAGCTCTTCACTGCCCATAGGTCCTGTCCCCATGCTATCCTGTACCGTTCTCTAAATAAAAGAGCATCCTGCCAGACCTTGAGAGTCCAACAAATTTTTCTTTTGACTCTTCAGTTCGGCAACCCTGCATCATATCTTGTGGCCCCCCTACCGGGAACTTGCTTCATCGGTTTGTGAGCTTGACTTCTGGTAAATGCCCTTTCCTTCCTTGTGCCTCTCTCCTTTTCGAGGATGGATCTAAATTCACTTCTCCATCAGGAACTTTCTTGGATAGCTGTATGAATCCACGTTTGCTGCCCATGGCTACTCTGTGGGGCAAATCATGGCATTCGGCTTGAAGAGAATCAGTACCTTAAGCCTAAGGGTGATGTAGAATGAATTAATCCGTTCCTTCCTGACTCTATCTCTGATATATAAATTTTACGTGGGCACGGGTTGGCCACTTCAGTCATTAGGATGGTCGGGAATCTGCCAGCCTCCCGTGGAAGGTTTCTTTTCCTCAGGCTGTATTGGGCTACCTCCCATGGCACCTGACCATGCTCTGAACTGTGTGAATGTCCCAATTGGGACTCCAGTTCAAGGCAAGTAAGAAAGTCTAACCTTTGGTTGAGTATGGAAAACCCTTCTCGGAGAATGGCTCCAACACGCAATTGGGTAGAATGTCCCCCAAAGCGGCGGAAAATTCCTCACTATTTTTCTCTATCCTGTTCTCTCTTAAACTTCTCCTTTTCTCTCAGGGACCATTCACCAGGCATCTATTGCTGCCAGGCAGAATAGGAAAGATGTTCACCAGGCACCTGTTACTGCCAGGCATCCGAGGGAAGGTACACAAGGGATGCAATGCTGGTGGACTTCCCCATCACCCATTGCTATAGGAACCCCACATTAGGAACGACAGGTTGGATGCTGCCCTAGGTTCACAGGGGATTTTCAAGGTAATGGACGTGTCTCTTTCATCTTTGTTAGAGTTACACGGGCCATTTTCATGTCCTTTTGAGCTTTGCAACTGGAAAACAGAAGAATCTTTGAAGAGTCAAGGCCTCCACGCCTGGGAGCCCCAACTTTGAGTTTCTACCCTGATCACCACGGCAACACCAAGTAGGGTGCCCTTTTTTGGCAGATGACTGATTGAGGATTTTAGTCACCTACTGAGTTGGCTATGAGGGTAGCAGACCTGTGATTTATTCTGTGAACTGTTGTGCTAGGGTAGTGTGCCCCAGCACGGGAACTGTTGTGTGACTCTTATCTTGATAACCCTCTGGGAGTGGCCATGAGGGTGACGTCTGGTGTCTTCTTTTCCTTTCTTTGTTTTGCTCATCATGTAGTCTGTTGTCACCAAGTCGAGCTTAAGCTCAGGCTAAACCTGACCAGAACCTGGACCTTCTGTAAAATCGAAAAACTTGAAAACATTTTGCAAGGGACTTAACTCTCAACCCGGCTGCTGGGAGCCCTGACCTCCAGCCAGTTCCCAGCTTCTGTGGGCACTGCACCCTTTTCCAGTCCACTGTCAGTCAGACACTGGCTTTACTGCCATGGGGAATGCCGTAAGCATCCCCAGAGACTCACCACTCAGAATCCTTCTAACTAATTAGAAACACTTTCAATTGTATGGGTGATGCCCCAGAAACTCCAACTAGGAGAAAATTTGCGAGGTTTCTCTGTGCCTTTCTGGTGCAGTTGGACAGGTGGATCAACCTAAAAGGACCTTCAAGTTACAGTCCAGTTTCTGGGAAATCAAGAGCAACTGTCCTTACAAAATCCTTGCAAGACTGGAAAGACAGCTCTAGAGGCAGTTCAGATTGCACCTAGTTCCTTTATCATGAAAAAGATTATCATCCTCCCTCTCCAGGAACTACTGTCCAGTCCAACACTCATTCTTAAGACTGAAAAACAAAAATGAGGGGAAAGGATAAATGAACATAAGTGTGCCTTTGCCAAAAGTCTAGCATGTCAAAGGTCTTCTCCATAAGTATTAGTAAAAAGGCTCAAAACAAAGCTTGGATTCATAACTTGTGAGCTTAATATTATTGTTCCTGACTCACAGCAGTAGTTTTTAAAACGATGGTTGTACAGTCTCTCTGTATGTGTGGCTATGTGTATGTTATAGGTGTGATACTTAATTCTGGATGCTATGGCCAAAATTAAGATCTCTGTTTAGTTGGCTTAAAGTAAGTGCTTACTTAAATTCTAAATGTAGTAGAAATTAACTCAGTGCCTTTCAAAGTAAACGTGATGTGAATTAACCTATGGTGAATGAAAACTTGTTTAAGTTTGTTGGTTTGATTGAAAATAGTCTTCTTGTCAGAGTTGTCGGTATTTGCATAGTATGCAGGCATTCATCCTGGGTTTACTAGTCACATAAGTTCACGTTGTCTGTTAAATTTGTCAGCAAAATAATAGCTGTAAACGATGACCAGTTTTTTCAAATGCCTCATGAGGTTTCCGTAGGTAATCTGAACATAATTGTCGGAAAAAAATGGTTTAAATACATAAAACTCACAATAACTTTTACAGTCTGTATACTTGGGGAAAAAAACAGCTTCGAAATTCTTTTTGGTAACCATCTTGAGTTATGCCAAGTTAAGTTAAATGATAAAAATCTGAATATCTGGGTCATTTTTGGATAGGATGAAACACTGAAACATTATTAATAAACATAGCTAAGTTATCTGATTTTGGCATCTTAGTGAAGAGGTTAAAAGCGTTTGGGTGTATTAAGAAGCATGCCTTGTGTTTTGTTGTAAAGTACCACGTTTCTAAATTTATGAAGTGTTTAGAATGCTGATATAAAAGACAATTCATAATTGTTAACATTTTTAGTGTTTCCTAGGTCTGTTAAGGTTTAAATGTTCTAATTAACCTATGGAATTGAAGCTACTGGAAATTAATAAGCAAAAGAGCTCTGTATTCAAGGAAGTTAAAATGGATGTTTTCAGTAAAAAAGGTATAAAGAATGGAAATATTTTTGTTTGATAGGTTAAGAAACATAAATTTGTCATGACGCACTAGAAAGGAAAAAGAAAGACTTTGGGACAAAGTTGTAGAATGCTTGTGAAGGAGAAATTCTGAAAGGAGTTTTATGCCTGGTCAAGTAGACTAAAGTAAGTTCAATTAAGTGCATGAGTTTGAATGTTAAAAATAAGTACGTGCAGAAATTCAAATTTGGTTTTCTCTGAAAGGATACTTTTTCTTGAACTTTGGATCTGCTCTTGATAAAGAGGTTATAAAAGCTATTCCTTTGAGTAATTCTACCTAAGAGACAAATCTGTTTTGTGAAAATCATGACTGAGGTCACTCTTAAGATTTTTCACTCTTTCTGTTATCACTTTGAATAGATACCTGAGCATTGTTTCACAGTGAGTGTTGTTTCCTATTTGAAGAAGCATTTTAAAAACTTTTGATATGTTTTGACAAGTTTCTCCCTCAAAAATATTCAAATCCTGAATGAAGGCTTTCTTTTGATCTGGTAGACAGAAGAAAAATTACTCTGAGGATTTTCAGAGGCCCCCTGAGTCTTCTCAAAGAAATTTTCTCTCTCTTCCTATGAGGAGGAAAATACCAAACTAATTAGGCTTATTTGGTCTATTAAATTACATGGAAAACATTGGGAAATAAGTGAATATAGACTTTCTTAGGTGGTATTAGATGGGTAAATGTTATTAATATAGATGTCTTAAAATTATATGGCATTCTTAAGATTCTGATCTGTCCTGGTTATCAGTCATAAGTCCAATTATTATCTGGAAGTGTTATATGTCACAGAAGTAGCCAAGTTTCTTTGGCAATTGCCGTTTGGAGTCCTTTGTCCATTTGCAGATAGTTGTTGTTTTACTCTGATGCTTTTTTCTTTTGCAAATATCTTTCATCTTCCGAGAAATTCCTGGAAAGGATTCTGACAAAGAGGTTCTAAACTACACGTTTCTGACAAACTTTCAGATTGTAAAACTGAACTGAGTAAGAAATGACAGAATTCTAACAGAAACTAAGTTCATCGATCTGCTGACAGAAGATTCAGCTCAAGAGTTGATTATACAGGACTGTGTGAACTGATGAGGATGATTATAATTTTTTAGGACATCTGTTTGAAATATTGTTGAGTTTTGATGTGTTGTTTTGTTTTCTCACAATGAAGGAAATATTTTTTCTTTTCTCTTATGCTAACTTTGACTTACAGCCGTTTGGTGAAATTATGCCTTTATAAGAAAAACTGAAACATTTATCTTTTTATCCCTACCTTATCCCTCTGGAATTGGGAAACCCTTTGTGACCGAGTATGGTTATGTAGTGGCAATATTTGCATAAGTTCCATAAGAATCTGTTCTCCTTATAACAGGACACATTGGTTATACTACTAAGGCTTTGACTGGAATGTATATTTGAAACACACAGGCTCAGATATGACAAGACAGCATTTCAGGAACAAAGATTCGACTTTCTGGAATACAGCCACTTGGAAACATGGGCCTGGTACCTTGTTTACAGAGATTCTGGCAATCTTACCCAGTAAGTAAGGAAGCTTGCTTATCTGACAGGTGTAAGGAACCTCCGAATATTTTGGGGGACCTCAAAGAGAACACCACTCAAATCTGTAAGTACTGCAGGCCAAATCTGATGGCAAATCCTTGGCTTGGCTTTTCTGGCCTTGCAAGGCCTTCACAGTTGAATCTGAGATTCCTCATAAAAAAGTCCAGCAAAGCAGATTTAAAAAAGCCTGTATAAGCAATTACTATTCTTGCTCCTCTTATGTACATAATTGGAGCATGTTGTATTGAAGCTACACTTTATTTGAAAACCAGTTCATCCTAATTTGGCTATCTTTTGTAAAAATGAGGGTGATTTAAGAGAGAAAAAATACGTTTATGTAGAAGCTATAGTAGGTATTCCTGGATATTAGATTCTAGCTGTTTTCTTTTGCAAGATTCATCTATTGCTAATCGTAATGTCTCCTTGTGGCCATCTATCTCTGACACCTGGGAGTTCCCTGGCCACCATCAAACATTTTCCTTCAATACTACTGCCCGAATACTAAATAGATTTGCTTTGTCACATGTGGATCCTAAACAACATGTTCCAAATTTAAAGTCCCCAGCTTATCAAGACTCAGCATGGACCATATCAAATTTGGAATGAATATATTTGGTTCACTCCTACTAGTGGTCAACCCAGTAAAAGATCACTCACTCTTGGGAACAAACCAATCACACCTGTGATACATGGCCTAATAGCACTCGACTTATGGGAAAAATTCCCTGTTATTTGTGTTCTCGTATCATAGCCTTAAAAAACATACTGACTGGTCTGGACTGACTGGGATAGACGGCCCAGCACATTTTGTTTAGCCCCTAATGGTGCTCAGTGTCTATGTGGGTCCAATTTATGGCCTTGGCTGCCACCTGGATGGATTGGATGATGCACCCTAGGCTTTGTCTGCATGCAAGGTAGAACTACATTTAATATATCTCCTCCTGCTAACCTACCCAACTGCAACAGCGCTGGACCAGCTGTGTCTTCCACTGGTATTTCCATCTTTACTCAATTATCCTTCACCAATTAGGAATTGAAAATGCTGTCTTGCACATGGAAGTCCTAATCAAATTCAGTATGAAAGCATTAAATGACGCACAACATAGCATTTCGCTGCTCAATTTAGAAGTATCCCAAATGTGTAAGGCAGTCCTCCAAATCCAAATGGCACTGGATGTCTTGACAGCCCCACAAGGGGGCACCTGTGCCGTTATAAAAAGTGAATGTTTTGCCTATATTCTTGACTACCGTCAAAATATTTCTGGCTTCCTAGCCCAGCCACCAAATTAAATCCATGTCTGACCAACCCTAACTCTAAACGATTGGTTGAGCTCCCAGTCAGTACCAGGTTTCTGCACTACTTCAAAACCTTATTCATTGGGTTAAACATACTGCTTGTATTTCTACTTGTAGTTTGTTGTCTGTTTCGTTGTCTTCTGCATGCCAAAATATTTGACATCTTGGAGCACATCTCGTCAAATGATTCTCTCCTCTCCAGGGGCTCTGTATAACTTAGCCTTGGACTCCACAGGTGAAGACTTCTGGTCCACTGAACTTCTACCTGTGCCTATGGCCCCATTTAGGGACACCTCTACAACATTGTACAGCCAGAAGTATTTACAGAAGAGTGAACATCGTCCATATCCCCAAATATTTCCTGTCCAAATGGGTTCGAGGGGGTTTATGTCGTGGATTGAGGCTGATCCAGCTAGAAAAGCCCAAGGTGACCTGGCCTACATGCCAATCTATATGACCCGGTGGATTTTTTGTTGATATGAATTAGGGCTGTCCCATGGAGAGCATCTCAGGGCATACTAACCTACATGGTAATATATATGGGCAGATTCGTATCTAAAGTTATATGACCGCACAATAACCAGACACCATCTGCACTGAAATCATTTAAAGACATTGAAAATCATCATTTCTTTTTCCAGTAAAAACAAGTCATGTACCCAGTCCTTATAAAATTATCACTAACCCTCAACTGAGGGATGCAGCAGGAGCTCTGACTGCTCATGGGTCCCTTCCCCAGGGAGCAGCAGCAGCTCTTCACTGCCCATGGGTCCTGTCCCCATGCCATCCCGTACTATTCTCTAAATAAAAGAGCACCAATGCCAGACCTTGAGAGTCCAAGAAATCTTATATTTGAGTCTTCAGCTCGCCGAGCCCATATCAACAATTATACCATGGAAAATAGAAAATGGTCACAGAAAATGGAAGGCACACAGAAATCACATCTGAATAATCCACAATGAAACAATTAAGTTTTAGTCATACTCTGAACGTTCGAAAGTCAGAGAAAGTCACATCCACAAAAACTGGAGCAAATGTCATACTTAGGTTAATTGGTAAAGGTGAGTTATCACACTGCTAACATCGGGCTCTGAAAACCTGTGTCAATGAAGTGTGCCAGGACAGCAGAGACAGAATTCTGACAAATCTTCTGACATCACAGTGGAGAAGAAAAATAAACTGGCGTCATCTACACAGTGCCACATTTGGCCCAAGTAGCCTATTCAAGTCACATTCCACTCAACTGCAGGTTGCCAATGGAACATGAAAGGTGCCGGCCAGTGGTGTAGTGGTGAACACTGCATGTTGTGGTCAGCAGCCCCAGGCAGGCCATGCGGAATCCGGGGGGTGAACCTCATCACAGCTGGTCCAGCCATTCTGGGGCAGGCGTCTGAGGTAGTGTAGAGGCAGATGGGAAGCAACGTCAGGCAGCGTCAATCTTCCTCAGAAAGTACAGCATCATTGCCAGCAGATGTGAGCACAGCCATGAATATCTGCCAAAACAAAACCAATGAAAAGTTGCATAGGATAGAAAAACTGAACCTCAGAAAGAAAAAACATGCACGGAAGAAGAATAGGATTTCTAGGAATTAGCTTAGACAAACAGGTGCAAGCAATGCAAACCGAAAACTAGCAAAGCTTTGGTGAAAGCAATTCCAGAAGACACAAGCAAACGGAAGGGTATTCCACGGTCTAGGAATGTAAGAACTAAAACAACTGAAACGGCCATAAAGGATAAATCAATCTCTAGATTCCATGCAATCCAAGTCAAAGTTGCAGCAATCTTTCCCAGAGAAATAGAAGAGAGAATCCTAAAGTCTCTGTACAGCAACAAGAACCCTGAATACCCAAAGGAATCCTGAGGAAAAAAGCAGGACGAACAAAGCAGGATGTAAAACACTTTCTGATTTCAACATGTAGGACGAAGAGCTAGGTACCGAAACATAGCCTGCCCCCAAAAATAGGCACACAGACCAATGGAACAGAATCCAGAGCCCAGAGGTCAACTCACCCATATATGAACAACTCATTTGCAACGAGGAAGGCAAGAGGAGACAGTGGAGAAAGGTGAGTCTCTAAAAGAAACGGTGCTGGGAAGCCTGCACAGCCACATGTAACACAATGAGAGTAGACCATGATGTTACACCAGGCACACACACACACTCGAAATGGATTAAACCCTTCAACTTAAGACTTGAAACCGTGAAACTTCTAGAATAAAACCCAGGGAGCTTGCTCTTTGCCATCTGGCATAGCCGCCTATTTGGAAGAAGCATGTGTGACTAGTCAAGGTCAACAATGGAAACAAGAAACAAACGGGACTCCAGCAAATGCAGTAGGTTCTGTCCAGCCAAGGAAACCGTCGACTCAATGCAAGGACAGCACAACAGCAGGAAGAGAATATTTCAAACCGCACATTGGAGAAGGGCTGAATAGGCAAAAGATCCAATGACCTCACACCTCTCGACAAGAGAAAAAACAACAAGCCCATTAAAACCTGGGCAAAAGATGGAAACAGAGATTTGCCTCAAGAAGACAGAAAGGTTGCCAACAGCTTTATGAACTCATGTTCATCATCATTAAGTCTAAGGCCAATGCAAATCCAAACAGCAATGAGATAGAAGCTCACTGTGGTCAGAATGGCTATAAAGAACAAGACAGGAAACAACAAGTGTCGGAGGGGAGGTGGAGAGAAGGGAAGAGTTCTGCACCGCTGGTGGGAGTGCAAACCGGTGAAGGCACTCGGCATAGCCTTGTGGAATTGCCTCAGAAACTTCAAAATACATCTACCATATGGTCCAGCTATTCCTCTGCAGCGTGTTTATCCAAAGAAATTGGGAACACTACTGCACAGAGATCCATGCAGTGCTGTGTTCACCACAGCCTTCCTCCCAATATGCAAGACATGGAAGTTCCTCTGGTGCCCATCAAGGGACCCATGGAGAAGGAAGGTGGGCTATATCCACACAATGGCATAGCACTCAGCTGTAAGACAGGGTGCAGTCCAGCCATTTGTGACACCAGAATGGCTCCTGTGGGTATGAGGGGAACTGAAACAACCCCCTGGGAGAATGTCAAATACCATAGGATCTCACTTACAAGGAGAAGATTAAAATAGGGACCAACAAACATTAGAACATGACATGGGATTGGTGGTTCCCAGAGGTAACGGGTGGCAGGGGACGGTGGGAGAAAGAGTTGTTTAGGCACAATGGTGTAGTGTGGGCCTGTAACTAGGCTTACAGTGGGGAAGATGATGTACCATACACAGAAGTCTAAATCTATGAGGATGTACACCTGAAAGCTATAGGATGTTATAATGAAGGGTTAGGGAAATCAATTCACCTAAAATCAAAACTCCATAAAGGCAAGCAGGTTTATGGCATAAAGATTGCAGGCTGAAAGATTTTAGAGAAGATGAACTTCCAAGGATTGATAATCACCTCCAAATGCATAACGATGCTACAGAAAATTAGACCATTGCAAAGAGATGAAGAGGAACACAACCAACACAGCACGTTCTGTGCTAAACTCATGAGCCAACGGAAAATGTTACCGTCCACAATGTTTTTGCTAATTACATTTATGAATAATCAATGCAGGCCAACATCTTCCCAAGGTCAAGCCAAAGGTTGGTCCAAAAGTCCAATTCAGGTCCGGCACTGTGGTGTAGCTGGTAAGTGCCCATGTTTCACTTGGGCGGCCTAGGCTTGGTAGGGTGGCATCACGGGTCCGGATCAGATTAGGAGCAGTAGGAAATATGGATTTCAAGGTATGGTGCCAACAGAGATCATGAAGAAGTAGAAATTGTGAGGATACCTTATGAATACACACCTGGAAATGAACCATGAGAATATTACAATCTATGAACGCATCAGGTACACTTCCCCACATGATGAAGGAAGCAAAACATGTGACCTGCCAAGGTGGAATTGCCAGACTACTATGAGATGACACGATCATTGCTCATCAGAGGATTGCCTGGGTAACTTCAACTTTGCAGGGACTCCAGGACTTTCTGTGGGGAAAGTCCACACATTTGGCCACATCCACAAAACTTAAGAGATAAATCCCAGGACGATCTTAAAGGGAAGAAACCAGTGTCTAGAAGGAATGTAGTAGACCTTTCAAGGTTCTAGGAGAAAGTTAGAAACCGACAAGAAGTCCAGAAAAAGGAAAACTATCGCACCTGGAAAGGGAGAGTAGTCAGACTGGTATGAGATGTGTCTGAAACACTGGGTGCATGGAGGTTTTCAGCACAACTTAGAATTCTGAGGGTGTTTATGACATCATGGTGACCATGTCACCCAAGATGGTCCCAGGTTTCCATCCCGAGGATTTGTCTAGGCTAGGATATTCAAGTGAGAGATTCCCAGAAACAGCTTTTCCAAACAGAAACTGGGCACAGAAACTTGAAGAGATCTAACAGATGCGTATTCAAGGGAAGAGAAAGGAATCACTGAAATGAAGCGATAATAGAGGGACAAGCACTCAGAGGAGAACATTGTCATCTACTCACGTAGATGTGGAGGCCATGCTGATTCAAGCTTGAAACTTGTTTTGAGAAAAGAGGCCATACCTGGGGCTTATCAGACCTACATTGTCCTTCTGCCTTACCCATAACCCAAAGTCAAGAATGATTACTTGAGGACATTGAAGAGAAGAAGCGAGGCCACCTTTCTTAGGCCTCAGCAAACTTTGAAGACAAGTCTCCCTTTCCATAGTGCTCAAGTCACGGGGGCCCACTGGGTACATGCCAATGTGTCAGCAGAGATCTCATTGAAGCCCGGGAAGAAAGGCCCCCTGCCATGCTTGGGTATGTCGCTTGGTTAGGAAGGGCTCTAGAAGTGTGCTGAAAAGCACCTTTTCCAGAGGGCTTTGTTCCTTTGTGAAAGCTGCCCTCCCAGGCTAGAGTGTTCAGTTGGGATCAATGAGATTCACTCCACCCTCTCTTGCCGTACAAGGAATATTGATTACGTGTTTCGATACCACACGTAAGGAAGTTTGCTGAAAATTAGAGCATTACCATTATATTTAAAGAAAAATAAACTCGCCACAGCTGAGGAGGTAAGTCAAACACATAACAAAACCTGTAGAAACAAAGTAAGCCAGTATCTAGCCATAATCTAGTGGAAAGTTCAAGCATCAAGGGTGAAGTTTGAAACTACCCAAATCCAGAATAGAGACAGAAGGTCTCTCACCTGGACAGAGAAATTCATCAGATTCATCTAATTTGTTTCAGAAGCATTGGGTTCCTGAAGGTGGTTGCCAGGACAACGTCGTACCTGGAGTTTCTCATCTCACAATGTCAAAGGAACCCAGATGACCACGCGTACTCAGTGCTCAGTTGCACCTAGACTAAGAGAGCAAAGACTCCCTCAAGTGACCGATGGAAATTCAAAGACGACACCCAGGAATCACGAAAGCACTCACACATCGGCCTACAGAACATATGGTGATTAAAGAAATACAAAATTCCTAACTTGGAATGAAGGAGAATGTACTGACAAGCACCTCGAAGGGATATACCTCAGAAAGACCATGACGATTAGACTATGGAAAAGAAAACAGGGTCCCAGAAAATGGAAGCCCAACAGAAATCACACCTGAATAATCCACAGTGCAATACGTCAGTCTTTAGACAGACTATGTTTGAACGTTGGAAAGACCGAGAAGGTCACAACCCCAAAACTTGCAATGAAGGTCAAACCTGGGCTAACTGGGAAGGGTGAGTTATGAGACTGCTCCAAGCGGGCTCTGAAACCCTGTGTCCATGAAGCTTTCCGGGACAGCAGAGACACAATTCTGACAAATCCTCTGACATCACCGTGGACCGGAAAGAAAACCAGGCCTAGTCTACACAGGGCCAGATTTGGGCTTATGTAGCATATTTAATTCACATTTCACTCAACAGCAGGTTGGCAATGGAACATGAAAGGGGCCAGCCCGTGTTGTAGCAGTGAAGACTGTGCATTCTGGGTCGGAAGCCCGTGCTAGGCCACATGGATTCCTGGGGGTGAGCCTCCTCACCGTTGGCCCAGCCATTCTGGGGCAGGCGTCGGAGGTAGTGCAGAGGCAGATGGGAAGCAACGTTAGACAGGGCCACTCTTCTTCAGCAAATACAGCTGCAGTGTCAGCACATGTGAGCACAGCCATAAACGTTAGCCAAAACAGAACCAATTAAAAGGTGCAAAGAACATAAATACTGAACCTCAAAAACAGAAGCATACCAGTAAGAAGAATAAGATATCTATGAATGACCTTAACCAAACGGGTGCATGCTATGTAACATGAAAGGGAAGAAAGCTTTTGGGAAATAAATTCCAGAAGAGAGAAGGAAATGGAA
The DNA here is from genome assembly GCF_041296235.1 of Equus asinus. Lineage (NCBI taxonomy): Eukaryota > Metazoa > Chordata > Mammalia > Perissodactyla > Equidae > Equus > Equus asinus. Next base: position 7,536,099 of record NC_091790.1, on the reverse strand, counting down.
GGCTACACCGTGCTCTTGGAATGGAAGAACTAACACACTTGAAAAGTTCGTAACAGATAAAGCAATCTCTGGATTCCATGCAATCCCAGTTCAAAGTTGTAGTAATTTTTCCCCCAGAAATAGAAGAGAGAATCCTAAAGTCTCTATCCAGGCATAAGGGACACTGAATAGCCAACGGAATCCTGAGGAAAATGAACAAAGCTGGACGTATCCCCCTTTCTGATTTCACCATACAGGACGAAGCACTAGGTACTGAAACAGCACAGTCTGGGCCCAAAAACAGGCACACAGACGAATAGAACACGATCAAGAGCGCAGAGGTCTACTGACACAAATATGGACAGCTCATTTTCGACCAGAGGGACAAGAGAAGACAGCGGAGAAAGGAAAGTCTAGAGAAGAAATGTTTCTTGGAAGACTGCACAACCACAGGTAACAAAATGAGAGTAGGACATGATGTTAAACGAGGCACATGCCACCTCAAAATGGATTAACGCCTTGAATGGAAGACTTCAGTCCGTGGAACTTCTAGGAGAAAACCCAGGCAGCGTGCTCTTTACCATCTGGCTTAGCTGCCTATTTGGAGGAAGCATGTGTGACTGGGCAAGGGCAAGAAAGGAAACAAGAAACAAACGGGACTCTATCCAACGCAGAAGGTTCTGCCCAGCCAAGGAAACCATAAGTCAATGCAAAGACTGCACAGCAACTGGCAGTGGATGTTTTCAAACCACACATCAGAGAAGGGCTGAATAGCCAAACGATCGAATAACCTCACACGTCTCCACAAGAGGAAAAACAACAAACCCAGTAAAACCTGGGCAAAAGATGGAAACAGAGATTTCTCCCAAAGAGAGAAAGATGGGCAACAGCTGTATGAAAACATGTTCACCATCATAAATTCTCAGGCCAGTGCAAATCCAAACGGCAATGGGATAACAGCTCCCTGTGGTCAGAATGGCTATAAGGAACAAGACAGGAAACAACAAGTGTCAGAGAGGAGGTGGAGACAAGGGAAGCCTCCTGCACCGTTGGTGGGAGTGTAAACCGGTGCAGCCAGTAGGAAAAGCAGTGTGGAATTGCCTCAGAAATTTCTACCATATGATCCAGCTATTCCTCGGCAGCTTGTCTATCCATAGAACTTGGAAACACTAATGCATAGAGATCCGTGCACCACTGTGTTCACCACAGCCTTACTCCCGAGATACAAGACTTGTAAGCCGCCCTGGTGCCCATCAAGGGACGAATGGAGAAGGAAGATGGGCTATATCCACACAATGGCATAGCACTCAGCTGTAGGAATGGATGCAGTCCAGTCATTTGTGACCACCAGAATGGCTCCTGAGGGTATGAGGGGAATTGAAACAAGCCCAGGGAGAAGGTCAAATACCATGCGATCTAAGTTACAAAGAGATATAGAAAAAAAGGACAAACAAGCTGGAATCACGTGAGATGGAACCGGTGGTTCCCAGAGGGAATGGGAGCCTGGGCCCGGAGGGACACATAGTTGTATAGGCACAAGTGTGTGGTGAGGGCCTGTAATTAGGCTTATGGTGGTGAAGATGATGTAACCTACACAGAACTTTAAATCTGTGAGGATGTAAATGTGAAAGATATAGGATGTTATAATGCAGGGTTACGGCCACCAATTCACATAAAATCAAAACTCCAAAAAGGGGTGCAGATTTACGGCCTAAAGCTTTGGAGGCTGAAACAGATTAGAGAAGATGAACTTCCAAGGATTGGTAATCACCTCAAAATGCTTAATGATGCTACAGAAAGGTAGACCTTTGCAAAGAGATGAAGAGGAATACTAGGAAGAGAACATGTTCCGTGCTAAACTCATGAACCAACGGAAAATGCTACCTTCCATGTTGTTACTACTGATTCCCTTCACGCATGAGCCAAGCAGGCCAACATCTTCCCAAGTTCAGGCCAAAGTTTGGTCCAAAAGTCCAATTCAGGGCCTGCCCTGTATTGCAGCAGGTAAGTGCCCACGTTCCACGTCGGTGGCCGGGGCTTCATTGGCTAGCATCACGTGTGTGGATCAGATTACTAGCATTAGGAAATCCAGATTTCATGGTCTCGTGGGCACAGAGATCATAAAGAAGTAGAAAGTGTGAGATGACCTTATCAATACTCACCAGAAAAAGAACCATGAGAATATTACAATCTATGAACGCATCAACTACACTTGCCCAAATGATGAAGGAAACAAAACATGTGAGATGCCAATGTGGAATTGTCACACTGCTAGGAGATCACACGATCATTGTGCATCAGGGGATTGCCTGGACAGCATCAACTTCTTACGGACTTCAGGACATTCTCTGAGGAAAGTCCACCCATTTGGCCATATCCACAAAAGATAAGAGATAAAACCAGGGATGATCTTTAAGGGAAGAAACCGGTGTGTAGAGTGAATATAGTACACCTTTCAAAGTTCGAGGAGAAAGTTAGAAACTGACAAGAAATCCAGAACAAGGAAAACTATCCTACCTGGAAAGGGGGAATAGTCAGACTGGTATGAGTTGGGTCTGAACCACTGCGTGCATGGAGGTGTTCAGGACAACTTAGAATTATGAGGGTGTTTATGACATCACAGTGAATGTGTCACCCAAGATGGCCGCATGCTTCCAGTCCTAGCCTTGGACTAGGCTAGGATAGTCAAGTGAGAGATACCCAGAGACAGCTTTTACAAACAGAAACCAGGCACAGAATCTTGAAGAGACCAAAGAGACGCTGGTTCAAGGGATAAGAAAGGAATCATTGTGATGATACGTCATGATTTCTTTGTTTTCCTCAGGATTCCTTTGGTTCTTCAGGGTCTTTTGTTGCTGGAGAGTAACATTAGGATTCCCTCTTCTATTTCTGTGGGAAAGATTGCTGCAACGTTGACTGGGATTGCATGGAATCCAGAGATTGCTTTATCCAGTACGGACGTTTCAAATGTGTTAATTCTTCCATTCCAGGAGCACTGAATGCCCTACTAGTTCCTTGTGTCTTGTGGAATTTCTTTCCTCAAAGCTTTGCTATTTCTCGGTTTACATAGCTTTCACCTGTTTGGCTCAGGTTATTCCTAGATACCTTAATCTTCTAAAGCATGCTTTTATTTTTTTTTGAGGGCAAGTTTTTCTATCATTTGTAAGTTTTAATTGCTTTTGTTTAGGCAGAAGTTTATCGCTGTGCTCACACCTGTTGGCAATGCTCCTGTATTTCCTGATGAAGAGGGCCCTGTCTAACGTCTCTTCCCATCTGCCTCTACACTACCTCGGACGCCTGTCCCAGAATGGCTGGACCAGCCGTGAGGAGGTTCACGCCAGGATTCTATGCGGCCACTGCTGGCTGCCTACCCAGAGCACATGGACTTCACCGCTGCACCACTGGCTGGCCCCTTTCATGTTCCATTGACAGCCTGCAGTTGAATGGAAGGTGACTCGAGTATGCTACTTGAGCCCAACTCTGGCCCTGTGTAGATGAGGCCAGCTTGTTTATCTGGTCCAGTGTGATGTCAGAGGATCTGTCAGAATTGTGTCTCTGCTGTCCCGGCAAGCTTCATGGACACCGGCTTTCATAGCCGCTTGGAGCAAACTCGTAACTCACCCTTCCCAGGTAGCCCAGCTTTGACCTTCGCTGCAGTTTTTGGGGTTGTGAATTTCTCGGACTTTCAAACATTAGAGCAGAGTCTGTCTAATGAATGACATATTTCACAGTGGATTATTCAGGTGTGATTTCAGTTTGCCTTCCATTTCGGGGACCTTGGTTTCATTTCCATAGTCTAATCATCATGGTCTTTCTCAGCTATCTCCTTACATATGCTTATCAATGCGTTCTCCTTCATTCCAAGTTATTAATTTTGTATTTTTTTAATCACCATATTTTCTGTAGGCCGAGGTGTGAGTCCTTTCGTGATTGTTGGGTGTTGTCTTGGAATTTCCATCTGTCACTTGAAGGAATCTCTGCTATCCTAGCCTAGGCCAAACTGAGCACTGAGAATACCAGGTCCTCTTGGATGATTTGATATTCTGAGATCAGAAACTCCAGATTCATGGGTGTCCTGGCAACCACCTTCACGGAAATGATGTTTCCGAGACAAATTAGACAAATCTGATGAACTCCTCTCTCCAGGCAACAGATTTTTCTGTCTCTTTTCTGGATTTGGGAAGTTTCTAACTTGAGCCCTGATCCTTGAACATTCCACTAGCTTACGTCCAGATACTGGCTTGCTTTATTTCTATAGGGTTTATTTGTTTGATTTACATCCTCAGATCTGGCATGTGTAGTTTTCTTTAAATGTCACTGTAATGTTCTAATTTTCCACCAACTCCTTACATAAGGTGTCAAAACACATAATCAATACTCCTTCTAGGGTCAGAGATATGGGGAGAGAACTTCATTAGAGTCCAATGGAGCAATCTACCCTGGGAGGGTAGCCTTCACAAAGGAACGAAGCCCTCTGGAAAAGGGTGCATTTCAGCACACTTCTGGAGCCCTTCCAAACAATGAGACATACCCCAAGCATGACAGGTGCCCACACCTTCAGGGCTTCAAAGAGTACTCTTGTGAGACATAACCGTCTACCCAGTGGGCCGCCGTGATGCCAGAGCTATGGAAAGCGAAACTTCTCCTCAAAGAATGCTAGGGGCCCAGGAAAGGAGGCATGGATTCTCCTCTTTGATGTCATGAAGACTTCATTCTTGATTTTGGATTAAGATTAAGTCAGAAGGACAATGTCGGTCTGATAAGCCCCAAGTCTGGCCTCTTGTTTCCAATCAAGTTTCAAGCTTGAATCAGCATGGTCTCCCCATCTACTTGAGTAGATGACAATGTTCCCCTCTTGGTGCTTGTCCCTCTATTATCGCTTCTTCCCAATGATTCCTTTCTTATCCCTTGGATCATAGTCTCTTTGATCTCTTCAAGATTCTGTGCCCGGTTTCTGTTTGTAACAGCTGTCTCTGGGTATCTCTCACTTGAATATCCTAGCCTAGTCCAACGCTCCGACTGGAAATATGCGGCGATCTTGGGTGACATGTTCACCGTGATATCATAAACACCCTCAAAGTTACAAGTTGTCCTGACAACCTCCCTGCACACCATGTTTCAGAGCCATCTCATACAAGTCTGACCACGCACCTTTTCCAGGCAGGATAGTTTTCCTTTTTCTGGATTTCTTGTCGGTTTCCAACTTTATCCTCCAACTTTGAAAGGTGTACTACATTCTCTCTAGACACTGGTTTCTTTCCTTTAAGATTATCCTTGGTCATCTCTCATAATTTGTGGCTATGACCAAATGGGTGGACCTTCCCCATAGAAAGTCCTGGAGTACTTCCCAAGTTGAGGTTGCCCAGGCAATCCTCTGATGTGCAATGATCGTTTCATCTCATAGCAATCTCACAAGTCCACCTTGGCAGGTTACAAGTTTTCCTTCTTTCTTCATTTGGCAAGTGTACCAGCTGCGTTCACACATTGTAGTACACTCATGTTTCTTTTTCTGGTGCATATTGCTAACACGTCCTCACAATTTCTACTTCTTTATGGTCTCTGTCCGCACCATACCGTGAAATCTACATTTCCGTTTGCTACTAATCTGATCCCCACCCATGATTTGAACCACTAAAGCCTGGGCCGCCCAAGCGGAATGCGGGCACTTACCCCCTACACCACAGGGCCGGCCCTGAATTGGACTTTTGGGCCAATCATTGGCCTGAACTTGGGAAGATGTTATCCTCATTTGATTATGGGTGAAGGGAATTACTAGCAACATCATGGAGGGGAACATTTTCCATTGGTGCGTGAGATTAGCATGGAACATGTTCTCCTGGTAGTATTCCTCATCATCTCGTTGCAATGGTCTACCTTTCTGTAGCACTATTAAGCATTTGGAGGTGATTGTCAATACTTGAAAGTTCATCTTCTCTCATCTCTTTCAGACGCCAAAGCTTTATACCGTAAATCCGCACGCCTTTCTGGATTTTGGATTTTATGTTAATTTATTGTTGTAACCCTGCGTTATAACATCCTGTAGCTTTCAGATTTCCACCCCCAGAGATTTAGACTTCTGTGTAGGTTATATCATCCTCCCCTCTGGAAGCCTCATTACAGGCCTGAATCACATGCTTGTGGGTAATCATCTCTTGCACCATCCCTCTGCCCCCCAGTCCCCTTGGGAACCACCAATCCACTGTCCCATGGTACCTGTACATTAGCCCATGTTTTTCTGTTCTCCTTGTAAGTGAGAACCTACGGGATTTGACTTTCTCCCTGTGACTGGTTTCACTTCCCATAAGACCCTCAGGAGCCATTCTGGAGGTCACAAAGGGCTGGATTCATCCTTACTTATAGCTGAGTAGTATGCCCTTGTGTCGCTATAGCCCATCTTCCTTCTCCATTCGTCCCTTGATGGGCACCAGGGGAGCTTCCAAGTCTTGGATATCAGGAGCAAGGCTGTGGTGAACACAGCAGTGCAGGGATCTCTATGCATTGGTGTTTCCAAGTTCTTTGGATAACTACACCACCGAGGAAGAGCTGGATCATATGGTAGATGGAATCTTAAATTTCTGAGGCAAGTCCACACTGCTTTGTGGAGTGGCAGCATCAGTTTACACTACCACCAGCAGTGCTGGAGGCTTCACGTCTCTCCACCTCCTCTCAGACACTTGTTTCCTGGCTTGTTACTTAGGTCCATTGTGACCACAGTAAGCTGCTATCTCATTGAAGTTTGGATTTGCACTGGCATGGGACTTCCTGATGAGGAACATGTTTTCATACAGCCTATTGGCCATCTTTCTATCTTCTGGGGAGAAATCTCTGTTTGCATCTTCTGCCCAGGTTTTAGTGGGCTTGTTGCGCTTTCTCTTTTGGAGACGTATGAGGTCATTGGATCTTTTGGCTCTTAACCCCTTGTCTGATGTGTGTTTTGAAAACATCCTCTCCCAGTTGTTGTGCTGACTTTGCACTGAGTCGATGGTTTCCTTGTCTGGGCAAAAGCTTCTGCAGTGTATGAGGTCCCGTTTGTTTCTTGCTTCCTTTGTTGACCTTGACTAGTCAAACATGCTTCTTCCAAATAGGTGGCTAAGCCAGATGGCAAAGAGCAAGCTGCCTGGGTTGTCTCCTAGAAGTTGCACGGTTTCAAGTATTCCATTCAAGGTTTTAATCCATTTCGAGGTGGTGTGTGTGCCTGGTGTAACATCATGGTCTACTCTCATTGTGTTACATGTGGCTGTGCAGTCTTCCATGCACAGTTGCTTGTCGAGACTCTCCTTTCTCCGCTGTCTCCTCTTGGTTCCCTTGTCGACAATGGGTTGTCCATATGTACGTAAGTTAACCTCTGGGCTCTCGATTCTGTTCCATGTGTCTGTGTGCCTGTTTTTGGACCGAGACTGTGCCATTTCGGTTCGTTGTGCTCCGTCCTACATGAGGAAATCAGACAGTGTGATATGTCATGCTTTGTTCGTTTTCCTCAGGATTCCTTTGGGTATTCAGATTCCTTTGCTGCTGGATAGAGGCTTTACTATCCTCTCTCTATTTCTGTGAGAAACATTGCTGCAACTTGGACTGGGATTGCATGGAATCCACAGATTGCTTTATGGGGTATGGAGGTTTCAAGTGTATTAGTTCTTCCATTCGAAGAGCATGAAATAGCCTTCCGTTTCCTTAGGTCTTCTGGAATTTCTTTCCACAAAGCTTTGCCAGGTTTTGGTTTACATAGCTTGCATCTGTTTGGCAAAGCATAGTCTTAGATATCTTATTTCTCCTACTGGCATGCTTCCCTTTTTGAGGTTCATTATTTCTATTCTTTGCACCTTTTAATTGCTTCTGTTTTGACAAACGTTTATTGCTATGCTCACATCTGCTGACAATGCTGCTGTACTTGCTGAGGATGAGTGGCACTGTCTAACGTCATTTCCCAACTGCCTCTACACTACCTCGGACGCCTGCCCCAGATGGCTGTAACAACCATGAGGAGGATCACCCCAGGATTCCACGCTCCTGACCACGGCCGGCCTACCAAGAACACGTGGACTTCACCCCTGCAACACTGGCCGGCCCTTTACATGTTCCATTGCCAACCTGCAGTTGAGTGGAATGTGACTTGAATATGCTACTTGAGCCCAACTCTGGCCCTGTGTCGACTAGGCCAGGTTGTTTTTCCGGTGCACAGTGATGTCAGAGGATTTGTCAGAATTGTGTCTCTGCTGTCCTGGCAAGCTTCATGGACACACGGTTTCAGAGCCCGTTTGGAGCAGTCTGAGAACTCACCCTTCCCAGTTAGCCGAGGTTTGACCTTCACTGCAGGTTTTGGGGTTGTCACTTTCTCAGACTTTCCAACATTCAAGCAGAGTCTGTCTAAAGACTGACGTCTTTCACTGTGGATTATTGAGGTGTGATTTCTGTTGGCCTTCCATTTTCTGGGACCATGTTTTCTTTTCCATAGTCTAATTGTCATGGTCTTTCTGAGCTATCTCCCTTTGACATGCTTATGATTGCATTCTCCTTCATTCCAAGTTAGGAATTTTGTATTTCTTTAATCACTGTATGTTCTGTAGGCTGGTGTGTGGGTGCTTTTGTGATTGTTGGGTGTTATCTTTGAATTTCTATTGGTAACTTGAAGTAATCTTTGCTATGCTAGCCTAGGTGCAACTGAGCACTGAGTACATGTGGTCATCTTGCTTCGTTTGACATTGTGAGATGAGAAACTCCATGTTGTCCTGGCAACCACCTTCAAGGACCCAAGGGTTTCGAGACAAATTAGATGAATCTGATGAATTCCTGTCTCCAGGGGAGAGATCCTTCCATCCCTTTTCTGGATTTGGGTGGTTTCGTACTTCACCCCTCATCCCTGAACGCTCCACTAGATTACGTGTAGATCGTTTCTTACTTTATTTCTACAGGGTTTTTTTTATTTGTTTGATTTACATCCTCAGCTGTGGCATGTTTATTTTTCTTTAAATATAATGGAAATGTTCTAATTTTTCAGCCTACCTCCTTACATGTAGTTCGAAACACATAATCAATACTCCTTCTAAGATAAGAGATGGGGGAGAGAATCTCATTGATCCCAACTGAGCACTCTAGCCTGGGAGGGCAGCCATCACCAAGGAACGAAGCCCTCTGGAAAAGGGTGCTTTTTAGCACACATCTAGAGCCTTTCCAAAGCAAGAAACATACCCAACCATGGCAGAGATCCATTCCTTCCAGGCATCAATGAGATCTCTTGAGACACATTGGCATGTACCCAGTGGACCCCTGTGAAGCCAGAGCTATGGAAAGAGGAGACTTGTCTTCAAGATGCTAAGGGCGTAGAAAAGGAGGTCTTGATTCTTCTCTTCAATGTCCTCAAGTGATCATTCTTGACTTTGGATTATGAGTAAGGCAGAAGGACAACATATGTCTGATAAGCCCCAGGTCTAGCCTCTTTTTTCTAAACAAGTTTCAAGCTTGAATCAGCACAGTCTCCCCATCTACTTGAGTAGATGACACTGTTCTCCTCTCAGCGCTTGCCCCTCTAGTATCGCTTCTTCCCAATGATTCCATTCTCAACTCTTGAATCAGTGTCTCTTTTATCTCTTCAAGAATCTGTGCCAGGATTCTGTTTGGAAAAGCTGTTTCTGGGTAACTGTCACTTGAATATACTGTCCTAGGCCTATCCTCGGGCTGGAAACCTCAGCCGACTTGGGTGACATGGTCACCATGATGTCATAAACACCCTCAGAATTCTAAGTTGTCCTGACAACCTCCATGCACACAGTGTCTCAGAGTGATCTCAAACCAGTCTGACTACTCTCCCTTTCCAGGTAGGACAGTTTTCCTTTTTCGGGACTTGTTGTCAGTTTCTAAATTTATCCTCGAACCTTGAAAGGTCTACTACATTCCTTCTAGACACTGGTTTCTTTGCTTTAAGTTCGTCCTGGGATTTATCTCTTATCATTTGTGGATGTGGCCAAATGTGTGGACTTTCCCCACAGAAAGTCCCGGAGTCCCTGCCAACTTTATGTTCCCAGCAATCCTCTGATGCACAATGATCGTGTCATCTCATAGCACTCTAGCAATTCCACCTTTGCTGGTCACATGTTTTACTTCCTTCATCATGTGGGGAAGTGTACCTGATGCATTCATAGATTGTGATATTCTCATGGTTCTTTTCCTGGTGTGTATTCATAAGGTATCCTCACAATTTCTACATCTTCATGATCTCTGTCTGCATCATACCTTGAAATCTATATTTCCAAATGCTCCTAATCTGATCCGGACCTGTGATGCTGGCCAGCAAAGCCCAGGCCGCCCAAGCAGAACATGGGCACTTACCCGCTACACCACTGGGCCGACCCTGAATAGGACTTTTGAACCAACCTTTGTACTGAACTTTGGAAGATGTTGGCCTGCTTTGATTATTCATAAAGGTTATTAGTAGTAACATCATAGACTGCTACATTTTCCGTTCTCTCATGAGCTTAGCATGGAACGTGTTCTCTTGGTAGTGTTCCTCTTCATCTCTTTGCAATGGTCTACCTTTCTGTAGCATCATTAAGCATTTGAAGGTGATTATCAATCCATGGAAGCCCATCTTCTCTAAACTCTTTCAGCCTGCAATCTTTATGCCATAAACCTGCTTGCCTTTATGGAGTTTTGATTTTATGTGAACTGGTTTCCATAACCCTGCATTATAACATCCTATAACTTTCAGATTTACATCCTCATAGATTTAGACTTCTGTGTATGCTACGTCATCTTCACCACTCTAAGCTTAATTACAGGCCCACACCACACACTTGTGCCTAATCAACTGTTTCTCCCTCCATCCCCTGCCATCTGTTACCTCTGGGAAGCACCAATCCCCTGTCACATGCTACCTGTTTGTTGCTCCTTGTTTTAAACTTCTTGTAAGTGAGATCCTATGGTATTTGACTTTTTCCCTGGGGATTGTTTCAGTTACCTTCATACACTCAGTAGCCATTCTGGTGTCACAAATGGCTGGACTGCACACTTTCTTACAGCTGACTGCTATGCCATTGTGTGGATATAGCCCATCTTCCTTCTCCAAGAGCCCTTGCTGGGCACCATGGAGGATTCCAAGTCTTGGATATCGGGAGTAAGGCTGTGGTGAACAAAGCAGTGCAGGGATCTCCATGCCTTAGTGATTCCAAGTTCTTTGGATATATATGCCACAGAGGAATAGCTGGATCATATGGTAGATGGATTCTGAAATTTTTGAGGTAATGTCACATGGCTTTACGTAGTGCCTGCACTGGTTTACACTCCCACAAGCTCTGCAGGACTCTTCCCTTCTCTCCACCTCCTCTCCAACACTTGTTTCCTGTCTTGTTCCTTGTAGCCATTCTGACCACAGTGAGCTGTTATCTCATTGCCGTTTGGATTTGCATTGGCCTTAGACTTAACGATGATGAACATGTGTTTATATAGCTATTTCCCAACCTTCTATAGTCTTGGGGTAAATTGCTGTTTCCATCTTTTGCCCAGGTTTTAATGGGCTTGTAGTTTTTTCTCTTGTGGAGACGTGTGTGGTCATTGGATGTTTTGGCTATTCAGCCCTTCTCTGATGTGTGGTTTGAAACATCCTCTCCCTGTTGTTGTGCTGTCTTTGCATTGAGCAGATGGTTTCCTTGGCTGGACAGTAGGTTCTGCGTTGGATGGAATCCCGTTTGTTTCTTGTTTCGTGTGTTGCCCTTGCCCAGTCACACATGCTTCTTCCAAATAGGCGGCTAAGCCAGATGGTAAAGATCAGGCTGCCTGCATTTCCTCCAAGAAGTTTCACGGTTTCAAGACTTCCGTTGAAGGCTTTAATCCATTTCGAGATGGTGTGTGTTCCTGGTGTAACATCATGGTCTACTCTCATTGTGTTACATGTGTCTCTGCAGTCTTCCCAGCACTGTTTCTGTTAGTCTCTCCTTTCTCCACTGTCTCCTCTTGCCTTCCTCATTGCAAATGTGCTGTCCATATATGTGTGAGTTGAACTCTGGGCTCTGGATTCTGTTCCATTGGTCTGTTTGCCTGTTTTTGAGACCAAACTGTGCCGTTTCAGTACCTAGCACTTCGTCCTACATGTTGAAATCACAAACTGTGATACGTCCTGCTTTGCTTGTTTCCCTCAGGATTCCTTTGGGTATTCAGTGTCCCTTTTCACTGGATAGAGACTTTAGGATTCTCTTTTCTATTTCTGTGGGAAAGATTCTGCAACTTTGACTGGGATTGCATGGAATCCAGAGATTGCTTTATCCATTACGGAAGTATCAAGTGTTTTACTTCTTACATTCCTAGAGCACGGAATACCCTTCCGTTTGCTTGTGTCTTCTGGAATTTCTTTCCACAAAGCTTTGCTAGCTTTCGGTTTCCATAGCTTGCAGCTGTTTGGCTAAGGTTTTTACTAGAAATCTTTTTGTTCTTACTGGCATCTTTTTTTTTGAGGTTCAGTTTTTCTGTTCTTTGCAACTGTTCATTGATTTTGTTTTGGCATATGTTTATGTGTGTGCTCACATCTGCAGGCGATGCTGCTGTCTTTTCTAAGGAAGAGTGATGCTGTCTGACATCACTTCCCAGCTGCCTCAACACTACCTTGGACGCCTGCCGGAAAATGGCTGGACCAGCAGTGAGGAGGTACACACCCAGGATACCACGTGTCCAGCCCCGGGCTGCCGACCCAGAACATGCGGACATCACCACTGCGCCACTGGTGGCGCCTTTCATGTCCATTGGCAACCTGCAGTTGAGTGGAATGTGACTTGAATATGCTACTTGAGCCCAACTCTGGCGCTGTGTAGATGAGCCCAGTTTGTTTTTCTTCTCCACTGTGATGTCAGAGGATTTGCCAGAATTGTGTCTCTGCTATTCCAGCAAACTTCATCGACACAGGTTTTCAGAGCCTGATTTTAGCAGTCTTGTAACTCACCCTTCCCAGTTAACCTAGGTTTGACCTTCGATGCAGTTTTTGGAGTTGTGACTTTCTCTGATTTTAGAACGTTCAGAGTATGTCCAAAATTGACGTCTTTCATTGTGCATTATTCAGGTGGGATTTCTGTGTGCCTTCCATTTTCTTGAACCGTTTTTTCTTTTCCATGGTATAATCGTTGATAGGGGCTCGGCGAGCTGAAGACTCGAATGAAAGATTGCTTGGACTCTCAAGATCCTGCATTGGTGCTCTTTTATTTAGAGAATAGTACGGGATAGCATGGGGACAGGACCCATGTGCAGTCACAGCTCCTGCTGTTGCCCTGATTTAAGGGTTATGGCGAATTTTATAAGGCATGGGTACATGACTTACTTTCACTGGAAAAAGAAATGATGATGAAAAATATCTTTAAATTATTTCAGTGCAGAATGTGTCTGGTTATTGTGCGGTCATATAACTTTAGATACAAATCTGGCAATATAGATCAGCATGTACGTGATGATGCCCTGGGCTTCTCTCCCTGGCTTCTCAGCCCTAATTCATACCATAAAGAAATCCACCTGGTCACATAGTTTGGCATGTAGGCCAGGTCACCTTTGGTTTCTCTAGCTGGGGCCGGCCTAATCCACATCATAAACCCCCCCTGAACCAGTTGGACTGGAAATCTTTGGGGATATGGACGATGGTCTGTCTTCTGTGACTACTTCTGGCTGTACAAGGTCATAGAGCTGTCCCTAAATGGGACCATAGGCACAGGTAGGAAGTTCAGTGGACCATAAGGCTTCACCCATGGTGTTCAAGGCTGACAAGGTATACAGAGCCTCTGGAGACAAGAGAATCATTTGACGAGAGGTGGTCCACGAGGTGAAACATTTTTGACATGCAGAAGACAAACAACGAAACAGATAAATTATCATAGGAAATACAAGCAGTATGTTTAACCCAATGAATAAGGTTTTGAAGTAGTACAGAAAACTGATCCGGACTAGGAGTTCAACGAATCGTTTAGACTTAGGCTTGATAAGACATGGATTTAGTTTGGTGGTGGGGATAGGAAGCCATAAATATTTTGATGGTAGTCAAGAATATGACACAACATTCAGTTTTTATAATGGCACAGTGCTGCTCTTGTGCTGCTGTCAAGACATCCAGATCCATTTGGATTTGGAGGACTGCCTTTCACATTTGGGATACTTCTAAATTGAGCAGTGAAGTGCTATATTGAGTGTCATGTAATGCCTTCATAATAAATTTGTTTAGGACTTCCATGTGCAAGACGACATTTTGGATTCCTAATGAGGGAAGGAAAATTGCGGAAAGATGGTCACACCAGTGGAAGACACAGCTGGTTCAGCGTTGCTGCAAGTTGGGTAGGTTAGAAGGAGGAGATATAGTAGATCTCATTGTACCTTGCATCCAGACAAAGCCTAGGGTGCATCATCCAATCCATCCAGGTGGCAGCCAAGGCTGTAAATTGGAGCCACATAGCCACTGAGCACAATTAGGGGCTAACCAATGTGTGCGGGGCCATCTATCCCAGTCAGTCCCAAACCAATCAGTATTTTTTTAAGCCTATGATATGAGAACACATATAATAGCAAATTTTTCCCATCGGTCAGGTGTTAATAGGCGATGTATCACAAGCGTGATTGGTTTGTTCCCAACAGAGAGTGACCTTTGACTGAGTTGACCACGAGTAGGAGTGAACCAAATATATTCATCCCAAATTTGATATTGTCCATCCTATGCATATCGATAAGTTGGGGACTTTACATTTGGAACTTGTTTAGGATCCACCTATGTCAAGGCAAATGTAGTTAGTATTTGGGCAGTAGTATTGAAGGAAAATGTTTGATGATGTCCAGGGAACTCCCAGGTGTCAGACATAGATGGCAACAAATAGACATTACGATTAGTAATAGATGAATCTTGCCAAAGAAAACAGCTAGAATCTAGTATCCAGGAATGCCTATTATAGCTTCTACAGAAACATAATTTTTGTCTCTTAAATCACCCTCACTTTTACAAAAGATAGCCAAATTAGGATTAACTGGTTTTCAAATAAAGTGCAGTTTCAAGACAACTATCTCCAATTATTTACATATCAGCAGCAAGAATAGTAATTGCTCATACAGGCTTTTTAAAATCTGCTTTGCTAGAATTTTTTCTGACGAATCTCAGATTGAACTGTGAAGGCCTCTCAAGGCCAGAAAAGCCAAGCCAAGGACTTGTCATCAGATTTGGCCTGCAGTACTTACAGATTTGAGTGGAGTTCTCCTTGAGTTCCCCCAAAATATTCGGAGGTTCCTTACACCTGGCAGATAAGCAAGCTTCCTTACTTACCGGGTGAGATTGCCAGAATCTCTGTAAGCAAGGTACCAGGCCCATGTTTCCAAGTGGCTGAATTCCAGAAAGTGCAAACTCTCTTCCGGAAATGCTGTCTTGTCATATCTGATCCTGTATGTTTCAAATATACATTCCAGTCAAAGCCTTGGTAGTATAACCAATGTGTCCTGTTATAAGGAGAACAGATTCTTATGGAACTTATACAAATATTGCCACCAAATAACTATACTCAGTCACAAAGTGTTTCCAATTCCGGAGGGATAAGATAGGGAGAAAAAGATAAAAGTTTCAGTTTTGCTCATAAAGGTATAATTTCACCAAATTGCTGTAAGTCATAGTTAGCATAAGAGAAAAGAGAAAAAGATTTCCCTCATTATGAGAAAACAAAACAACACATCAAAACTGAACAATATTTCAAACAGAAGTCCTAAAAAATTATAATCATCCTCATCAGTTCACACAGTCCTGTATAATCAAGTCTTGAGCTGAATCTTCTGTCAGCAGATAGAGGAGCTTAGTTTCTGTTAGAATTCTGCAGTTTCTTACTCAGTTTAGTTTTACAATCTAAAAGTTTATCAGAAATCTGTAGATTAGATCCTCTGTGTCAGAATCCTTTCCAGAAATTTCTCGGAAGATGAAACATATTTGCTAAAGAAAAAAGCATCAGAGTAAAACAAGAACTAACTGCAAATTTGCAAAGGAATCAAAAGGGCAATTGACAAAGAAACTTGGCTACTCCTGTGACATATAGCACTTCCAGATAATAAGTGGACTTATGACTGATAACCATCACAGATCAGAATTCTAGGAATGCTATATAATTTTAAGACATCTATATTAATAACATTTACCCATCTAATACCACCTAAGAAGATCTATCATCACTTATTTCCCAATGTTTCCCATGTAATTTAATAGACCAAATAAGCCTAATTAGTTTAGTATTTTCTTCCTTATAAGAAGAGAGAGCAAATTTCTTTGAGAAGTCTCAGGGGCCCTCTGAAAATCCTCACAGTAATCATTCTTCTGTCTGCCATGTGAAAAGATAGCCTTCATTCAGGATTTGAATATTTTTGAGGGAGAAGCTTGTTAAAACATATCAAAAGTTATTAAAATGCTTCTTCAAATAGGAAACAATACTCTCTGTGAAACAATGCTCAGGTATCTATTCAAAGTGATGACAGAAAGAGTCAAAAATCTTAAGAGTTACCTCACTCATTATTTTCACAAAACAGATTTATCTCTTAGGTAGACTTACTCAAAGGAACAGCTTTCATTACCTCCTTATCAAGAGCAGATCAAAGGTTCAAGAACATTTATCCTTTTAAAGAAAACCAAATTTGAATTTCTGCACCTACTTATTTTTAACATTCAAACACATTCACTTAATTCAACTTACTTTAGTCTTCTTGACCAGGCATAAAACTCCTTTCAGAATTTCTCCTTCACAAACCTTCAAAACTTTCTTTTTTGGTTTCAGATTTTGTCCCAGACTCTTTCTTTTTTCCTTTCTAGTACATTAGGACGAATTTATCTTTCTTAACCCATCAAGCAAAAATATTTCGATTCTTTATACCTTTTTTTACTGAAAGCGTAGACTTTAACTTCCTTGAATATGAGCTCTTTTCCTTAGTAAGTTCCAGTAGCTTTAATTCCATAGGTTAATTAGAACTTTTAACCCTTAACAGACGTAGTAAACACTAAAAAGGCAAACAGTTATGAATCAACTTTTATATCAGCATTCTAAACACTTCATAACTTTAGAAACACGCCACTTTACAATAAAACACAAGGCATGCTTTTTATACGCCCAAACGCTTTTAGCCTCTTCAATAAGAAGCCAAAAGTAGATAACTTAGATATGTTTATTAATAATGTTTCGGTGTTACATCCTATCCAAAAACAACCCAGATATTCAGATTTTTATCATTTAACTTAACTTGGCAAAACTCAAGAT
The DNA here is from genome assembly GCF_041296235.1 of Equus asinus. NCBI lineage: Eukaryota > Metazoa > Chordata > Mammalia > Perissodactyla > Equidae > Equus > Equus asinus. The sequence continues at coordinate 7,518,895 of NC_091790.1, read as the reverse complement.
TGTTACCAAAAAGAATTTTGAAGCTGTTTTTTTCCAACAAGTATACTGACCATAAAAGTTATTGTACTCATTTTTATGAGTTTTATGTATTTAAACCATTTGTTTCCAACAATTATGTTCAGATTACCTACAGAAACCTCATGAGGCATTAGACAAAACTGGTCATCATTTAAAGCTATTATTTTGTTGACAAATTTAACAGACAACGTGAACTTATATGACTAGAAAACCCACGCTGAATGCCTGCATGCTATGCAAATAACAACAGCTCTGACAAAAAGACTATTTTCAATCCTTAATCCACATCAATCTTCTTTTTCTTTCTCAGCTATCTCTCATAGGTATGCTTATCAGTCCATTCTCCTTCATTCCAAGTTATTAATTTTGTATTTCTTTCATCACCATATGTTCTCCAGCCTGATGTATGAGTGATTTCCTGATTGTTGGGTATTGTCTTTGAATTCCCCTTGTTCACTAGAAGGAATCTTTGCCTAGATCCAACTGAGCACTGAGAACACATCGTCATCTTGGTTGGTTTGACATTCTGAGATCAGAAACTCCAAATGCTAGGTTGTCCAGGCAACCAACTTATGGACATAATGTTTCTGAGACAAATTAGACAAACCTGATGAATTCTTCTCTCCAGGTAAGATATTTTCATGTCTTTTTTCTGAATTTGGGAAGGCTCGAACTTGATCATTAGAGTAGATTACGTCTAAGGACTGCTTTACTTTAATTCTGTAAGGATTGTTAGTTGTTTGATTTACATCCTCAGCTCTGGCATGTTTATTTTTCTTTAAATATAAGTGTAATGTTTCAATTTTCATCCAACTTCCTCACATATGTTTTCAAAACACATAATCAATACTCTTCCAAAAAGGCATGCAGATTTGCACCACGAAGCTTTTGAGGCTGAAAGACGTTAGAGAAGATGAACTTCCAAGGATTGTGAATCTCCTCCAAATGCTTAATGATGATACACAAAGGTAGACCATAGCAAATAGATTAAGAGGAATACAACTAAGAGAACGTGTTCCGTGTTAAGCTCATGAAGCAAGGGAAAATGTTACCATGAGTGAGGTTACTACTAATTACCTTCACGAATAATCACAGCAGGGCAGCTTCTTCCCACGTTCAGGCAACAGATTGGTCCAAAAGTAAAATTCAGGTCCAGCCATGTGTTCTGGTGTGTAAGTGCCCACGTTCCTAGTGGACGACCTGGGATTCATGGATTCAATTCATGGGTGCTGATCAGATTAGTAACATTAGGAAAGATAGATTTCATGGTATGGTGCAGACAGAGATCATAAATAAATGGAAATTGTGAGCATACCTTATAGATACGCACAAGGAAATAAACATGAAAATATTGCAGTCTATGACACATCTGGTACACTTCTCTAAATACAAAATGAAGGAAGTGATGTGACCTGCATAGGTGGAATTGTCGGACTGCACGAGATGACGTGATCATTGCACATCAGAGGATTGGCTGGGCAACTTCAACTTGGGAGGGACTCCAGGACTTTCTCTGGGGAAAGTCTACACATTTGACCATATCCACAAAATGTAACAGCTAAAACCCAGGATAAACTTAAAGCAAAGAAACTAGTGTCTAGAGAGAATGTACTAGACATTTAAAAGTTCAAGGATAAAGTTAGAAACCGACAAGAAATCTAGGAACTGGAAAACTATTCTAGCTGGAAAGCGTGAGTCGTCAGACTGGTATGAGATCGCTCTGAAATGCTGTGTGCATGGAAGATGCCAGGACAACTGAGAAGTTTGAGGGTGTTTATGACATCACAGTGAACATGTCACCCAAGATGGCCTCATGTTAATAGTCCGAGGATTGTCTTAGGCTACTGATACTCAAGGGAGAGAGACCCAGAAGAGAATTGAAAAACAGACACCAGGCATTAAAACTTGAAGAGATAGAATAGACGCTGATTAAAGGGATAAGAAAGAAGTCATTGTGAAGATACAATAATGGAGGGACAATCACTGAGTGGAGACCACTGTGATCTACTCAAGTATAGGGGGAGGCCATGGAGATTCAAGCTTGAAACTTGATTTGAAACCAGAGGCTGGACTTGGGTCTTATCAGGCCTACATTTTCCTTCTGCGTTAATCATCATCCAAAATCAAGAGTGATCTCCAGAGGACATTGTAGAGAATGATTGATGCTTCCTTTCCTATGCCACTAGCATTCATTGAAGAGAAGTATCACTTTCCATAGCTCTGGCATTACGGAGCTCCAAAGGGTACATGCTAATGTGTCACAAGATATCTCTTTGAACCCTTCAAGGAATGGACCCCGTCATGCTTTGCGTATGTCTCATTGTTTGGCAGGGCTTCAGAAATGTGCTGAGAAGCACCCTTTTCCAGAGGGCTTCGTTGCTTTGTGAGGGCCACCGTAACAGGCTAGTGTGCTCAGTTTGGCTCCAATGAAATTCTATCCCCGTATCTCTTGGAGTAGAATGATTATTGATGACGTGTATTGATACCATATGTAAATAGGTTGGCTGAAAATTAGAACATTACAATTATCTATATAGAAAAATAAACTTGCCAGAGCTGAGGATGTAAATCAAAGAAATAACACACCCTATAGAAATAAAGTAAGCCAGTATCTAGACGTAATCTAGAGGAACGTTAAAGGATGGGGGTCAAGATTGAAACTTCCCAAATCCAGAAATGAGACAGAAAAGTATCTTATTTGGTGCGGAATTCAGCAGATTTGCCGAATTTGTTTCAGATACATTATGTTCATGAAGGAGGTTGCCATGCCTACCTAGAATTTGGAGTTTAAGATCTCAGAATGTCAGACCAACCAAGATGAACACGTGTTCTCAGTGTTCATCTTCACCAAGGCTAGCATGGCAAAGATGGCTACACGGGACCATGTAAATTCAAAGACAACACCCAACAATGAAAAGCACTAACACGTAGGCCTATAGAACATAGGGTGGTTAAAGAAATAGAAAATTGATACCTTGGGATGAAGGACAACCGACGGACAAGCATACCAAAGGGGGAAATCTGAGAACGACCATGATGATTATACTATGGAAAAACAAAATGTGCTCAGAAAAGGGAATGCAAACACAAATAACACCTGAATAATCCACAACAAAAGAAGTCAGACTTTAGAAAGACTCTGCTTGAACTTTTGAAAGTCAGAAAGTCACAAACCAAAAAGCTGCAGTGAGGTAAAACCTGGGCTACCTTGAAAGGGTGAGTCTGAGATTGCTCCAAACCTCCTCTGAAACTCTGTGTCCATGATGCTTGCCTGGACAGCAGAGACACAATTATGACAAATTCTCTGACATCACAGCTGAGCAAAAATACAAACCGTCTACATCAACTCAGTGCCAGAATTGGGCAGAAGTAGCCTAAGTCACATTCCACACAACTGCAGGTTGCAAGGGAACTTGAAAGGGGTCGGGCAGTGGAGAACTGGGGAAGTCCGCGGATTCAGGGTCGGCAGTCTGCACTTGGCTGGGTGGGATCCTGCGGGCAGACCTCCTCACCGCTGGTCCAGCCATTTTGGGGCAGGCGTGGGAGGGAGTGTAGAGGCAGATGAGAAGCAACGTGAGACAGGGCCACTCTTCCTCAGCAAATACAGGAGCATTTCCAGCAGATGTGAGCCCAGCGATAAACCTCAGTCAAGAGGAAACAAATTAAATGTTGCAATCAATAGGAAAATTGAACCTCAAAAAAAATGCCAGTAAGAATAATAAGATACCTACGAAAAACCTCACCCCAACAGGTGAAAGCTCTATAAATCGATAACTAGCAAACCTTTGCGGAAGAAAAATGGGAGAAGACACAAGGAGGCGGAAGGATATTGCATGCTCTTGAAATGGAAGAATTAACACACTGGAAACCTCCACACCAGCTAAAGCAATCTCTAGATTACGTGAAATCCCAGTCAAAGTTGCAGCTATATTTCTCACAGAGATAGAAGCGAGCATCCTAAAGTTTACATCCAGCAACAAAAGGCCCCAAATAACCAAAGGAATCCTGAGGAAAAAGAACAAAGCTCAATGTATCACATTTTCTGATTTGAATATAGAGGACGAAGAACTAGGAATGGAAACGGCACAGGCTGGGATGCAAAACAGACACACAGAACCATGGAACAGAATCAGGAGCCCAGAGGTATACGCACACATATATGGACAGCCCATTTTTGACCACGGCGCCAAGAGGAGACAGGGGAGAAAGGAAAGTCTCTACAATAAATGGTGCTGGGAAGACTGCAGAGCCTCACCTAAGACAAGGAGAATATACCACGGTGTTACACCAGGCACAAACACCAACTCAAAATGGATTAAAGTCTTGAATGTAAGACTGGAAACCATGAGACTTCTAGAAGAAAACGCTGGCAGCTTGCTCTTTGTCATCTGTCCTAGCCTACTATTTGGAGGAAGTCTTTCTATCTGGGCAAGGGCAATAAAGGAAACAAGAAACAAATGGGAATACACCAAACGCAAAAGCTTCTGCCCAGCCAAGGAAACCATCGACTCAATGCAAAGACAGTACAACCACTGGGAGAGGATGTTTGAAAACCACACATCGGTGGACGGGTGAATAGCCAAAAGATGCAGTGAACTCATATGGGTCCACAAGAGAAAAAAAATAAGCCCATTAAAACCTGGGCAGTAGGTGGAAACAGAGATTTCGCCCAAGAAGAGTTAGAGATGGTCAACAGGTGCATGAAAACATGTTCATCATCATTAAGACTCAGGGCAGTTGAAATCCAAACGGCAGTGAGATAGCAGCTCAATGTGGTCAGAATGACTATAGGTAAAAAGTCAGGAAAAAAGTGTCAGAGAGGAGCTGCAGAGATGGGAAGACTCCTACAGTGCTGCTGTGAGTGTAAGCTGGTGCAGCCACGACGCAAATCAGTGTGGAATTGCCTCAGACATGTCAGAATCCATCTACTATATGATCCAGCTATTATTCAGTGGCGTGTTTATCCAAAGATCTTGGAAAAAGTCGTGCACCAATATATGTGCACCCCTGTGTTCACCCTGGCCTTACTCCCGTTATCCAAGACTTGGAAGCCGCCCTGATGTCCATCAAGGCAGAAGGGCGAATAGAGAAAGAAGATTGGAGAAGGAAGCTGGGTTTTATGAACACAATGGCATATCTCTGAGCCATAACAAAGTAGAGAATCCAGCCATTAGTGACCAGAAGGATGGCTCTTGAGGGTTTCATTGGAAGTGAAACAGCTCGCAGGGAGAAACTCAAATGCCGTAGGAGCTCACTTACAAGGAGAAGAGACAAACAAGGACCAACAAACTGGAAAGCTTTGCATAAAGAAATTAAAGAAGACACAAGGAAACGGAAGTCTATTCCAAGCTCTTCGAATGGAAGAATGAACACACTTGAAAAGTCCGTACTGGATAAAGCAATCTCTGGATTCCACGCAAGCCCCGTCAAAGTTTCAGCAATCTTTCCCACAGAAAGAGAAGAGAGAATCCTAAAGTTCCTATACAGCAACAAAGGAGAAGGAACGGCCAAAGGAACCCTGAGGAAAGCGAACAAGGCAGCACATACCACATTTTCGAATTTCCACATATAGGACGAACTGCTAGGTACCGAAAAGGCAAAGGCTGGCCACAAAAAGAGGGACATAGAGACAAGGAACAGAATCGAGAGCCCAGAGGTCAACTCCCACATATATGGACAGCCCATTGTAGACCAAGGAGCCAAGAGGAGACAGCAGAGAAAGGAGAGTCTCGAGAAGAAACGGTGCTGGGAAGACTGCACAGCCACATGTAACACAATGAGAGTAGTCCATAATGTTACACCAGCCACACACACCACCTGGAAATGGATTAAGGCCTTGAATGGAAGACTTGAAACGGTGCAACTTCTAAGAGAAAACGCAAGCAGCTTGATATTTGCCATCTGGCTTAGCCGATTATTTGGAAGAAGCGTGTGTGACTGGGCAAGGGCAACAAGGGAAACAAGAATCAAGCGGGACTCCATTCAATGCAGAAGCTTCTGCCCAGCCAACGACTCCATCGTCTCAAGGCAAAGACAGCACAACAACTGCGAGTGGATGTTTGCAAACCACACATCGGAGAAGGGGTGATTAGCCAAAATATCCAATGAACTCATATGCCTCCACAGTGAAAAAACAACGATCCCCATCAATCTGGGCAAAAGATGGAAACAGATATTTCTCCCAGGAAGATAGAAAGATGGACTACAGGCTGTATGAAGACATGCTCATCATCATTAAGTCTTTGGCAATGCAAATACGAACGGCAATGAGATAGCAGCTCACAGTGGTCAGAGTGGCTATAGGGATGAAGACAGGGAACAACAAGTCTTGGAGAGGAGGTGGAGAGAAGCAAAGCCTCCTGCACTGCTGGGGGGAGTGTAATCAGGTGCAGCCACTACCCAAAGTGCTGTGGAATTGCCTTAGAATTTTCAGAATCCATCTACCATATGATCCAGCTATTCCTCTGTGGCATATATATCCAAAGAACTTGGAAACACTAATGCTCAGAGATCCATGCACCACTGTGTTCACCACAGCCTTACTCCCAATATCCAAGACTTGGAAGCCTACGTGGTGCCCATCAAGTGACGAATGGAGAAGGAAGACGATCTATAGCCACACAATGGCCAATCTTCGGACTGTATAGATGTGGCCATCTTGGGTGACATGTTCATAAACACCCTCAGAATTCTAAGTTGTCCTGACAACCTCCATGCACACAGTGTTTCAGAGCCATCGCATACCAGTCTGACCACTCCCCATTTCCAGGTAGGATAGTTTTCCTTTCTCTGGATTTCTTCTCGGTTTCTAACTTTCTCCTTGAACTTTGAAAGGTCTACTACATTCCCTCTACACACCAGTCTCTTTCCGTTATGATTATCAAAGATTTTATCTATGTTTTGTGGATATGGTGAAATGGGTAGACTTTCCCCAGAGAAAGTCATGGACTCCCTCCCAAGTTGAAGTTGCCCAGGCAATCCCCTGATGCACACTTATCGTGTCATCTCCTAGCAGTCTGACAATTCCACCAGGCAAGTCACATGTTTCCTTCCTTTCTCATTTGGGGAAGTGTACCTGATGCGTTCATAGATTGTAATATTCTCATGGTTCTTTTTCTGGTGCGTATTGCTCAGTTTCCCTCACCATTTCTACTTCTTTATGATCTCTGTGCCCACCACACCGTGAAATCTGGATTTCCTAATGCTAGTAATCTGATCCACAACCGTGGTGCTATCCTGTGAAGCTCAGGCCGCCCAAGCGGAACGTGGGCACTTACCTGCTACATCACAGGTCCGCCAATGAATTGGACTTCTGGACCAACCTTTGGCCTGAACTTAGGAGGATGTTGGCCTGCTTCGATCATTCGTGAAAGGAATCAGTAGTAACATGGATGACGGTAACATTTACCTTTGGTTGATGAGTTTAGCATGGAACATATTCTCTTGCTAGTATTCCACTTCATCTCTTGCTAAGGTCTACCTTTCTGTAGCATCATTAAGCATTTTGAGGTGATTACCAATCCTTGGAAGTTCATCTTCTCTAACCTCTTTCACCCTCCAAAGCTTAGGCCGTAAGTCTGCACCGTTTTTTGGAGATTTGATTTTATGTGAATTGATTGCCGTAACCCAGCATTATAACATCCTATAGCTTTTCACATCTACAATCTCATAGATTTAGACTTCTGTGTAGGTTACATCATCTTCACCACTGTAAGCCTAATTACAGGGCCCTCACCACACACTTGTGCCTAATCAACTCTTTCTCCCTCAGACCCCCGCATCCATTTCCCTTTGGGAACTACCAATCCCATGTCACGTCCTACCTTTTTGTTGCTCCGTTTTTCCTCTTCTCCTTGTACGTGAGATCCTGTGGTATTCAACCTTATCCCTGGGGCTTGCTTCAGTTCCCCTAAGACCCTCAGGAGCCATTCTGGTGGTCAGAAATGGCTGGACTGCATCCATTCCTACAGCTGAGAGCTATACCCTCGTGTGGCTATAGCCGATCTTCCTTCTCCATTCATCTCTTGATGGTCACCACGGACGCTTCCAAGTCTTGGATATCGGGAGTAAGGCTGTGGTGAACACAGCAGTGCATCGATCTCTGTGCATTAGTGTTTCCATGATATTTGGATATATACGCCACAGAGGAATAGATGGATCATGTGGTAGGTGGATTCTGAAATTTCTGAGGCAATTCCACACCACTTTGCGTAGTGGCTGCACCGGTTCACATTCCTACCAGCAGTGCAGGAGGCTTCCTTTCTCTCCACCTCCTCTGTGAATCTTATTGTTTCCCGTCTTCATCCTTATAGCCATTCTGACCACTGTGTGTTGCTATCTCATTGCCGTTCGGATTTGCATTGACCAGAGACTTAATGATGATGAACATGTTTTCATACAGCCTGTTTGCTATCTTCCTATCTTCCTGGGAGAAATGTCTGTTTCCATCTTTTTCCCAGGTTCTATTGGGCTCGTTGTTTTTATTCCTTTGAAGACGTATGAGTTCATTGGATCTTTTGGCTACTCACCCCTTCTCCGATGTGTGGTTTGCAAACAGCCTGTTGCAGTTGTTGTGCTGTGTTTGGAATGAGTCCAATGGAGTCGTTGGCTGGGCAGAAGCTTCTGCATTGGATGGAGTCCCGCTTGTTTTTTGTTTCCTTTGTTGTCTTTGCCCACTGACACATGCTTCATCCAAATAGGCAGCCAAGACAGATGGCAAAGAGCAAGCTGCCTGGGTTGTCTCCCAGAAGTTGCACGGTTTCAAGTATTCCATTCAAGGCTTTAATCCATTTCGGGGTCGTGTGTATGTCTGGTGTAACATCATGGTCTACTCTCATTGTGTTACCTGTTGGTGTGCAGTCTTCTCAGCACCGTTTCTTGTGGAGACTCTCCTTTCTCCACTTTCTCCTCTAGGCTCACTGTTCGAAAATGTGCTGTCAGTAGATGTGTGAGTTGACCTGCAGGCTCTCGTTCTGTTGCATGAGTCTGTCTGCCTATTTTGGGGGCCAGGCTGTGCTGTTTCCGTACCTAGGGCTTCGTCCTATATGTTGAAATCAGAAAGTGTGATACTTGCTGCTTTGTTCGTTTTCCTGAGGAGTCCTCTGGCTATTCCGGGTCCTTTGTTGCTGGATAGAAACTTTAGGATTCTGTCTTGTATTTCTGTGGGAATGATTGTTGCAACTTTGACAGGGACTGCATGCAATCCAGACACTGCTTTATGCGGTATGGACGTTTGAAGTGTGTTCGTTCTTCCATTGGAAGTGCACGGAATAGTCTTCCGTTCCCTTGTGTCTTCTGTAATATCTTCGCCCAAACCTTTGCAAGTTTTCTGTTTCCATATCGTTCTGCTGTTTGGCCTCATTTATTCCTAGATACCTTTTTCTTCCTACTGGCATGCTTTCTTTTTTGAGGTTCAGGTTTTCTATTCTTTGAAACTTTCAGTTGGTTTTGTTTTGACAGATGTTTATGGCTGTGCTCACATCTGCTGGCCATGCTGCTGCATTTCCTGAGGAAGAATGGCGATGTCTATCGTCGCTTCCCATCTGCCTCTACACTACCTCAGACGCCTTGCCCAGAATGGCTGGACGAGCGGTGAGGTGGCTCACCCCCAGGATTCCACATCTCCGAACGTGGGCTGCTGAACCAGAATGTGCGGTCTTCACCACGGCCCCACTGGCTGGCCCTTTTCATGTTCCATTGGCAACCTGCAGTTGAGTGGATTGTGACTTGAATATGCTACTTGAGTCCAACTCTGGCCCTGTGTTGATGAGGCCAGCTTGCTTTTCTGGCCCACTGTGATGTTGGGTGATTTGTCAGAATCGTGTCTCTGCTGTCCGGTCTAGCTTCGTGGACACAGGGTTTCAGAGCCCGCGGGGAGCAGTCTCATAAGTCACCTTTCTCATTTAGGCCAGGTTTGACCTTTGCTGCTGTTTTTGGCGTTGTGACTTTCTCTGACTTTCAAACGTTCAAACAGAGTGTGTCTAATGACTGACGTCTTTCACTGTGGATTACTCAGCTTTGATTTCTGTTGGCCTCCATATTCCGGGATCCTTTTTTCTTTTCTATAGTCTAATTTTTATGGTCTTGCTGAGATATCTTGCGTTCGATTTGCTTATGAGTGCGTTCTCCTTCTTTCCAAGTTAGGAGTTTTCTATGTCTTTAATTACCATAGGTTCTGTAGCCCGACGTGTGAGTCATTTCGTGATTGTTGGATGTGGTCTTGGAATTTCCATTGGTCACTTGTAGGAATCTTTGCTATCCCAGCCCAGGTGACACTTAGCCCTGAGAACACATGGTCGTCTTGGTAGGTTTGAGATTCTCAGATCAGAAACTCCAGATTCAAGGTTGTCTGGGCAACCACCTTCACGGATATTATGTTTTTGAGAGAAATTAGAGAAATGTGATGAATTCCTCCCTCCAGGTAAGTGATTTCTCTGTCTCTTTTCTGGATTTGGGAAGTTTCAAACTTGACCCCTGATCATTGAATGCTCCAACAAATTACGTCTGGATACTGGGCTTACTTTATTTCTACATGGTTTGCTATTGGTTTGATTTTCATTCTGAACTTTGGCAGGTGTATTTTTATTTAAATATAATGGCAATGTTCTAATTTTCAGCAAACCTCATTCCATATGTTGTCAGAACAAGGAATCAATACTGTTTCCATGGCAAGAGGTGGGGGAGAGAATTTCATTGGAGCCCAACTGAGCACTGTAGCCTGGGAAGGCAGCCTTCACACAGGAACGGAGCCCTCTCGAAAAGGGTGCTTTTAAGCACACTTCTACAGCCCTCCAAACCAAAGGACCCACCCCAAGCATGACAATCATCCATTCCTTTAAGTCTTCACAGAGATGTCTTGGGACACATTAGCATGTACCAAGAGGGACCCCGTGACGCCAGAGCTATGCAAAGGGAGACCTCTCTTCAAAGAATGCTAGGGGCCTAGGAAAGAAGGCCTCAATTGTTCTCTTCAATGTCCTCAAGAGATCATTCTTGACTTGGGTTTATGAGTAAGGCAGAAGGAAAATGTAGGTCTGATATGCACCAAGTCCAGCCTCTTGTTTCAAATCTAGTTGCAAGCTTCGATCAGCACGGCCTCCACATCTACTTGAGTAGATAACAATGTTCTCCTCTCAGTGCTTGCCCCTCTAGTATCCCTTCTTCCCAATGATTCCTTTCTTATACCTTGAATCAATGCCTCTTTGCTCTCTTCAAGATTCTTTGGGCGGTTTCTGTTTGGAAAAGCTGTTTCTGGATATCTCTCACGTTTGTATCCTAGCCACGGCAATCCTCGGACTCTAAACTTGCTGCCATCTTGGGTGACACATTCACCGTGACGTCATAAACACCCTCAGAATTCTAAGTTGTCCTGAAAACCTCCAGGCACACAGTGTTTCAGAGCCATCTCATATCAGTCTGACGACTCCATCTTTCCAGGTAGGATAGTTTTCCTTGTTCTGGATTTCTTGTCAGTTTCTAACTTTCTCGTGGAACTTGAAAGGTATGCTACATTCCCTCTACCCACCGGTTCCTTTCCTTTAAGATTATTCCTTGTTTTATATCTTATCCATTGTGTATATGCCCAATTTGGTGGACTTTCCTCAGAGAAAGTCCTGGGGGCCCTCCCAATTGGAAGTTGCCCAGGCAATCCCCTGATGCACAATGATCGTGTGATCTCCTAGCAGTCTAAAAATTCCACTTGGCAGGTCACATGTTTTCCTTCCTTCATCATTTGGGGAAGTGTTCCTGATGCGTTCATAGATTGTCATATACTCATGGTTCATGTTCTGGTGCATATTGTTAAGGTCTCGTGACAATTTCTCCTTCTTTATGATCTCTGTGCCCACCATACCTTGAAATCTATATTTCCTAATGCTAGTAATATGATCCGCACCCCTGATGCTAGCTGGTGAAGCCCGGGCCGCCCAAGTGGAACATAGGAACCTGCCTGCTACATCACAGGGCCGGCCCTGAATTGGACTTTTGGACCAACCTTACCTGACCTGTGAATATGTTGGCCTGCTTCCATCATTCGTGAAGGAATCAGTAGTAACATCATGAACGGTAACGTTTTCTGTTGGTTCATGAGTTTAGCACCGATCATGTTCTCTTGGTAGTATTCCTCTTCATCTCTTTGCAAAGGTCTACCTTTCTGTAGCATCCTTGAGCATGTTGAGGTGATTACCAATACTTGGAAGTTCATCTTCTCTAACCTATTTCTGTCTCCAAAGCTTCCGGTTGTAAATATGCATCTCTTTTGGGAGTTTTGGTTTTATGTGAATTGATTGCCGTAACCCAACATTATAATGACCTATAGCTTTCAGATCTACATCCATATAGATTTAGACTTCAGAGTAGGTTACATCATCTTCACCAACGTAAGACTAATTACTGTCCCTAACCACACATCTGTGCCTAATCAACACTTTCTCTCTCTGGCCACTGCCCCACTTTCCCTCTTGGAAATGCCAATCCATTGTCATGTGATACCTGTTTCTTGGTCCGTTCTTGCTCTTCTCCTTGTAGGTGAGATCCTGTGGTATTTGACCATACCCCTGGGGCTTCTTTCAGTTCCCCCAATACCCTCAGGAGCCATTCTGGTGGTCACAAATGGCTGGCCTGACCCCGTTCCTATAGCTGAGTGCTATGCCTTTGTGTGGCTATAGCCCATCTTCCTTCTCCATTCATCCCTTGATGGCCACCAGGCAGGCTCCCAAGTCTTGGATATTGGGAATAAGGCCAGGGTAAATAGAGGTGTGCACTGATCTCTGTGTATGAGTGTTTCCACGTTCTTTGGATAAACACACCACAGAGGAATAGCTGGATCATATGGTCGATGTATTCTGAAATGTCTAAGGCAACTCCTCACCGTTTTGTGTCGTGGCTGCACCTGTTTCCACTCCCTCCAGCAGTGCAGGAGGCTTCCCTTCTCTCCACTTCCTTTCCGAATCTTATTTCCTGTCTTCATCCTTATAGCCATTCTGACTGCCGTGAGCTGCTCTCTCATTGCCTTTCAGATTTGCACTGACCAGAGACTTAATGATGATGAACATGTTTTCATACAGCCTGTTGGCCATCTTTCTAGCTTCCTGGGAGAAATGTCTGTTTCCAGCTTTTGCCCAGATTTTAATGGGGCGTGTTTTTTTTTTTTTCTTGTGGAGCCTTATGAGTTTATTGGATCTTTTGGCTATTCACCCCTTCACCAATGTGTGGTTTGCAAAAATCCTCTCCCAGTTGTTGTGCTGTCTTTGCATTGAATCAATGATTTCCTTGGCTATGCAAAAGCTTTTGTGTTTGATGTAGTCCCATTTGTTTCTTGGTTCCTTTATTGCCCTTTCCCAGACAGAGATGCTTCCTCCAAATATGAGGCTAAGAAAAATGACAAAGAGCACCCTACCTACGTTTTCTTCCAGAAGTCTCATGGTTTCCAGTATTACATTCTAGACTTTAATCCATTTCGAGTTGGTGTTTGTGCCTGGTGTAACACCATGGTCTACTCTCCTTGTCTTACATGAGACTCTGCACTCTTCCCAACACCGTTCATTGTAGAGACTTTCCTTTCTCCACTGTCTCCTCTTGGTGCTGTGATCGAAAATGTGCTGTCCATATATGTGTCCCTATACCTCTGGGCTCTTGATTCTGTTCCATGGTTCTGTTTCTCTGTTTTCCATCCCAGCCTGCGCTTCATCCATTTCAATTTCTTCGTCCTATATGTTGAAATCAGAAGGTGTGATATATTGCGCTTTGTTCTTTTTCCTCAGGATTCTTTTTGCTATTCGGGGTCTTTTGTTGCTGGATGTAAACTTTAGGATGCTCGCTTCTATCTCTGTGAGAAATATTGCTGCAACTTTGACTGGCACTGCATGGAATCAAGAGATTTCTCTATGCAGTGTGGACATTTCAAGTGTGTTAATTCTTCCATTTCAAGAGCATGGAATATCCTTCCGCTTCCTTGTGTCTTCTCCCATTTCTTTCTGCAAAGGTTTGCTAGTTTTCTGTTAACAGAGCTTTCACCTGTTGGGGTGAGGTTATTCCTAGGTATCTTATTCTTCTTACTGGCATCCTTTTTCTTTTTTATTGAGGTTCAATTTTCCTATTCTTTGCAACTTTTAATTTGTTTCCTTTTGAAAGAGATTTATCACTGTGCTCACATCTGCTGGAAATGCTCCTGTATTTGCTGAAGAAGAGTGGCTCTGTCTAATGTCGCTTCTCATCGGCCTCTACATTACCTCCCTCACCTGCCCCAGAATGGCTGTACCAGCGGTGAGGAGGTTTACCCCCAGGATTCTACCCTGCCAACTCCTGGCTGCCAACTCAGAGTGCGTGGACTTCCCTAGTTCTCCACTGCCTGACCCCTTTCAAGTTCCCTTGCAACCTGCAGTTGTGTGGAATGTGACTTAGGCTACTTCAGCCCAATTCTGGCACTGAGTTGATGTAGACGGTTTGTATTTTTGCTCAACTGTGATGTCAGAGAATTTGTCATAATTGTGTCTCTGCTCTCCCGGCAAGCTTCATGGACACAGGGTTTCATAGGACGTTTGGAGGAGTCTCATACCCACCCTTTCCAGGTAGCACAGGTTTTACCTCGCTGCAGTTTTTTGGTTTGTGTCACTTTCTGACTTTCAAAAGTTCAATGAGAGTCTGTCTAAAGTCTGACACCTTTTGTTGTGGATTATTCAGGTGTTATTTGTGTTTGCCTTCCTTCTTTTGAGCACGTTTTGTTTTTCCATAGCATAATCATCGTGGTCTTTCTCAGATTTCCCCTTTGGTATGCTTGTCAGCCAGTTCTCCTTCATCCCAAGGTATCAATTTTCTATTTCTTTAACCACCCTATGTTCTATAGGCCTACGTGTGAGTGCTTTTCATTGTTGGGTGTTGTCTTTGAATTTACCTTGGTCACTTGTGGCAATCTTTACCATGCTAGCCTTGGTCAAAATGAGCACTGTGAACACGTGTTCATCTTGGTTGGTCTGACGTTCTGACATCTTAAACTCCAAATTCTAGTTTGTCATGTTAACCTTCTTCATGAACATAATGTACCTGAGACAAATTAGACAGATGTGATGAATTCCGTCCAGGTAAGATACTTTTCTGTCTCATTCCTGGATTTGGGAAGTTTCGATCTTGACCCCCGATCCTTGAACGTTCCACTAGATTACGTCTAGATACTGGCTTACTGTATTTCTATAAGGTGTGTTATTTGTTTGATTTACAACCTCATGTTTATTTTTCTATAAAGATAATTGTTATGTTCTAATTTTCAGACAACCTCCTTTCACATGATGTCAATAAACGTCATCAGTAATCATTCTACTCCAAGAGATGGGGGAGAGTATTTCATTGGAGCCAAACTGAGCACACTAGCCTGGTAGGGCAGCCCTCACAAAGCAATGAAGCCCTCTGGAAAAGGGTGATTCTCAGCACACTTCTGGAGCCCTGGCAAACAATGCGACATACCTGGAGCATGATGGGGTTCTAGTCCTTCAAGGGTTCAAAGAGATGTATTGTGACAAATTAGCATGTACCCAGTGGGCCTCCGTAAAGCCAGAGGTATGGAAAGTGAGACTTCTCTTCAATGAGTGCTAGGGGCATAGGAAGGGAAGCATCAATCCTTCTCTACAATGTCCTCAAGAGATCTGTCTTGATTTGGGATTATGATTAAGGCAGAAGGACAACGTAGGTCTGATAAGACCCAAGTCCAGCCTCTGGTTTCAAATCAAGTTGCAAGCTTCAATCAGCACGGCCTCCACATCTACTTGAGTAGATAACAATGTTCTCCACTCCGTGCTTGTCTCTCTGTTATTTATTGCTTCTCCACAATGACTTCTTTCTTATCCCTTTCATCAGCGGCAATTCTAACTCTTCAAGTTTCAGTGCTGGTTTCTGTTTTTAAATTCTTTTCTGGGTATCTCTCACTTGAGTATCGTAGCCTAGGACAATCCTCGGACTATAAAGATGAGGCCATCTTGGGTGACATGTTCACTGTGATGTCATAAACACCCTCAAACTTCTCAGTTGTCCCGGTGTCTTCCATGCACACAGTAGTTCAGAGCCATCTGATACCAGTCTGATAGTTTTCCATTTCCTGGATTTCTTGTCTGTTTATAACTATCTTGGGACTTTTAAATGTCTACTACATTCTCTCTAGACACTGAATTCTTTACTTTAAGTTTATCCTTGGTTTTATCTGTCACATTTTGTGGATATGGCTAAATATGTAGACTTTCCCCAGAAAAAGTCCACGAGTCCCTCCCAAGTTGAAGTTGCCCAGCCAATCCTCTGATGTTCCATGATCGTGTCATCTTGTGCAGTCTGACAATTCCACCTATGCAAGTCACATCACTTCCTCCATTCTGTATTTGAGAAGTCTACCAGATGCGTCATAGATTGCAATATTTTCATGTTGTTTTCCTGGTGCATATGTATAATAAGGTATGCTCACAATTTCCACTTATGTATGATCTCTGCCCGCACCATACCATGAAATCTATCTCTCCTGATGTTACTAATCTGATCAGCACCCGTGATGCGAATCCATGAGTCCCAGGCCACAGACTAGGAACGTGGGCTCTTACACACCAGAACACATGACTGGCCCTGAATTTTACTTTTGGACCAATCTTTTGCCTGAACTTGGGAAGAAGCTGGCCTGCTGTGATTATTCGTGAAGGTAATGAGTAGTAACCTCACAGAAGGTAACATTTTCCCTTGGTTCATGAGTTTAGCATGGAACACGTTGTCTTTGTAGTATTCTTCTTAATATATTTCCAATGGCCTACCTTTCTGTAGCATCATTAAGCAATTGTAGGAGATTCACAATCCTTGAAAGTTTATCTTCTCTAATCTCTTTCAGCCTCAAAAGCTTTATGCCATAAATCTGCACAGCTTTTTGGATTTTTTCTTTCCCTCTGGGAACCACCAATCCAAAGTGAAGGCTGCCATCAAAGCTAAAATGCTCCATTTGGCCCCAATGAAATTCTTTCCCCCGTCTCTTGTCATAGAAGAGTATTGATTATGTGGTTTGCCACCGTATGTGAGGAAGTTGACTGAATATTACACTTGTATTTAACGAAAAATAAACATGCCAGAGCTGAGGATGTAAACCAAACAACTAGCAAACCCTACAGAAATAAAGTAAACCAGTATCTAGATGTAATCTACTGGAACAATGAAGGATCCGAAGTCAAGGTGTATCCTACCCAAATTCAGAAAAAAAGACATAAAAATATCTTACCTGGAGAGAGGAATTCATCAGATTTGTCTAATTTGTCTCAGAAAGATTATGTCCATAAGGTGGTTGCCAGGACAAACTAGAATTTGGCGTTTCTGATCTCAAAATGTCAAACCAACCAAGATGACCTCGTGTTCTCAGTGCTCGGTTGGACCTAGGCTAGGAAAGCCAAGATTCCTTCAAGTGAACGCTGGAAATTCAAAGACAAAACCCAACAATCACGAAAGCACTCACATCGGCCTAGAGAACATATGGTGATTAAAGAAATACAAAATTCCTAACTTGGAATGAAGGAGAACACACTGATGAGCATATCTATGGGAGACAGCTGTGAAAGACCATGAGGATTTATGTGGATTAAGGCCGCCCCCACTCGAAAGCCCAAGGTTAGCTGGTGAACATGCAGAACTATATGACCCGTTGAATTTCTTTTGGTATGAATTAGAGGTGCCCCAGTGAGAGAAGCCCAGGTCATGCTCACCTACAGGCCTATCTATGGGGCCAGTTTTGTATCTAGTGTTATATGACCACACAATAAGAAGAACCCATCTGAACTGAAATCATTTAATGACTTTTTACATCATCTTTTCTATTTCCAGGAAAAATAAGTCACGTACCCATGCCTGAGAAAATTAGTCCTTAACCTCAACTCCAGGCAGCAGCAGGAGCTGTGACTACCCATGGGTCCTTTCCCAATGCAGCAGCAGCAGCAGCTCTTCACTGCCCATGGGTGCTGTCCCCATGCCTGCAGCTCTTCACTGCCCATAGGTCCTGTCCCCATGCTATCCTGTACCATTCTCTAAATAAAACAGCACCACTGCCAGACCTTGAGGGTCCAAGAAATCTTATTTTCAACTCTTGAGCTTGCCGACCCCACATCATATCTCGTGGCCCATATAGGGAAGGTGCTTCATTGGTTTGTGAGCTCGAATTCTGGTAAGTGCCCTTTCCTTCCTTGTGCCTCTCTCTTTTTCGAGGATGGATCTAAATTCACTTCTCCATCAGGAACTGTCTTGAATAGCTGTATGAATTCATGTTTGCTGCCCATGGCTACTCTACGGTGCAAATTTGGCATTCAGCTTGAAGAGAATCAGTACCTTAAGCCTAAGAGTGATGTAGAATGAATTAATCCATTCCTTCCTGACCCTATCTCTAATACATAAATTTTACGTGGGAACGGGTCAGCCATTTAAGTCATTAGGATGGTTGGCAATCTCCAAGACTCTCGTGGAAGGTTTCTATCCCTAAAGCTGGATTGGGATACCTCCCATGCACTTGACCATCTGAATGGTGTGAATGTCCTAATCGGGACTTCAGTTCAAGGAAAGTACCAACGTCTAACCTTTGGCTGAGTATTGGAAACCCTTCTTTGGAGAATCACTCCAACACGCAATTGGGTAGAATGACCCCAGCATGGTGGAAACTTCTTCACTATTTCTCTCTATCATGTTCTCTCTTAAACTTCTCCTATTCTCTTGGGGACCATTCACCAGGCACCTATTACTTCCAGGCAGAATATGAAAGATGTTCACCAGGCACCTGTTACTGCCAGGCATAGCAGGGAAGTTACCCAAGGGATGCAATTCTGGGGGACACCCCCATCACCCCTTGCTACAGGCACCCCACAGTAGGAACAACAGGTAGGATCCTTCCCTAGGTTCAGGGGGGATTTTCAAGGTAATGGACCTGTCTCTTTCATCTTTCTTAGAGTTACAATGGCCAATTTCGTCTCCTTTTGAGCTTTGCAACCGGGAAACAAAGAAATCTTTCAAGAGTCAAGTCCTCCAACACTGGGAGCCCCAACTTTGGCTTTCTGGGACTGATCACCCCGGTGATGCCTAGTAGGGTGCCCTCTGTTGGCGGTTGACTCATTGAGTATTTTAGTCACCTACTGAATTGGCTATGAGGTTAAGAGACCTGTGATTTATTCTGTGAACTGTCATGCTACAGTAGTGTGCCCCAGCATTGGAACTGTTGTGTGACTTTTATCATGATAACCCTCTGGGAATGGCCATGAGGGTGAGGTCTGGTGTCTTCTTTTAATTTCTTTGTTTTGCTCATCATGTCCTCTGTTGTCACCAAGTCGAGCTTAATTTCAGGCTGGACTTGACCAGAACCTGGACATTCTGTAAAATTAAAAAACTTGAAAATATATTGCAAGGGACTTACCTATCAACCCGGCTACTGGGAGCCCCGGCCTCCAGCATGTTCCAGGCCTCTGTAGGCACTGCACCCTTGTCCAGTTCAATGTCAGTCCGACACTGGCTTTACTGCCATGGGGAATGATGTAAGCATCCCAAGAGACTCACCACTTAGAGTCATTCTAACTAATTAGAAACACTTTCAATTGTATGGGTATGCCCCAGAAACTTCATCTGGGAGAAAATTTGTGATGTATCTCTGTGCCTTTATGGTGCAGTTGGACAGGTAGATCAACCTAGAATGTCCTTCATGTTTCAGTCCAGTTTCTGAGAAATCAAGAGCAACCGTCCTTAGAAAATCCTTGCAAGACTGGAAAGACAGCTCTAGAGGCAGTTCAGATTCCACCTACTTCCTTTATGATGAAAAGGATTCTCATTCCCCCTCTGAAGGAACTACTATGTAGCCCATCACTCATTCTTAAGACTGAAAAAAAAAGGACGGGAAAGGATAAATGTTCATAAGTGCACCCTTGCAAAAAGTCTACCATCTCGAGGGTCTTCTCCATAAGTATTAGTAAAAAGGCTCAAAACAAAGTGTGGATTCATAACTGGTGAGCTTTATATTATTGTCCCTGATTCACTGGAGTAGTTTTTAAAACAATGGTTATACAGTCTCTGTCTATGTGTGTCTATGTGTACATTATACGTGTGATATTTTTACCCATGGATGGTATGGCCAAAATTAAGATCTCTGTTTAGTTGGCTTAAAGAAAGTGCTTACATAAATTCTAAATGTAGTAGAAATTAACTCAGTGCCTTTCAAAGTTAACGTGATGTGAATTAACCTTTGGTAAATGAAAGCTTGTTAAAGTTTGTTGGTTTGATTGAAAATTATCTTGTCAGAGTTGTCGGTATTTGCATAGGATGCAGGCATTCAGCCTGGGTTATCTAGTCATATAAGTTCACTTTCTTAAATTTGTCAGTAAAATAATAGCTTTAAATGATGACCAGTTTTGTCTAGTTCCTCATGAGGTTTTCATAGCTAATATGAACATGGTTGTTGGAAACAAATGGTTTAAATACATAAAACTCATAAAGGTGAGTACAATAACTTTTATGTTCAGTATACTTGTTGAAACAAAACAGCTTCAAAATTTTTCTGTGTAACAATCTTGACTTTTGCAAAGGTAAGTTAATGATAAAAGATGAATATGTGGATCATTTTTGGATAGGCTGAAACACTGAATCATTATTAACAAACATATTTAAGTTATCTACTTTGGGCTTCTTCTTGAAGATGCTAAAAGCGTGTGGGTGTATCAAAAAGCATGCCTGTGTTTTATTGTAAAGCTGCATGTTTCTAAAGTTATGAAGTGTTTAGAATGCTGATATAAAAGACAATTCATAATTGCTTACTTTTTAGTGTTTAGTAGATCTGTTAAGGCTTAAAAGTTCTAATTAACTTATGGAATTAAAGTTACAGGAAATTAATAAGGAAAAGAGCTCTGTATTCAGGGAAGTTAAAATGTATGCTTTCAGTAAAAAAGGTATAAAGTATGGAAATATTTTTGTTTGATGGATGAAAAAAGATAAATTTGTCCTAATGACCTAGAAAGGAAAAAAGAAAGAGTTGTTGACACATTCTGAAAACGAAAAAGAAAGTTGTAGAAGGTTTGTGAAGTAGAAATTCTGAAAAGATTTTTATGCCTACTCAAGTAGACTAAAGTAAGTTCAATTAAGTGAATGCGTTTGAATGTTCAAAATAAGTAGGTGCAGAAATTGAAATTTGGTTTTCTCTAAAAGGAAACTTTTTCTTGAACTTTGGATCTGCTCTTGATAAAGACGTTATAAAAGCTGTTCCTTTGAGTAAGTCTACCCAAGAGAGAAATGTGTTTTGTGAAAACAATGACTGAGGTCACTCTTAAGATTTTTGACTCTTTCTGTCATCACTTTGAATAGATACCTGAGCATTGTTTCACAGTGAGTGTTGTTTCCTATTTGAAGAAGCATTTTAAAAACTTTGGCTATGTTTTGACAAGCTTCTCCCTCAAAAATATTCAAATCCTGAACGAAGTCTTTCTTTTGACCTGGTGGACAGAAGAGAAATTACTCTGAGGATTTTCAGAGGGCCCCTGAGACTTCTCAAAGAAATTTGCTCTCTGTTCCTGTAAGGAGGAAAACATTAAACTAATTAGGCTTATTTTTTCTATTAAATTACATGAGAAACATTGTGAAACAAGTGATAGATATTCTTAGGTGGTATTAGATGTGTAAATGTTATTAATATAGATGTCTTCAAATTATATAGAATTCCTAAGATTCTGATCTGTCCTGGTTATCAGTCATAAGTCCACTTATTATCTGGAAGGGTCATATGTCGCAGAAGTATCCAAGTGTCTTTGTCAATTGCCCTTTTGAGTCCTTTGTCCATTTGCAGATAATTGTTGTTTTATTCTGCTGCTTTTTTCTTTTGCAAATATGTTTCATCTTCTGAGATACTCCGGGAAAGGATTCTGACACAGAGGATCTAAACTACAGGTTTCTGATAAACTTTCAGACTGTAAAACTGAGCTGAGTAAGAAACTACAGAATTGTAACGGAAACTAAGCTCCTCGATCTGCTGACAGAAGATTCAGCTCAAGAGTTGATTATACAGGACTGTGTGAACTGATGAGGACGATTATAATTTTTTAGGACTTCTGTTTGAAATGTTGTGTTTTGATGTGTTGTTTTGTTTTCTCACAATGAAGGAAATCTTTTTCTCTTTTCTCTTATGCTAACCTTGACTTACAGCAATTTGGTGAAATTATACCTTTATGAGCAAAACTGAAACATTTATGTTTTACTCCCTACCATATCCCTAAGGAAATGTCAAACCCTCTGTTACTGAGTACGGTCATTTCGTGGCAATATTTGCATAAGTTCCAAAAGAATCTGTTCTCCTTATAACAGGACACATTGGTTATATTACCAAGGCTTTGACTGGAATGTCATATTTGAAACATACAGGCTCAGATATGACAAGACAGCATTTCAGGAACAAAGAATGGACTTTCTGGAATACAGCCACTCAGAAACACGGGCCTGGTACCTTGTTTATAAGATTCTGGCAATCTTACCCGTTAAGTAAGGAAGCGTGCTTATCTGGAAAGTGCAAGTAACCTCTGAATACTTTGGGGGACCTGAAAGAGAACTCCACTCAAATCTGTAAGTACTGCAGGCAAAATCTGATGGCAAATCCTTGGCTTGGCTTTTCTGGCCTCTGGAGGCTTTCACAGTTCAATCTATGATTCCTCATAAAAATTTCCACCAAAGCATACTTTAAAAAGCCTGTACAAAAAATTGCTATTCTTGTAGCTGTTATGTAAATAATTGGAGCAAGTTGTATTGAAACTACACTGGACTTGCAAACCTGTTAATCCTGATTTGGCTATCTTTTGAAAAATGAGGGTGATTTAAGAGAGAAAAAATTATGTTTCTGTAGAAGCTATAGTAGGCATTCATGGATATTAGATTCTAGCTCTTTTCATCCACAAGATTCATCTATTACTAATCATAATGTCTCCTTGTGCTCATCTATGTCTGACACCTGCGAGTTCCCTGGCCACAATCAAACATTTTCCTTTAAAACTACTCCCCAAATACTAACTAGATTTGCCTTGTCACCGGTGGATCCTAAACAACAAGTTCCAAAGGGAAAGTCCCCAACTTATGGATACACACAGGATGGACCATATGAAATTTGGGATGAATGTATTTGGTTCACTCCTACTAGTGGTCAACTTAGTAAAAGGTCACTCTCTGTTGAGAACAAACCAATCACACTTGTGATACATGGCCTAATAACAGCCGACCTATGGGAAAAATTCGCTGTTATATGTGTTCTCATATCATAGTCTTAAAAAAGTACTGATTGGTTTGGGTCCTACTTGGATAGACAGCCCAGCACGCTTTGGTTAGTCTCTAATGGTGCTCAGTGGCTATGCGGCTCCAATTTATGGCCTTTGCTGCCACCTAAGTGGATTGCACGATGCACACTAGGCTTTGTCTGGATGCAGGCTAGAACTACATTTACTACATCTCCTCCTGCTATCCTACCCAACCTGCAGCAGCGCTGAACCAGGTCTGTCTTCCACTGGTATGACCATCTTTCTGCAATTTTCCTTCCCTAATTAGGAATCGAAAGTGTCGTTTTGCACATGGAAGTCCTAAACAAATTTATTATGAAGGCATTAAATGATGCACAACATAGCATTTCGCTGCTCAATTTAGAAGTATCCCAAATGTGTAAGGCAGTCCTCCAAATCCAAATGACACTGGATGTCTTGACAGCAGCACAAGGGGGCACCTATGCCATTATAAAAACTGAATGTTGTGTCTATATTCCTGACTACCATCAAAATATTTCTGGCTTGCTATCCCAAACACCAAATTAAATCCATGTCTTATCAAACCTAACTCCAAACGATTGGTTGAACTCCAAGTCAGGACCAGGTTTCTGCACTACTTCAATACGTTATACATTGGGTTAAACATACTGCTTGTATTTCTTACTATAGTTTGTTGTCTGTTTCATTGTCTGTCTTCCGCATGTGAAAAAAGTTTCACCTCCTGGACCACCTGTCGTCAAATGATTCTCTCGTCTCCAGAAGCTCTGTATACCTTGTCAGCCTTGAACTCCACAGGTGAAGCCTTCCAGTCCACTGAACATCCTACCTGTACCTATGACCCCATTTAGGGACATCTCTGCGACCTTGTACAGCCATAAGTAGTTACAGAAGACTGACCATCGTCCATATCCCCAAACCTCTCCAGTCCAAATGGGTTCAGGGGGTGTTTATGATATGTATTAAGGCTGCCCCAGCTAGGGAAGCCCAAGGTGATCTGGCTTACATGCCAAACTATATGAGCAGGTGGAATAGGGCTGACTCAGGGTGAGAAGCTCAGCGCATACTCAGCTACATGCTGATCTACAGGGCCAGATCCGTATCTAAAGTTATATGACTGCACAATAACCAGACCCCGTCTGCACTGAAATCATTTAAAGACATTTTACCACATCATTTATTTTACCAGTAGAAATAAATCATGTACCCATGACTTATAAAACTAGCACTAACCCTCAACTCAGGGCAGCAGCAGGAGGTTTGACTGCTCATGGGCCCCATCCCCAGGGAGCAGCAGCAACTCTTCACTACACATGGGTCCTGTCCCCATGCTATCCCATACTATTCTCTAAATAAAAGAGCACCAGTGCCAGACCTTCAATGTCCGAGAAATCTTTCATTCGAGTCTTCAGCTCACTGAGCCCATATCAACAATTATAACATGGAAAACAAAAAACCGTCCCAGAAAATGGAAGACACACAGAAATCACACCTGAATAATCCACAATGAAAGATGTCCGTTTTAGACATTCCCTGAACGTTCAAAAGACAGAGAAAGTCACAAACCCAAAATCTGTAGCAAATGTCAACCTAGGCTAACTGGTCAGGGTGAGTTATGAGACTGTTAAAATGTGGCTCTGAAAACCTGTGTCAATGAAGTTTGCCGTGATAGCAGAGACACAATTCTGAGAAATCCTCTGACATCACAGTGGAGAAGAAAAACAAACTGGCCTCGTCTACACAGTGCAAGATTTGTCCCAAATAGCATATTCAACTCACATTCCACATCAAATGCAGGTTTCCAATGGAACATGAAAGGTGCTGGCCAGTGGTGCAGTGGTGAAGTCCACAAATTCTGGGTTGGCACCCAGGGCAGACCATGCAGAATCCTGGAGGTGAACCTCCTCACCGATGGTCCAGATATTCTGGGGCAGGCGTCCAAGGTAGTGTAGAGCCAGATGGGAAGCAACGTCAGACAGCGTTATTCTTGCCCAGCTAATACAACAGCATCACCACCAGATGTGAGCACAGCCATAAACATCTGCCAAAACAAAACCAATGAAAAGTTTCAAAGAATAGAAAAACTGAACCTCTGGAAAAAAACATGCAAGTAAGAAGAATAAGATTTCTAGGAATAAGCTTAGACAAACAGGTGCAAGCTATGGAATCCGAAAACTAGCAAAGCTTTAGGGAAAGAAATTCCAGAAAACACAAAGAAACAGAAGGGTATTCTGTGCTCTAGGAATGTAAGATCTGAAACACCTGAAACGTCCGCAATGGATAAAGCAATCTCTGGGTTGCATGCAATCCCAGTCAAATTTGCAGCAATCTTTCCCAGAGAAATAGAAGAGAAAATCCTAAAGTCTCTATCCAACAACAAGGGACCCTGAATACCCAAAGGAATTCTGAGGAGAACGAACAAAGTAGGACGTATCACACTTTGATTTCAACATGTAGGACGAAGCGCTTGGTACCGAACCAGCACAGCCTGGTCCCAAAAACAGGCACAAAGCCCAATGGAACAGAATGGAGAACACAAGGGTCAACTCAGACATATATGGACAGCGCATTTGCAATGAGGACGGCAAGAGGAGACAGTGGAGAAAGGAGAGTCTCTAAAATAAATGGTGCTGGGAAGACTGCACAGCCACATGTAACAGAAAAAGAGTAGATCATGATGTTACACCAGGCACACACACCACCTCGAAATGGATTAAAGCCTTCAACGGAAGTCTTGAAACAGTGAAAATTCTAGGAGAAAATACAGGCAGCTTGCTCTTTGCCATCCGGGGTAGCCGCCTATTTGGAAGAAGCATGTGTGACTGGGCCAGGGCAACAAAGAAAAGAAGAAAGAAGCAGGACTCCATCCAACGTAGAAGCTTTTGTCCAGCTGGGGAAACCGTCCACTCAATGCAAAGACAGCACAACAACAGAGAGAGGATGTTTCAAACCACACGTCTCCACAAGTGAAAAAACAACAAGCCCATTAAAACTGGGCAGAAGATGGAAACAGAGATTTACCCCAAGAAGACAGAAAGGTGGCCAACAGCTGTATGAACACATGTTCAACACCATTAAGTATAAGGCCAACACAAAATCCTCACGGAAATGAGATGACAGCTCCCTGTGTTCAGAATGGCTATAAGGAACAAAACAGCAAACAACAAGTGTCAGAGAGAAGGTGGAGAGAAGGGAAGAGTCCTGCACCTCTGGTAGGAGTGCAAACTGGTGAGGGCACTAGGCATAGCCATGTGAAATTGCCTCAGAAATTTCCAAATCCATCTACCTTATGATCCAGCTATTCCTCTCCAGCGTGTTTATCCAAAGAACTGCGAAACACTAATGCACACAGATCCGTGCCCCGCTGTGTTCACCACAGCCTTACTCCCGATATACAAGACTTGGAAGCCGCCCTGGTGCCCATCAAAGGACCAATAGAGAAGGAAGTTGGGCTATATCCACACAAAGGCAAAACACACAGCTGTAAGAAACAGTGCAGTCCAGCGATTTGTGACTGCAGAATCACTCCTGAGGGTAGGAGGGGAACTGAAACAAGCCCAAGGGAGAAATCAAATACCATCGCATCTCACTTACAAGCAGAAGATTAAAATAAGGACCAACAAACAGGTAGAACGTGATATGGGATTGGTGGTTCCCAGAGGGAACGGGTGGCAGTGGACGGTGGGAGAAAGAGTTGATTAGGCACAAGTGTGGGGTGTGGGCCTGTAATTAGGCTTACTGTGGGGAAGAAAATGTAGCATACACAGAAGTCTAAATCTCTGAGGATGTAAATCTGAAAGCTATAGGATTTTCTAAGGCTAGGTTATGGAAATCAATTCACCTAAAATCAAAACTCCATAAAGGCAAGCAGGTTTAATGGATAAAGTTGGAGGCTGAAAGAGTTTAGAGATTATGAACTTCAAAGGATTGATAATCACCTCGAAATGCTTAATGATGCAACATAGAGGTAGACCATTGCAAAGAGATGAAGAGGAACACTACCAACAGAACATGACCCGTGCTAAACTCCTGAGCCAACTGAAAATGTTGCTGTCCACTATGTTACTGCTAATTACCTTTACGAATAATCAATGCAGACCATCTTCCCGAGTTCAAGCCAAAGGTTGGTCCATAAGTCCAATGAAGGGCCAGCCCTCTGGTGTAGTGGGTAAGTGTCCATGTTCCACTTGGGCGGCCTGGGACTGGCAGGCTGGCATCTCAGGTACAGATCCAATTAGGAGCATTAGGAAATATTGATTTCAAGGTATGGTGCCGACTGAGATCATGAAGAAGTAGAAATTGTGAGGATACCTTATGAATACACACCAGGAAATGAACCATGAGAATATTACAATCTATGAACACATCAGGTACACTTCCCCAAATGATGAAGGAAGGAAAACATCTGACCTGCCAAGGTGATAACACCAGACTGCTATGAGTTGACATGATCATTGCACATCAGAGGATTGCTTGGGTAACTTCAGCTTCGCAGGGACTCAAGGACTTTCTGTGGGGAAAGTCCACACATTTGGCCACATCCACAAAAGATAAGAGATAAATCCCAGGACTATCTTAAAGGAAAGAAACCACTGTCTAGAAGGAATGTAGTAGAACTTTCAAGGTTCGAGGATAAAGTTAGAAACTGACAAGAAGTCCAGAAAAAGGAAAACTATCGCACCTGGAAAGGGGGAGTCGTCAGACTGGTATGAGATGGCTCTGAAACACTGTGTGCATGGAGGTTGTCAGGACAACTTAGAATTCTGAGCGTGTTTATGACATCACGGTGACCACGTCACGAAAGTTGGCCATAGATTTCCAGCTCTAGGATTGACCTGGGCTAGGATATTCAGGTGAGTGGTACACACAAACAGCTTTTCCAAACACAAACCGGGCACAGAAACTTGAAGACATCAAAGAGACGCTAATTCAAGGGATGAGAAAGAAATCATTGGGAAGAAGAGACAATAGAGGGTCAAGTACTCAGAGGACAACATTGTCATCTACGGAAGTCTGGGGAGGCCATGCTGATTCAAGCTGGAAATGTGTTCTGAAAAACGAGGCCGGACCCGGAGCTTATCAGACCTACGTTGTCCTTCTGCCTTACCCATAATACAAAGTCAAGACTGATCAATTGAGGACATTGAAGAGAACACTCGAGGCCTCCTTTCCGAGGCCCCTAGCATTCTTGAAGAGAATTCTCACTTTCCACAGCTCTCAAGTCACGGTGGCCCACTGGGTATATGCCAATATTTCACAAGAGAGCTCATTGATGCCTTGAAGGAATGGACCCCTGCCATGCTTGGGTATGTGTCTTGGTTTGGAAGGGCTCTAGAAGTGTGCTGAAAAGTACCCTTTTGCAGAGGGCTTCCATCCTTTGTGAAGGCTGGCCTCCCAGGTTACAGGCCTCAGTGGGATCAGTGAGATTCTCTCCCCATATCTCTTACCGTAGAAGGAGTACTGATTATGTGTTTTGAAACCACACATAGAAACGATGGCAGAAAATTAGAACATTACCATTATACTTAAAGAAAAATAAACGTGCCACAGCTGAGGATGTAAATCAAACAAATAACAAACCCTGTAGAAATAAAGTAAGCCAGTATCTAGATGTAATCTAGTGGAAAGTTCAAGGATCAGTGGTCAAGCTCGAAAATTCCCAAATCCAGAAAAGGGACAGAAGGTTTCTCACCTGCAGAGAGGAATTCATCAGATTCATCTAATTTGTGTTGGAACCATTGGGCCCATGAAAGTGGTTGCCACGATAACCTCGAACCTGGAGTTTATCATCTCACAATGTCAAACGAACCAAGATGACCACGTGTAGTCAGTGCTCAGTTGGATCTAGGCAGGGATAGCAAAGATTCCCTCAAGTGAACGATGAAAATTCCAGGACAACACCCAACAATCACGAAAGGACTCACACCTTGGCCTACAGAACATATGGTGATTAAAGAAATGCAAAATTCCTAAAATGGAGTAGAGGAGAACGCACTGATAAGCATGTAAAAGGACAAGCTCATAAAGAACATGACGATTAGACCATGGAAAAGCAAACAGGGTCCCATAAAATGGAAGGCCAAAAGAAATCACACCTCAATAATCCACAGTGAAAGATGTCAGTCTTTAGACAGACTCTGCTTGAAAGATTGAAAGTCCAGGAAAGTCACAACCCCAAAACTGCAGGGAAGGTCTAACCTGGCCTAACTGGGAAGGGTGAGTTATGAGACTGCTCCACGCATGCTCTGAAACCCTGTGTCCACCAAGCTAGACTGGATAGCAGAGACACGATTCTGAAAAATCCTCCGACATCACAGTGGGCCACAGAAACAACCTGGCCTCATCTACACAGGGCCAGAGTTGGGTTCAAGTAGCATATTCAAGTCACATTCCACTCAACCGCAGGTTGCCAATGCAGCACGAAAGGGTCCAGCCAGTGGGCCAGCGGTGAAGTCCACGTGTTCTGGGTCGGCAGGCCAGGGTCGGCCGCGTGGAATCCTGGGTGTGAGCCTCCTCAACGCTCGTCCAGCCATTCTGGGTCAGGCGTGCAAGCTAGTGTAGAGGCAGATGGGAAGCGATGTTAGACAGCGCCACTCTTCCTCGGCAAAGAGAGCAGCACGGCCAGCAGATTTGAGCACAGCCATAAACTTCTGCCAAACAAAACCGATTAAAAGTTGCAAAGAATAGAAAAGCTGAACCTCAAAAGAAAACCCATGCCAGTGAGAAGAAAATGATACCTGTGAATAACCTTGGACAAACAGGAGAAAGCGATCGAAACCAAAAACTAGCAAAGTTTTGGGGAAAGAAATTCCACAAGACACAAGGAAACGCAAGGCTATTCCGTGCACTTCGAATGCAATAAGGGACACACTTGAAACGTCCATACGGCATAAAGCTCAAGTAAAAATGGGAAGCAATTGGATATATTGGACTATATGAGGAAGCCATTTGGTATAGACCTAATTCGGCCTGATTTTGTTTTTTCCAAAAGGACCTGACTATGGCTATTTAGCACGCATTGCATATCTGCTTAGACATTTCCTATGGCCCTTGAGATAAAGGTGCCACTTCCCCCCACATTAGCATCTCTTTAGGGATAAGCATTTCTCCCTAGGCTAGGAACTGATTGCTGCACTCACCTTTGACCACCCAGCTCACCTGTGACCAGTCAGCTATAGACAACAGACTGCCACCCTACTGTGTTCACTGAGACAGAAGACCTACCTGCTATTTCCATCAATCGCTGTGCCAACAGAGCAGTCTTGCGACTATTGTAAATGGGACATTTCAATCCTATGTGAAACATCCTCTATGAGGGGAATACAACCAGTCTGTGCACCCCACTTCTCTGATGCTCTTTCTTCCTTTGGGTAGAAAGGCCCCGGGTTATAATCCTCAGATTGAAGCTCAGAATAAACTCCCCAAAATTTTCATTTACAGATTGGTTACGGATTATTTTTGTCGACAAAGCAATGTCTGGATTCCATGCAGTCCCAGTCAAAGTTGCAGCAATCTTTCCCACAGAAATAGAAGAGAGAATCCTAAAGTTTCTATCCAGCAACAAAGGACCCTGAATAGCAAAAGGAATCCTGGGGGAAATGAACAAAGAAGCAATTATCACACTTTCTTACTTCCACATATAGGACGAAGAGCTAGGTACTAAAACAGCACAGCCTGGCCAGCAAAGGAGGCACACAGATGCATGGAACAGAATCGAGAGCCCAGAAATCAACTCACACATCTATGGACAGCCCATTTTCGACCAGGGAGCCAAGAGGAGAAAGCGGAGAAAAGAGACTCTAGACAGGAAATGGTGCTGGAAAGACTGCACAGCCAGATGTAACACAATGAGAGTAGACCGTGATGTTACACCAGGCACACACACCACCTCGAAATGGATTAAAGCCTTGAATGGAAGACTTGAAACCGTGACACTTCGAGGAGAAAATGCAGGCAGCTTGCTCTTTGCCATCAGGCTTGGCCGCCTATTTGGAAGAAGCATGTGTGACTGGGCAAGGGCAACAAAGGAAACAAGAAACAAGCGGGACTCCATCCAACACAGAAGCTTCTTCCCAGCCAACGACACCATCGACTCAGTGCAAAGACGTCACAACAACTGCGACAGCAGGTTTGCAAACCACACATCGGAGAAGGGGTGAATAGCCAAAGATGCAATGGAGTCATACGTCTCCACAGGAGAAAAATCAAAGACCCAAATAAATCCTGGGCAAAAGATGAAAACAGACAGCTCTCCCAGGAAGATAGAAAGATGGACAACAGGCGGTATGAAAACATGCTCATCATCATTAAGTCTCTGCTCAATGCAAATACGAACGGCACTGAGATAGCAGCTCACAGTGGTCAGAATGGCTATAAGGATGAAGACAGGAACCAACAAGTTTCAGAGAGGAGGTGGAGAGAAGGGAAGCCTCCTGCACTGCTGGTGGGAGTGTAAACCGTTGCAGCCACTACGCGAAGTGGTGTGGAATCGCCTCAGAATTTTCAGAATCCATCTACCACATGATCCAGGTACTCCTCTGGGGCATATATATCCAAAGAACTTGCAAACGCTAATGCACAGAGATCCGTGCACCACTGTGCTCACCACAGCCTTACTCCCGATATTGAAGACAGGGAAGCCTCCCTGGTGCCCATCAAGGGACAAGAAAGATGGGCTATAGCCACACAACGGCATAGCACTCAGCTGCAGGAACAGAAGCATTCCAGCCATTTGTGAGCAACAGAATGGCTCCTGAGGGTTTTAGGGGAATGGAAACAAGCCCCAGAGGGAAGGTCAAATACCATAGGGTCTCACTTACAAGGAGAAGAGGAAAAAAAGGCCCAAGAAACAGGTAGCACGTGACATGGGATTTCTGGTTCCCAGAGGGAAAGGTGGCGGGGCCCAGAGGGAGAAATGGTTGATTTGACACAAGTGTGTGGTGAGGGCCTGTAATTAGGCTTACGGTGGTGAAGATGATGTAACGTACACAGAAGTCTAAATCTATGAGGATGTAGATCTGAAAGGTATAGGATGTTATAATGCTGGGTTATGGCAAACAATTCACGTAAAATCAAAACTCCCAAAAGACGTTAAGGTTCACGGCTTAAAGCTTTGGAGTCTGTAAGAAATTAGAGAAGATGAACTTCGAAGGATTGGTAATCACCTCAAAATGCTTAAGGACGCTACAGAAAGGTAGACCATTGCAAGGAGACGAAGAGGAACACTACCAAGAGAACGTGTTCCATGCTAAACTCATGAACCAGCGGAAAATGCTACCGTCCGTGATGTTACTAACCGCCTTCACGAATGATCGAAGCAGGCCAACATCTTCCCAAGATCAGGCCAATGTTTTGTCCCAAAGCCCAATTCAGGGTCGGCCCTGTGGTGTAGCAGGTAAGTGCCCAAGTTCTGATTGGGCGGCCCGGGCTTCACCTGCTATCATCAGGGTTGCAGATCAGATTACTAGCATTAGGAAATACAGATTTCACATTATGGTGGGCACAGAGATCATAAAGAAGTAGAAATTCTGAGGAGGCATTTTCAATACACAACAGAAAATGGGCGCTGAGAATATTACAACCTATGAATGCATAAGGTACAATTTCCCAAATGATGAAGGAAGGAAAACATGTGACCTGCCCAGGTGGAATTGTCAGGCTCCTAGGAGATGACACGCTGATTGCACATCAGAGAATTGCCTGGGCAAATTCAACTTGGGAGGAGCTCCAGGAATTTCTCTGGGGAAGGTCCACCCTTTTGGCCACATCCACAAAAGATAAGAGAGAAAAGCGGGGATAATCGTCATCGAAAGAAACCCGTGTCTAGAGGGAATGTTGTAGACCTTTCAAAGTTCGAGGAGAAAGTTAGAAACCGACAAGAAATCCGGAACTGGGAAAACTATCCTACTTGGAAAACAGGAGTAGTCAGACTGGTATGAGATGGCTCGGAATCACTGAGTGCATGGAGGTTGTCAGTACAACTTAGAATTCTGAGGGTGTTTATGACATCACGGTGAACATGTCACCCAAGATGGCGACATGTTTACAGTCCAAGGATTGGCCTAGGCTAGCAGAATCAAGTGAGAGATACCCAGAAACTGCTTTTCCAAACAGAAACCGGGCATAGAAACTTGAAGAGACCAAAGAGACGCTGATCCAAGGCATGAGAAAGGAATCATTGTGATGATACCTCATGCTTTCTTCGTTTTCTTCCATTCCAAGAGCACTGAATTCCCTTCCGTTTCCCTGTGTCCTCTGGAATTTCTTTCCCAAAGGTTTGCTATTTCTCGGTTTACATAGCTTTCACCTGTTTGGCTCAGGTTATTCCTAGATACCTGAATCTTCTAAAGCATTCTTTTATTTTTTTTTTGAGGTTCAGTTTTTCTATCATTTGCAAATTTTAATTGCTTTTGTTTAGGCAGATGTTTATTGCTGTGCTCATATCTGCTGGCAATGCTGCCGCATTTGCTGAGGAAGACTGGCCCTGTCTAACGTCGCTTCCCATCTTCCTCTACACTACCTCGGGCGTCTGCCCCAGAAAGGCTGCACGAGCGGTGAGCAGGCTCACCCCCAGAATTCCATGCAGCCAACCACACGCTGCCGACACAGAACACGCATACGTCAGCTATGCAACACTGGCCGGCCCCTTTCGTGTTCCATTGGCAACCTGTAGTTGAGTGGAATGTGACTGGAATATGCTACTTGAGCCCAAATCTGGTCCAGTGTAGACGAGGCCACGTTGTTTTTCCGGTCCACTGGGATTTGTCAGAATTGGGTCTCTGCTGTCCCAGCAAGCATCATGGACACAGGGTTTCAGAGCCAGCTTGGAGCAGTCTGAGAACTCACCCTTCCCAGTTAGCCCAGGTTTGACATTCACTGCAAATTTTGGGGTTGTGACTTTCTCGGACTTTCAAACGTTCAAGCAGACTCTTTGTAAACACTGACTTCATTCACTGTGGAGTATTCAGGTGTGATTTCTGTTTGCCTTCCATTTTCTGGGAGCTTGTTTTCTTTCCTTAGTCTAATCGTAGTGGTCTTTCTGATCTCTCTCCCTTCGATATACTTATCAGTGGGTTCTCCTTCATTCTAGGTTAGGAATTCTGTATTTTTTTAATCACCATATGTTCTGTAGGCCGACGTGTGGGTGCTTTGGTGATTGTTGGATGTTGTCTTTGAATTTCCATCTGTCAGTTGAAGGAATCTTTGCTATCCTAGCTTACGTCCAACTGGGAACTGAGGACACGTGTCCATCTTGGTTCATTTGACATTGTGAGATGAGAAACTCCAGGTTAGATGTTGTCCTGGCAACCACCTTCACGGACACAATGGTTCTGAGACAAATTCGATGAGTCTGATGAATTCCTCTCTCCAGGTGAGAAATCCTTCCGTCTCTTCCCCTGGATTTGGGAAGTTTCGACGTTCAGCCCTGAACCTTGAACGCTCCCCTAGATTACATCTAGATACTGGCTTACTTTATTTCTACAGAGTCTGTTACTGTTTGATTGACATCCTCAGCTCTGGTGTGTGTATTTTTCTTTAAATATCATGGTAATGTTCTAGTTTTCAGTCAACCTCCTTCCATATGGTGTCAAAACACAGAATCAGTACTCCTTCTACGGCAAGAGATGGGGGAGTTAATTTCATTGGAGCCCAACTGAGCACTGTAGCCTGGCAGGGCAGCCTTCACACAGGAATGAAGCCCTCTGTAAAAGGGTGCTTTTCAGCACACTTCTACAGCCCTTCCAAAGCAAGCCACATACCCCAAGCATGACAGGCGTCCATGCCTTCAAGGCTTCAAAGAGATCTCTTGGGAAACCTTAGCATGTAGCCAGTGGGCCCCCGTGAGGCCAAAGCTATGCAAAGGTAGAGTTCTCTTCAAAGGATGTTAGGGGCCTACGAAAGGAGTCCTCGATTCTTCTCTTCAACGTCCCCAAGAGATCATTCTGTACTTTGGATTATGAGTAAGGCAGAAGGACAATGTAGGTCTGATAAGCCCCAAGTCTGGCCTCTTGTTTCAAATCAAGTTCCAAGATTGAATCTGCACGACCTCACCATCTACATGAGCAGGTGACAATTTTCTCCTCTCTGTGCTTGTCCATCTATTATCGCTTGTTCCCAATGATTCCTTTCTTCTCCCTTGAATCAGAGTCTGTTTGATCCTTTCAAGTTTTTGTTTGGAAAAGCTGTTTCTGGGTATCTCTCACTTGAGTGTCCTAGACTAGGCCAATCCTCGGACTGTAAACATGCGGCCATCTTGGGTGACATGTTCACCGTGATGTCATAAACACCCTCAGATTCTAAGTTGTACTGACAACCTCAATGCACACAGTGTTTCAGAGCCGTCTCATCCCAATCTGACTAGTCCCCGTTTCCAGGTAGGATAGTTTTCCTTGCTCTGGATTTCTTGTCGGTTTCTAACTTTCTCCAAGGACTTGAAGGGTCTACTACGTTCCCTCTAGACACCGGTTTCTTTCCTTTAAGCTTATCCCGGGTTTTATCTCTTATCTTTTGTGGATATGGCCAAATGGGTGGACTTTCCCCAGAGAACGTCCGGGAGGCCCTCTCATGTTGAAGTTGCCCAGGCATTCCCCTGATGCACACTGATCGTGTGATCTCCTAGCAGTCTGACAATTCCACCTTGGCAGGTCTCA
The DNA here is from genome assembly GCF_041296235.1 of Equus asinus. Taxonomy (NCBI): domain Eukaryota; kingdom Metazoa; phylum Chordata; class Mammalia; order Perissodactyla; family Equidae; genus Equus; species Equus asinus. Next base: position 7,482,969 of record NC_091790.1, on the reverse strand, counting down.
TGTTTTCCTTCCTTCATCATTTGGGGGAGTGTTCTTTATGCGTTCATAGATTGTAATATTCTCGTGGATCTTTTTCTGGTGCGTACTGATAAGGTCTCCTCACCATTTCTACTTCTTTATGATCTCTGTGACCACCAGACCTTGAAATCTGTATATCCTAATGCTAGTAATCTGATCCCCAAGCGTGATGCTAGCCTGTGAAGCCCAGGCCGCTCAAGCGGATGTGGGCACTTACCTGCTACACCACAGCCCGGCCCCAAATTGGGCTTTTGGACCAACCTTTGGCCTGAGTTTGGGAAGATGTTGGCCTTCTTCAATCATTCGTGAAGTGAAGCAGTAGTAACATCAGGGTCGGTAACATTTGCCGTTGATTCATGATTTTTCTCGGACCATGTTCTCTTGGTAGTATTCCTCTTCATCTCTTTGCAAAGGTCTACCTTTCTGTATCATCATTAAGCATTTGGAGGCGAATGCTAATCCTTGGATGTTCATCTTCTCTAATGCCTTTCAGCCTCCAAAGCTTTAGGCCGTAAATCTGCACCCCTTTTTGGAGTTTTGATTTTATGTGAATTGATTTCCGTAACCCTGCATTCTAACATCCTATAGCTTTCAAATCTACATCCTCATAGATTTAGACTTCTGTGTAGGCTAAATCATCTTCACCAGCGTAAGCCTAATTACAGGCCCTCACCACACACTTGTGCCTAATCAAGTCTGTCCCTCCGTCCCCCGACCCCTTTCCCTCTGGGAACTGCCAATCCTATGTCACCTGCTACCTGTTTGTTGGTCCATTTTTCCTCTTCTCCTTGTACTTGAGATCCTGTGGTATTTGACCTTACCCCAGTGCTTGTTTCAGTTCCCCTGATACCCTCAGGAGCCATTCAGATGGTCACAAATGGCTGCACTGCATGTGTCCCTACAGCTGAGTGCTATGCCATTGTGTGGCTATAGCCCATCTTTCTTCTCCATTTGTCCCTTGATGGGCATCAGGGAGGCTTCCAAATGTTGCATATCAGGAGTAAGGCTGTGGGGAATACAGCAAGGCACGGATCTCTGTGCATTAGTATTTCCAAGATCTTTGGATATATACGCCACAGAGGAATACCTGGATCATGTGGTAGATGGATTCTGAAAATTCTGAGGCAATTCCACACCACTTCGCGTAGTGGCTGCACCGGTTTACACTCCCACCAGCAGTGCAGGAGGCTTCCCTTCTCTCCACCTCCTCTCTGAAACTTGTTGGTTCCTGTCTTCATCCTTATAGCCATTCCGACCACTGTGAGCTGCTATCTCAGTGCCGTTCGTATTTGCATTGAGCAGAGACTTAACGATGACGAGCATGTTTTCATACAGCCTGTTGTCCATCTTTCTATCATCCTGGGAGAGCTGTCTGTTTCCATCTTTTGCCCTGGTTTTATTGGGCTCGCTGTTTTGTTTCCTGTGAAGACGTATGAGTTCATTGGATCTTATGGCTGTTCTCCCCTTCTCCGATGTGCGGTTTGCAAACATCTGCTGTCAGTTGTTGCACAGTCTTTGCAGTCAGTCGATGGTGTCTTTGTCTGGGCAGAAGCTTCTGCATTGGATGGAGTCCCGCTTGTTTCTTGTTTCCTTTGTTTCCCTTGCCCGGTCACACATGCTTCTTCCAAACAGGTGGCTAAGCCAGATGGCAAAGAGCAAGCTGCCTGCGTTTTCTCCTAGAAGCTGCACGTTTTCAAGTCTTCCTTTCAAGGCTTTAATCCATTTCGAGGTGGTGTGTGTCCCTGGTGTAACACCACGGTCTACTCTCACGGTGTTCCATGTGGCTGTGCTGTCTTCCCAGCACCATTTCTTGTCGAGACTCTCCTTTCTCTGCTGTCTCCTCTTGGCTCCCTGGTCGAAAATGGGCTGTAAATATGTGTTTCAGTTGACCTCTGGGCTCTCGATTCTGTTCCATGGGTCTGTGTGCCTCTTTTGGGCGCCAGGCTGTGCTGTTTCCATACCTAGCACTTCGTCCTATATCTGGAAATCAATAAGTGCGATGCCTGCTGCTTTGTCCGTTTCCCTCAGTATTCCTTTGGCTATTCAGTGTCCTTTGTTGCTGGATAGAAACTCTAGGATTCTCTCTTCCATTTCTGTGGGAAATAGTGCTGCGACTTTGACTGGGACTGCATGGAATCCAGAGATGGCTTTATGCGGTATGGACGCTTCAAGTGTGTTAGTTCTTCCATTCGAAGAACACGGAATAGCCTTCCGTCTCCTTTTGTCTTCTGGAGTTTCTTCCCCAGAATCGTTGCTGGATTTCGGTTTCCATAGCTTTCTCCTGTTTGGCCAAGGTTATTGCTAGATATCTTTTACTTCTTACTGGCATGCTTTCTTTTGTGAGGTTCAATTTTTCAATTCTTTGCAATTTTCGATTGGCTTTGTTTTGATAGAAGTTTATGGCTGCGCTCATATCTGCGGGCCATGCTGCTCTATTTGCTGTGGAAGAGTGGAGAAGTCTAATGTCGCTTCCCATCTACCTCCACACTACCTCACACATCTGCCCCAGAATGGCTGGACGGGCCGTGAGGATGCTCACCCGCAGGATTCCATGTGGCTGAAGCTGGGCTCCCGAACCAGAATGCGCAGACTTCACCACTTCCCCACTGGCTGGCCCCTTTCGTGTTCCATTGGCAACCTGCAGTTGAGTGGGATGTGACTTGAATATGCTACTTGAGCCCACCTCTGGCCCTGTGTAGATGAGGCCAGCTTCTTTTTCTGGCCCTCTGTGATGTCTGAGGATTTGTCAGAATCATGTGTCTGCTGTCCAGTCTAGCTTCGTGGATACAGGCTTTCAGAGCCCGCGTGGAGCAGTCCCATAACTCACCCTTCCCAGTTAGTCCAGGTTTGACCTTCGCTGCAGTTTTTGGAGTTGTGACTTTCTCGGACTTTCAAACGTCCAGTCAGAGTCTGTCTAATGACTGAAGTCTTTCATTGTGGATTATTCAGATGTGATTTCTATTGGCCTTCCATTTTCAGGGATTTTTTTCTCTTTTCCAAAGTCTATCAGTCCGTTCTCCTTCATTGCAAGCTATGACTTTTATATTTCTGTAATCACCATATGTTCTGTATGCTGAGGTCTGAGTCTTTTCGTGATTGTTGCGTGTTGTCTTGGAATTTCCATTGGTCACCTGTAGGAAACTGCTATCCTGGCCGAGGTGACACTGAGCCCTGAGAACACGTGGTCGTCTTGCTTGCTTTGACATTCTGAGATCAGAAACTCCAGATTCGAGGTTGTGCTGGCAACCGCCTTCACGGACATTATGTTTCCGAGACATATTAGAGAAATCTGATGAACTCCGCTCCAGGTAAGATACTTTTCTGTCTCATTTCTGGATTTGGGAAGTTTCGAACTTTACTCCTGATCCTTGAGTGTTTCACTAGATTACGTCTAGATACTGGCTTACTATATGTCTATAGAGTGTTTTACTTGTTCGATTTACATCCTCTGCTCTGGCATGTTTATTTTTCTATAAACATAATTGTAATGTTCTAATTTTGAGCCAACCTCCTTACATATGCTGTCAATACACGATATTAATAATCATTCTACTTCAAGAGATACGGGGAGAGAATTTCATTGAAGCCAAACCAAGCATACTAGCCTGGTAGGGCAGCCCTCACAAAGCAACGAATCCGTCTGGAATAGGGTGCTTCTCAGCACAATTCTGGAGCCCTGTCAAACAATGGGACATACACGAAGCATGACGGGGGTCCATTCCTTCAAGGGTTCAAAGAGATATCTTGTGACACATTAGCATGTACCCAATGGGCCTCTGTAATGCCAGAGCTATGGAAAGTGAGACTTCTCTTCAATGAATGCTAGGGGCATAGGAAAGGAAGCATCAATCATTGTCTACAGTGTCTTCAGGAGATCATTCTTAATTTTGGATTATGATTAAGGCAGAAGGACAATGTAGGTCTGATAAGCCCCAAGTCCAGCCTCTGGTTGCAAATCGAGTTTCAATCTTGCATCAGCATGTCCTCCCCATACACTTGAGTAGATTACAATGTTCTCCACTCAGCTCTTGTCCCCCTATTATCGCTTCCTCACAATGACTTCTTTCTTACCCCTTTAATCAGCGTGTATTCTCTCTCTTCAAGTTTCAGTGCCTGGTTTCTGTTTTTAAATTCTCTTCTGGGTATCTCTAACTTGAGTATCGTAGGCTAGGACAATCCTCAGACTGTAACCATGAGGCCATCTTGGGTGACATGTTCACTGTGATGTCATAAACTCCCTCAAACTTCTAAGTTCTCCTAGCATCTTCTATGCACATGACTACTCTCCCTTTCCAGCTTGAATAGTTTTCCATTTCCTGGATTTCTTGTGGGTTTCTAACTTTATCCTTGAACTTTTAAATGTCTACTACATTCTCTCTAGACATGGTTTCTTTACTTTAAGTTTATCCTGGTTTTTATCTGTTACATTTTGTGAATATGGCCGAATGTGTAGACTTTCCCCAGTGAAAGTCCTGGAGTCCATCCAAAGTTGAAGTTGCCCACTCAAGCCTCTGATGTGCAATGATCGTGTCATCTCATGCAGTCCGCCAATTCTACCTATGCAGGTCACATCACTTCCTTCAGTCTGTATTTAGGGAAGTGTACCAGATGTGTCATAGATTGCAATATTTTCATGTTTCTTTCCTATTGCCTATCTGTAATGTATGCTCACAAATTCGACTTCTTTGTGATCTCTGTACACACCATACCATGAAATCTATCTTTCCCAACGTTACTAATCTGATCAGCACCAGTGATGCGAATCCATGAGTCCCAGTCCACCTAATAGGAATGTGGGCACTTACCCTCCTGAACACAGGCTGGCCCTGAATTTTACTTGTGGACCAATATTTTTCCTGAACTTGGGAAGAAGATGGCCTGCTGTGATTATTCGTGAATGTAATTACTCGTAACATCATAGACGGTAACATTTTCCCTTGGTTCATCTGTTAAGCATGGAACACATTCTCTTCATAGTATTCCCCATAATCTATTTGCAATGGTCTACTTTCTGTAGCATCATTAAGCATTTGGAGGAGATTCACAGTCCTTGGAAGTTCATCTTCTCTAATCTCTTTCAGCCTCAAATCCTTTATGCCCCAAATCAGCACGCCTTTTTGGATTTTTTCATTCCCTCTGGGAATCACCAATCCAAAGTGAAGGCTGACATCGAAAGCTAGAGTGCTCAGTTTGGCACCAGTGAAATTCTCTCCCATCTCTGGCCGTAGAAGATTATTGACTATGTGTTTTGACAGCATATGTGAGGAAGCTGGCTGAAAATTAGAACATTACACTTATATTTAATGAAAAATAAACATGCCAGAGCTTAGTGTGGAAATCAAACAACTTACAAACCCTACAGAAATAAAGTAAAGCAGTATCTAGATGTAATCTACTAGGAGGACCATGGATCCAGGGTCAAGTTCCAGCCTTCCCAAATTGAGAAAAGAGACATAAAAATATCTTACCTGGAGACAGGAATTCATCAGATTTCTCTAATTTGTCTCAGAAACATTATGTCCATAAGGTGGTTGCCTGGACAACCTAGAATTTGGAGTTTCTGATCTCAGAATGTCAAACCAACCAAGATCACCTCGTGTTCTCAGTGCTCAGTTGGACCTAGGCTAGGATAGCAAAGATTCCTTCAAGTGAAAGATGGAAATTCAAAGGCAATGCCCAACAATCATGAAAACACTCACGCATCAGCCTAGAAAACATATGGTGATTAAAGAAACACAAAATTCATAACTTGGAATGAAGGAGAACGGACTGATAAGCATATCTATGGGAGATAGCTGAGAAAGACAATGACGATTGATGTGGATTAAGGCTGCCCCAGCTCGAAAAGCCCAAGGTTACCTGGCCTACATGTCAAAGCATACGACCCGGTGAATTTTTTTGGGTATGAATTAGAGGTGTCCCAGTGAGAGAAGCCCAGGTGATGCTCACCTACATGCCTATCTATATGGCCAAATTCGTATCTAATGTTATACGACCACACAATAACCAGACTCCATCTGTACTGAAGTCATTTAATGGCTTTTTACATCATCTTTTCTTTTTCCAGTAAAAATGTCACGTACCCATGCCTTATAAAATTTGCCCTTACCCTCAACTCAGGGCAGCAGCAGGACATCTGACTGCCCATGGCTCCTTTCCCCATGCAGCAGCAGCAGCTATTCACTGCCTGTGGGTCCAGTTCCCATGCCTGCAGCTCTTCACTACCCATAGGTCCTGTCCCCAGGAAGCAACTCTTTACTGCCCCTGGCTCCTGTCCCTATGTTATCCTGTACCATTCTCTAAATAAAAGAGCACCTCTGCCAGGCCTTGAGAGACCAAGAAATCTTTCTTCTGACTCATCAGCTCGCTGACCCACCATCATATATTGTGGCACCCCTACCGGGAACTTGCTTCATTGGTTTCTGAGCTCAACTTCTGGTAAGTGCCCTTTTCTTCCTTGTGCCTCTCTCTGTTTCGAGGATGAATCTAAATTCACTTCTCCATCAGGAACTGTCTTGGATAGCTGTATGAATCCACGTTTGCTGCCCATGGCTACTCTATGGGGCAAATCATGGCATTCAGCTTGAAGAGAATCACTACCTTAAGCCTAAGGGCGATGTAGAGTGAATCACTCCATTCCTTCCTGACTCTATCTCTAATATACAAATTTTAGGTGGGCACGGGTCAGCCACTTAAGTCATTAGGATGGTCAGCAATCTGCAAGACTCCCCTGTAAGGTTCCTTTCCTAAGGTTGGATTGGGATACCTCCCATGGCACCTGACCATGCTCTGAACTGTGTGAATGTCCCAATTGGGACTCCAGTTCAAGGAAAGTACCAAAGTCTAACCTTTGGTTGCGTATGGGAAGCCCTTCTCGGAGAATGCCTCCAACACGCAATTGGGTAGAATGTCCCCCAGAGCGGCGGAAAATGCCTCACTAATTTTCTCCATCCTGTTCTCTCATGAACTTCTCCCTTTCTCTTGGGGACCATTCACCAGGCACCTATTACTGCCAGGCAGAATAGGAAAGATGTTCACCAGGCACCTGTAACTTCCAGGCATACCAGGGAAGATATGCAATGGAGGCAATGCTGGGGGACACACCCATCACCCCTTGTTATAGGAACCCCACAGTAGGAATGACAGGTAGGATGCTGCCCCAGGTTCAGGTGGGATTTTCAAGGTAATGGCCCTCTCTCTTTCATCTTTCTTAGAGGTGCAATGGTGTTTTGCGTCTCCTTTTGAGCTTTGCAACAGGGAAGCAAAGAAATCTCTCAACAGTCATGGCCTCCACCCCTGGGAGTCCAAACTTGGCATTTCTGGGCCTGATCACCCCGGAAAGCCCATGTATGGTGCTCTCTCTTGGGTGGTGAGTCATTGAGTGTTTTAGTCACCTACTGAGTTGGCTATGAGGGTAGCAGACCTGTGAGTTATTCTGTGAACTGTCATGCTACAGTAGTGCGCCCTAGCATGGGAACTGTTGAGTGAGTCTTCTCTTGAGAACCCTCTTTGAGCGGCCATGAGGGTGAGGTCTGATGTCTTCATTTCCTTTCTTTGTTTTGCTCATCATGTCCTCTGTTGTCACCAAGTCTTGGTTAAGTTGAGGCTGGACTTGACCAGAACCTGGAACTTCTGTAAAATCAGAAAACTTGAAAACCTTTTGCAAGGAACTTCATTCTCAACCAGGGTACTGGGAGCCCCGGTCTCCAGCCAGTTCAAGCCCTTTGTATGCATTCCACCCTTCTCCACTTCACTGTCAGTCAGACACTGGCTTTACTGCTGTGGAGAATGAGATAAGCGTCCCTTAAGACTCACCACTCAGGGTCATTCTAACTAATTAGAAACACTTTCAATTGTATGGGTTATGCCCCAGAAACTCCAGCTGGTAGAAAATGTGTGATGTTTCTCTCTGTCTTTCTGGTGCAGTTGGACAGGTAGATCAACCTAGAACGTCCTTCAAGTTACAGTCCAGTTTCTGAGAAATCAAGAGCAACCATCCTTAGAAAATCCTTGCAAGACTGGAAAGACAGTTCTAGAGGCAGTTCAGATTCCACTTTGTTCCTTTACCATGAAAAGGATTATCTTCCCCCCTCTCCAGGAAATACTATCTAGCATATCACTCATTCTTAAGACTGAAAAAAAAAAAGGAGGGGAAAGGATAAATGGCCATAAGTGTGCCCTTGCAAAAAGTCTAGCATCTTGAGGGTCTTCTCCATAAGTATTAGTAAAAAGGCTCAAAACAAAGTTTTGATTTGTAACTGGTGAGCTTTATATTACTGTACCTGATTCATGGCAGTAGTTTTTAAAACAATAGTTGTACAGTCTCTGTGTATATGTGTCTACGTGTACATCATATGTGTGATATTTTAACCCCTGGATGGTCTGGCCAAAATTAAGATCTCTGTTTAGTTGGCTTAAAGTACGTGCTTTCTTAAATTCTAAATGTAGTCGAAATTAACAAAGTGACTTTCAAAGTTAACGTGACGTGAATTAACCTTTGGTAAATGAAAGCTTCTTTAAGTTTGTTGGTTTCATTGAAAATTGTCTTCTTGTCAGAGTTGTCAGTATTTGCATAGGATGCAGGCATTCAGACTCATTTTACTAGTCATATAAGTTCACGTTGTCTGTTGAATTTGTCAGCAAAATAATAGCTTTAAATGATGACCAGTTTTGTCTAATGCCTCATGAGGCTTCCGTAGTAATCTGAACATAATTGTTGGAAACAAATGGTTTACATACATAAAACTCATAAAAGTGAGTACAATAACTTTTATGGTCTGTATATTTGGGGAAAAAAACAGCTTCGAAATCCTTTTTGGTAACAATCTTGAGTTTTGCCAAGTTAAGTTAAATGATAAAAAGATGAATATGCGGGTCACTTTTGGATAGAACGGAACTCTCACACATTATTGTTAAACATATCTAAGTTATCTACTTTTGGCTTCTTATTGAAGAGGCTAAAAGCGTTTGGTTGTATCAAAAAGCATGCCTTGTGTTTTATTGCGAAGTGTCATGTTTCTTAAGTTGTGAAGTGTTTAGAATGCTGATATAAAAGACATTTCATAATCGTTTACCTTTTTAGTGTTTACTAGGTCCGTTAAGCGTTAAAGGTTCTAACTAACCTATGGAATTAAAGCTACTGGAAGTTACTAAGCAAAAGAGCTCTGTATTCAAGGAAGTTAAAATGTATGTTTTCAGTAAAAAAGGTATAAAGAATGGAAATATTTTTGTTTGATGGGTTAAGAAAGATAAATTGCTCCTGATATAGTAGAAAGGAAAAAAGAAAGACTTTGGGACAAGTACTGAAAATGAAAAAGAAAGATGTAGAAGGTTTGTGAAGGAGGAATTCTGAAATGAGTTTTATGCCTGGTCAAGTAGACTAAAGTAAGTTCAATTAAGTGAATGAGTTTGAATGTGAAACATAAGTAGGTGCAGAAATTCAAATTTGTTTTTCTCTAAAAGTATACATTTTCTTGAACTTTTGATCTGCTCTTGGTAAAGAGGATGTAAGAGCTGTTCCTTTGAGTAAGTCTACCTAAGAGACAAATCTGTTTTGTGAAAATAATGGCTGAGGTTACTCTTAATATTTTTGACTCTTTCTGTTATCACTTTGAATGGATACCTGAGCATTGTTTCACAGTGAGTGTTGTTTGCTATTTGAACAACATTTTAAAAACTTTTGATATGTCGTGACAAGCTTCTCCCTCAGAAATATTCAAATCCTGAATGAAGGCGTGCTTTAGACCTGGTAGACAGAAGAATGATTACTCTGAGGATTTTCAGAGGGTCCCTGAGACTTCTCAAAGAAATTTGCTCTCTCTTCCTACAAGGAGGAAAATGCTAAAGTAATTTGGCTTATTTGGTCTATTAAATTAAATGGGAAACATTGTGAAATAAGCGACAATAGACTTTCTTAGCTGGTATTTGATGGGTAAATGTTATTAATATAGACTCTCAAAATTAGATAGCATTCCTATAGTTCTGATCTGCCCTGGTTGTCAGTGATAGGTTCACTTATTATCTGGCAGTGTTATATGTCACAGAAGTAGTCAAGTTTCTTTGCCAATTGCCCTTTTGAGTTCTTTGTCCATTTGCAGATAGTTGTTGTTTTACTCTGATGCTTTTTCCTTTTGCAAATATGTTTCAACTTCCGAGAAAATCCTGGAAAGGATTCTGACCCAAAGAGTCTAAACGACAGGTTTCTGATAAACCTTCAGATTGTAAAACTGAACGGAGTAAGAAATGACAGAATTCTAACAGAAACTATGCTCATCGATCTGCTAACAGAAGATTCAGCTCAAGAATTGATTATACAGGACTGTGTGCACGGATTAGGACGATTATAAATTTTTAGGACTTCTGTTTGAAATAATGTTGAGTTTGGATGTGTTGTTTTGTTTTCTCATAATGAAGGAAATCTTTTTCTCTTTTCTCTTATGTGAACTATAACTTACAGCCATTTGGTGAAATTATACCCTTATGAGCAAAACTGAAACATTTATCTTTTTCTGCCTACCTTATCCCTCCTGAATTTGGAAACCCTTTGTGACTGAGTATGGTCATTTCGTGGCAATATTTGCATAAGTTCCATAAGAATCTGTTCTCCTTATAACAGGACACATTGGTTATATTACCAAGGCTTTAACTGGAATGTCATATATGAAACACACAGTCTCTGACATGAGAAGACAGCATTTCAGGAACAAAGATTGGACTTTCTGGAATATAGCCACTCGGAAACACAGACCTGGTACCTTGTTTACTGAGATTTTGGCAATCTTACCCGGTAAGTAAGGAAGCTTGCTTATCTGGCAGGTGCAAGGAACCTCCGAATATTTGGGGAGACCTCAAAGAGAACACCACTCAAATCTGTAGGTACTGCAGGCCAAATCTGATGGCAAGTCCTTGGCTTGGCTTTTCTGGCCTCTAGAGGCCTTCACAGTTCAATCTGAGATTCTGCAGGAAAAGATCCAGGGAAGCACATTTAACAAAGCCTGTATGAACAATTACTATTCTTGCTGCTCTTATGTAAATAATTGGAGCAAGTTGTATTGAAACTACACTTGATTTTCAAACCCGTTAATCCTGATTTGACTATCTTTTGTAAAAATGAGAATGATTTAAGAGAGAAAAAATTATGTTTCTTTAGAAGCTATAGTAGGCATTCCTGGATATTAGAGTCTAGCTCTTTTCTTCCACAATATTCATGTATTATTAATATTAATGTCTCCTTGTGGCCATCTACCTCTGACACCTGGAAGTTCCTTGGCCACAATCAAACATTTTCCTTCAATACTACTGTCCAAATACTAACTAGATTTGTCTTGTCACACTTGGATCATACAGAACAAGTTCCAAAGGTAATGTCCCCAACTTATTAATACACACAGGATGGACAATACAAAATTTGGGATGAATATATTTGGTTCACTCCTACTAGTGGGCAACTCGGTAAAAGGCCACTTTCTTTTGGGGAAAAAAATCACCCCTGTGATACATGGTCTTATAGCACTCGACCTATGGGAATAAATCCCTGTTATATGTGTTCTCATATCATAGCCTTAAAAAAAATACTGATTGGTTTCAGACTGACTCGGATACATGGCTCAACACGCATTGGTTAGCCCCTAACGGTGCTCAGTGGATACGTGGCTCCAATTTATGACCTTGGCTACCACCTGCATGGATTGGACGATGCACTCTAGGCTTTGTCTGGATGCAAGGTGGAACTATATTTACTATATCTCCTCCTGCTAACCTACCCAACTTGCAACAGCACTTGGCCAGCCCTGTCTTCCATCGGTATGACCATCTTTCCGCACTTTCTTTCACCAATTGGGAATCGAAAGTGTCGTCTTGCACATGGAAGTCCTAAACAAATTTAGTATGAAGGCATTCAATGATCCACAACATAGCATTTCGCTGCTCAATTTAGAAGTATCCCAAGTGTGTAAGGCAGTCCTCCAAATCCAAATTGATCTGGATGTCTTGACAGCAGCACAAGGGGGCACCTGTGCCATTATAAAAACTGAATGTTGTGTCTATATTCCTGACTACCATCAAAATATTTCTGGCTTGGTATCCCAGCCACCAAATTAAATCCATGTCTGACCAACCCTAAATCTAAATGATTGGTTGAACTCCTAGTCAGGACAAGGTTTCTGCACTACTTCAAAACCTTATTCATTGGGTTAAACATACTGCTTGTATTTGTTATGATATTTTGTTGTCTGTTTCATTGTTTGTCTTATGCATGTCAAAATTGTTTCACTTCCTGGACCACCTCTTGTCAATGACTCTCTCATCTCCAGAGGATCTGTATAACTTGTCAGGCTTGAACTCAATGGGGCAAGCCTTCTGGTCCACTAAACTGCCTAAGTGTACCTATGGCCCCATTTAGGGACAGCTCTACGACCCTGTACAGCCAGAAGTAGTCACAGAAGACTGACCATCATCCATATCCCCAAAGATTTCCAGTCCAAATAGGTTCAGGGAGGTTGTATGATGTGGATCAGGGCTGCCCCAGCTAGGGAAGCTGAAGGTGACCTGGAATCTATGCCAAACTATAGGACCCAGTGGATTTTTTTACGGTATGAATTAGGGCTGCCCCAGGGCAAGAAGCCCAGGCCATTCTCACTTACATGCTAATCTATATGGCCAGATTCGTATCTAAAAATATGACAACACAATGTCCAGACCCCATCTGTACTGAAATCATTCAAAGACATTTTACATTATTTCTTTTTTGAGTAAAAATAAGTCATATACCCATGCCTTATGAAATTAGCCCTAACCCTCCAGTCAGGGCAGCAGCAGGAGCCCTGACTACCCATGGGTCCTGTCCCCAGGCAGCAGCAGCAGTAGCTCTTGACTGCTAAAGTGTCCTGTCCCCATGCTATCCTGTATTGTTCTCTCAATAAAAGAACACCAATGCAGGATCTTGAGAGTCCAAGCAATCTTCCATTCGAGTCTTCAGCTCGCTGAGCCCATATCAACGATTGTACCACGGAAAATAAAAAACGTTCCCAGAAAATGGAAGGCACACAGAAATCACACATGAATAATACATAAAGAAAGATGTCAGTTTTAGACATACTCTGAACATTCGAAAGTCAGAGTAAGTCACAATCCCAAAAACCCAAGCGAAAGTCAAACCTAGGCTAACTGGTAAGGGTGAGTTATGAGACTGCTAAAATCAGGATCTGAAAACCTGAGTCTATGAAGTTTTCAGGGACAGCAGAGACACAATTCTGACAAATCCTCTGACATCACAGTGGAGAAGAAAAACAAACTGGCCTCATCTACACAGTGCCCGAGTTGGGCTCAAGTAGCATATTCAAGTCCCATTCCACTCAACTGCAGGTTGCCAATGGAACATGAAAGGTGCTGGCCCGTGGTGCAGTGGTGAAGTCTGCACGTTCTGGGTCAGCAGCCCGGGGCTGGCCATGCAGAATTCTGGGGGTGAACCTCCTCACCGCTGGTCAAGCCATTCTCGGGGAGGCATGGGAGGTAGTGTAGAGGCAGCTGGGAAGCAACGTCAGACAGCGTCAGTATTCCTCAGCAAATACAGCAGCATTGACAGCAGATCTGAGCACAGCCATAAACATCAGCCAAAACAAAACTAATGAAAACTTGAAAAGAACAGAAAAGGCGAACCTCAGGAAAAAAAAGAATAAGATCTCTAGAAATAAGCTTAGCCAAACAGGTGCAAGCTATGGAAATCGGAAACTAGCAAAACTTTGGGGAAAGAAATTCCAGAAGACACAAGCAAATGGAAGGGTATTCCGTGCTATAGGAATGTAGGAACTAAAATACCTGAAACCTCCATAACGGATAAAGCAATCTCAGGATTCCATGCAATCCCAGTCAAAGTTGCAGAATCTTTCCCACAGAAATATAAGAGAGAATCCTTAAGTCTCTATCCAGCAACAAGGGACCCTGAATACCCAAAGGAATCCTGAGGAAAACGAACAAAGCAGGACATATCACATGTACTGATTTCAACATGTAGGACGAAGTGCTACGTAGAGAAACGGCACAGTCTGGTCTCAAAAACAGACACAGAGATCAACGGAAAAGAATCGAGAGCCCAGAGGTCAACTCACACATATATGGACAGCCCATTTGCAATGAGGAAGGCAAGAGGATCAGTGGAGAAAGGAGAGTCTCAAGAAGAAAAGGTGCTGGAAAACTGCACAGCCATATGTGACACAATGAGGGTAGACCATGATGTTACATCAGGCTCACACACCACCTCGAATTAGATTAAAGCCTTGAACGGAAGACTTGAAACCGTGAAACTTCCAGTTGAAAACCAGGCACCTTGCTCATGGCCATGTGGCATAGCCACCTATTTGGAAGAAGCATGTGTGACTGGGCAAGGGCAACACACGAAACAAGAAACAAATGGGATTGCATCCAACGCAGAAGCTTCTGCCCAGCCGAGGAAACCATCCACTCAATGCAAAGACAGCACAACTGCGAGTGGATGTTTCACACCACACATCGGAGAAGGACTGAATAGCCAAAAGAGCCAACGACTGCACATGCCAACACAAGAGAAAAAACAACAAGCCCATTAAAACCTGGGCAAAAGATGGAAACAGAGTTTTACCAAATAAGATAGAAAGATGGCCAACAGCTGTATGAACACATGTTCATAATCATTACGTCTAAGGCCAATGCAAATCCAAATGGCAATGAGATAACAGCACATTGTGGTCAGAATGCCCATAAGGAACAAGACCGGAAACAAGTGTCGGAGAGGAGGTGGAGAGATGGGAAGCCTTCTGCACCATTGGTGGGAGTGAAAGCCGGTGCGGGAACTACGCAAAGCAGTGTGGAATTTCTGCAGAAATTTCAGAATCCATCTACCATATGATCCAGCTATTCCTCTGTGTCGTATTTATCTGAAGAACTTGGAAACACCAACGCATAGGAATCCCTGCACCGCTGTGCTCACCACAGCCTTAATCCTGATGTCCAGGACTTGGATATCGCCCTGGGGCCCATCAAGGGACGAATGGAGAAGGAAGATTGGCTATAGCCGCACAATGGGATAGCACTCAGCTGCAAGAAAGGGTGCAGTCCAGCCATTTGTGACACCAGAATGGCTCCTGAGGGTATGAGGGGCACTGAAAGAAGCCCCAGGGAGAAAGTCAAGTACCGTAGCATCTCACTCACAAGGAGAAGAGTAAAATAAGGAGAAACAAACCGGTAGCACATGACAAGGGATTGGTGGTTCCTAGAGAGAATCGGTGGCAGAAGACAGTGGAAGAAAGAGTTGGTTAGGCACCAGTGTGTGGTATGGGCATGTCATTAGGCTTACGGTGGTGAAGATGATGTACCATACAAAGAAGTCTAAATCTAGGAGGTTGTAAATCTGAAAACAATAGGGTGTTATAATGCAGGGTTATGGCAATCAATTCATGTAAAATCAAAACTACAAAAAGGCAAGCAGGTTTATGGCCTAAAGCTTTGGAGGCTGAAAGAGATTAGAGAAGATGAACTTCCAAGCATTGCTAATCACCTCCAAGTGCTTAATAATGCTACAGAAAGGTAGACAGTGGCAAAGAGATGAAGAACAACTCTACCAAGAGAACATGTTCCGTGCTAAACTCAGGATCCAAAGGAAAAGGTTACCGTCCATGATGTTACTACTATTTACCTTTACAAATAATCAACGCAGGCCAACATCTTCCCCAGTTCAGGCAAAATGTTGGTCCAAGAATCCAATTCAGTGCCGGCCCTGTGGTATACTGGGTAAGTTCCCACATTCCACTTGGGGGGTACAGGCTTCATCGGCGAGCATCATGGGTGCAGATCAGATTAGTAGCATTAGCAAATATAGATTTCACGGTATGGTGCAGACAGACATCCTAAAGAAGTAGAAATTGTGAAGAGACGTTAGGAATACACATCAGAGTAAGAACCATGGGAATATTACAATCTATGAACGCATCAGGAACACCTCCCCAAATGATGAAGGAAGGAAAACATGTGACCTGCCAAGGTAGAAATGGAGATGACACGATCATTATGCATCCGAGGATTGACCAGGAAAATCAATCTCGGGAGGGACTCCAGGGCTTTCTCTGGGGAAAGTCCACCCATTTGGACTCATCCACAAATGATAAGAGATAAAACCCAGGATAATCTGAAAGGAAAGAAACTGGTGTCTAGCGGGATTGTAGTAGACCTTTCAAAGTTCGAGGATAAAGTTATAAACAGACACGGAATCCAGAACAAGGAAAACCATCCTACCTGGAAAGGGGAAGTAGTCAGACTGGTATGAGATGGTCGTGAAGAACTGTGTGCATGGAGGTTTTCAGGACAGCTTAGAATTCTGAGGGTGTTTATGACATCACGGTAAACATGTCACCCAAGATGGCCGCAGGTCTCCAGCCCGAGGATTGGCCTAGGCTTGGATACTCAAGTGACAGATACCCAGATACAGCTTTTGCAAACAGAATCTGGGCACAGAAACGTGAAGAGATGCAAGAGACGCTAATTCAATGGATAAGAAAGGAATCATTGGGAAGCAGTGATAACAGAGGGACAAGCACTGAGAGGAGAACATTGCCATCTCCTCAAGTCGATGGGGAGGCCATGCTGATTCAAGCTTGAAACTTGACTTGAAACAAGAGGCCGGACCTTGGGCTTATCAGACCTATGTTGGCCTTCTGCCTTACTCATAATCCAAAGTCAAGAATGATCTCTTGAAGACATTGAAGAGAAGAATAGAGGCCTCGGTCCTAGGTCCCTAGTATTCTGTGAAGAGAAGTCTCACTTTCCATAGCTCTGGCGTCATAGACACCCACTGGGTACATGGTAATGTGTCACTAGGCATCTCTTTGAAGCCTGGAAGGAATGGGCCCCTGTCATGCTTGGGGTATGTCTCCTGGTTTGGAAGGACTCAGGAAGAGTGTGCAAAAGCACCCTTTTGCAGAAAGCTTTGTTACTGCGTGAAGGCTGTCCTCCAAGGCTAGAGTGCTCAGTTGAGATCAATGAGATTCACTCCCCCTTCTCTTGCCATAGAAGGAGTATTGATTAGGTGTTTGACACCACACATAACGATGTTTGCTGAAACTTAGAACATTACCATTCTATTTAAAGGAATATAAACATGCCACAGCTGAGGAGGTAAATTAAACAAATAACAAAACCTGTGGAAATAAAGTAAGCCAGTATCTAGACGTAATCTAGTGGAGCGTTCAAGGATCAGGTGTGAAGTTCTGAACTTTCCAAATCTAGAAAAGAGACAGAAGGATCTCTCAGCTGGAGAGAGGAATCCATCAGATTCATCTAATTTGTCTCGGAACCATTGTGTCTGGGAAGGTGGTTTCCAGGACAACCTCAAACATGGCGTTTCTGCTCTCACAATATCGAACCAACCAAGATGACCACGTTCACTCAGTGCTCAGTTGGATCTAGGCTAGGATGGCAAAGATTCCTTCAAATGACCGATGGAAATTCAAAGACAACACCCAACAGTAATGAAAGCACTCACACATCAGCCTACAGAACCTATGGTGATTAAAGAAATACCAAACTCCTAACTTGAAATGAAGGAGAACACACTGATAAGCATATCGAAGGGAGATAGCTCAGAACCGTGACGATTAGACTATGGAAACGAAAGCAAGCTCCCAGAAAATGGAAGGCAAACAGAAATCACACCTCAATAATCCACAGTGATTGACTTCAGTGTTTAGTTAAGGTCTGCTTGAACGTTTAAAAGTCAGAGAAAGTCACAACCCCAAAACTTGCATTGAAGGTCAAACCTGTGCTAACTGGGAAGGGTGAGTTCTGAGACTGCTCCACGCGGGCTCTGAAACCCTGTGTCCCCGAAGCCTGATTGGAAAAGAGACACGATTCTGACAAATACTCTGACATCACAGTGGTGCAGAAAAAGAAGCTGGCCTCATCTACACAGGGCCAGAGTTGGGCTCAAGTAACATGTTAAAGTACATTCCACTCAACTGCAGGTTGCCAATGGAACATGAAAGGGGCCAGCCAGTGGGGCAGCCGTGAAGTCCCCGCATTCTGAGTCAGCATCCCAGGGTCAGCCAGGTGGAATCCTGGGGGTGAGCCTCGTCACCGCTCATCCAGCCATTCTGGGCCAGGCGTGCGAACCAGTGTAGAGGCATATGGGAAGCAACGTTATACCGCGCTACTCTTGCTCAGCAAATACAGCAGCATGACCAGCAGATGTGAGCACAGCCATAAACTTCTGCCAAAACACACCAATTAAATGTTGCTAAGAATAGAAAAAAGGAACAGCAAAAAAGAAAGCATGCCAGTAAAAAGAAAAAAACATCTAGGAATAACATTGGCCAAACAGGAGACAGCTATGTCTACCGAAATCTAGCAAAGCTTTGGGCAAAGAAATTCCACAAGACACAAGGAAACGGAAGTCTATTCCATGTTCTTTGAATGGAAGAACGAACACACTTTAAGCATCCATACCGGAAAAAGCAATGTCTGCATTCCATGTCGTCCCAGTCAAAGTTGCAGCAATCTTTCCCACAGAAATAGAAGAGAGAATACTAAAGTTTCTATGTGGCAACAAAGGACCCTTAATAGGAAGAGGAATCCTGAGGAAAACGAACAAAGCAGCATGTATCACACTTTCTGATTGCCAAATATAGGACAAAGTGCTAGGTACCGGTACAGCACAGCCTTTCCCCCAAAATAGGCACACAGACCCATGGAACAGAATTGAGCCCAGCAGTCAACTGCCACATATATGGGCAGCCCATTTTCGACACGGGAGCCAAGAGGAGAAAGCAGAGAAAGGAGAGTCTCGAAAAGAAACAGTGCTGGGAAGACTTCAGAGCCACAAGTGGCACAATGAGACTAGACCATGATGTTACACCAGGCACACATACCACATTGAAATGGATTAAAGCTTTGAATGGAAGACTTGAAACCGTGAAACTTATGTGGGAAAATGCAGGAAGCTTGCTCTTTGCCATCTGGCATAGCCGCCTACTTGGAAGAAGCATGTGTGACTGGGTAAGGGCAACAAAAGAAACAAGAAACAAGCGTGACTCCATCCAATGCAGAAGCTTCTACCCGGCCAACGACTCCATCGACTCAATGCAAAGACATGACAACAACTGCGACAGGATGTTTGCAGAACAGACATCGGAGAAGGGGTGAACAGCCATAAGATCCAGTGAACTCATACATCTCCACAGGAAAAAAAACAATGAGCCCAACAAAACCTGGGCAGAAGATGGAAACACACATTTCTCCCAGGAAGATAGAAAGATGGCCAACAGGCTGTATGAAAACATGTTCCTCATCATTAAGTCTGAGGCCAATGCAAATCCGAAGTGCGATGAGATAGCAGCTCACAGTGGTCAGAATGGCTATAAGGGTGAAGACACGAAACAACATGTTTCAGAGAGGAGGTGGAGAGAAGGGAAGCCTCCTGCACTGCAGGTGGGAGTTTGAGCCGATGCAGCCACTACACATAGGAGTGAAAATTCAGAATGTTTCAGAATCCACCTAGCATATGATCCAGCTATTCCTCTGTGACGTATATATCCAAAGATCATGGAAACAGTAATGCACAGAGATCCGTGCACTGCTGTGTGCACCACAGCATGACTCCCGATATCCAAGACTTGGAAGCCTCCCTGATGCCCATCAAGGGACGAATGGAGAAGGAAGATAGGCTATAGCCACACAGTGGCATAGCATTCAGCTGTCGGAATGGATGCAGTCCAGCCATTTGTGACCACCAGAATGGCTCCTGAGGGTACTAGAGGAAATGAAACAAGCGACAGGGGTAAGGTCAAATACCACAGGATCTCACGTACAGGAGAAGAGGAAAAACGGACCAACAAACAGGTAGCATGTGACATGGGATTGGTAGTTCCCAGAGGAAAAGTAGGCGAGGGCCAGAGGGAGAAAGAGTTGATTAGGCACAAGTATCGTGAGAGCCTGTAATTAGCCTTACGGTGGTGAAGATGATGTAACCTACTCAGAAGTCTAAATCTATGAGGATGTAGATCTGAAAGCTATAGCATGTTAGAATGCAGGGTTACGGCAATCAATCCACATAAAATCAAAACTCCAAAAAGGGGTGCAGACTTACGGCCTAAAGCTTTATAGGCTGAAAGAGATCAGAGAGGATGAACTTCCAAGGATTGGTAATCACCTCAAAGTGCTTAATGATGCTTCAGAAAGGTAGACCTTCGCAAAGTGATGAGGCGGAATACTAGCAAGAGAACATGTTCCGTCCTAAACTCATGAACCAATGGAAAATAATACCTTCCATGATGTTACTACTGATTCCCTTCACGAATGATTGAAGCAGGCCAACATCTTCCCAAGTTCAGGCCAAAGGTTGGTGCAGAAGTCTAATTCATTGCCGGCCCTGTGGTGCAGCAGGTAAGTGCCCAACTTCCTCTTGTGTGGCCCGGGCTTCAGGGGCTAGCATCATGGGTACAGATCAGATTTCTAGCATTAGGAAATCCAGATTTCAAGGTATGGTTGGCACAGAGATCATAAAGAAGTAGTAATTGTGAGGAGACCTTATCAATACTCACCAGAAAAAGAACCATGAGAATATTAGAGTCTATGAACGCATCTGGTACGCTTTCCCAAATCATGAAGGAAGGAAAATATGTGACCCACCGAGGTGGAATTGTCAGACTGCCATGAGATCACACGATCATTGTGCATCACAGGATTTCCTGGGCAACATCAACTTGGGAGGGAGTCCAGTACTTTCTATGGGGAAAGTGCACCCATTTGGCCATATCCACAAACGATATGCGATAAAACCCAGGATAATCTTAAAGGAAAGAAACCGGTGTCTGTGGGAATGTAGTAGACCTTTGCAAGTTAGAGGACAAAGTTGAAAACCGACAACACATCCAGAACAAGGAAAACTATCCTTCCTGGAAAGGGGGAGTAGTCAGGCTGGGAGGAGACGGCTCTGAAACACTGTGTGCATGGAGGTTGTCAGGACAACTTTGAATTCTGAGAGTGTTTATGACATTACAGTGAACGTGTCACCCCAGATGGCTGCATGTTTACAGTACCAGGATTGGCTTAGGCTGGGATACTCAAGTGAGAGATAGCCAGAAACAGCTTTTCCAAACAGAAACCAGGCACAGAAACTTGAAGAGATCAAAGAGATGCTGATTCCAGGGATAAGAAAGGTATCATTGTGATGATACTTCATTCTTCCTTCGTTTTCTTCCATTCCATGCGCACTGATGCCCTTCCGTTTCCTTGTATCTTGTGGAATTTCTTTCCCCAAAGCTTTGCTACTTCTCGGTTTACATAGCTTTCACCTGTTTGGCACAGGTTATTCCTAGATACCTTGTTCTTCCTACTAGCATGCTTTTTTTTTTTTGAGGTTCAGTTTTTCTATCCTTTGCAACTTTTGATTGGTTTTATTTAGGCAGATGTTTACTGCTGTGCTCACATCTGCTGGCAATGCTGCTGTATTTGCTGAGGAAGACTGGCCCAGTCTAACGTCACTTCCCATCTGCCTGTTTCCTTTGTTGCCCATTCCTGTCACACACGCTTCTTCCAAATAGGCTGCTAAGACAGATGGCAACGAGCATGCTGCCTAGGTTTTCTCCTAGAAGTCTCCCGGTTTCAAGTCTTCCATTCAAGTCTTTAATCCGTTTCGAGGTGGTGTGTGTGACTAGAGTAACATCATGCTCTACTCTCATTGTGTTACATTTGGCTGTGCAGTCTTCCCAGCACCGTTTCTTGTCGAGACTCCCCTTTCTCCGCTGTGTACTCTTGGTTCCCTGGTTGAAAATGTGTTGTGCATGTATGCATGTGCATATATGCGTGAGTTGACCTCTGGGCTCTCGATTCTGTTCCATGGATTTGTGTGCCTGTTTTTGGGCCCAGACTGTGCCGTTCCGGTTCCTAGCACTTCGTCCTATATGTGGAAATCAGAAAGTGTGATACGTCCTGCTTTGTTCATTTTCTTCAGGATTCCTTTGGGTATTCAGGGTCCTTTGCTTCTGGATAGAGACTTTATTATTCTCTCTTCTATTTCTGTGGGAAAGATCACTGCAACTTTGACTGGGATTGCTTGGAATCCACAGATTCCTCTATCCGCTATGGACGTTTCAAGTGTGTTAGTTCTTCCATTCCAACAGCACAGAATAGTCTTCCGTTTCGTTGTGTCTTCTGGAATTTCTTTAGCCAAAGCTTTGCTAGTATCAGTTTACAATGTTTCCACCTGTTTAGTGAAGGTTAGTCCTAGATATCTTATTATTCTTAGTGACATGCTTCTTTTTTTGAGGCTCAGTTTTTCTATTCTTTGCAACTTTTCATTGGTTCTGTTTTGGCAGAAGTTTATGGCAGTGCTCACATCTGCTGGTCGTGCTGCTGTATTTGCTGAGCAAGAGTGGCACTGTCTAACGTCACTTCCCATCTGCCTCTACACTACCTCCCAGGACTCTCCCAGGATGGCTGTACCAGCGGTGAGGAGGTTCAACCCCAAGAGCACAAATGGACGACCATGGGCTGTGGACCCAGAAGGCCCGGACTTCACAGCTTCACCAGTGGCCAGCCCCTTTCATGTTCCATTGGCAACCTGCTGTTTTGGAATGTGACTTCAATATGCTACTGGAGCCCAGCTCTGGCCCTGTGTAGATGAAGCCATGTTGTTTTCCTGGTCCACTGTGATGTCATAGGATTTCTGAGAATTGTGTCTGTGCTGTGCCAGCAAGCTTCATGGACACAAGGTTTCAGAGCCCGCTTGGAGCAGTCTCAGAACTCTCCCATTCCATTTAGCCCAGGTTTGACCTTCACTGCAGGTTTTGGGGATGTGACTTTTCTGACTTTCAAACGTTTAAGCAGAATCTGTCTAAACACGGCCGTCTTTCACTGTGGATTATTCAGTTGTGATTTCTGTTTGCCTTACGTTTTCTGGGACCTTTTTTTCTTTTCCATAGGCTAATCATCATGGTATTGCTAAGCTATCTCCCTTCGATATGCTTATCAGTGTGTTCCCTTTTCATTCCAAGTTATAAATTTTGCATTTCTTTGATCACGATATGTTCTGTTGGCCGTTGTGTGAGTGCTTTCGTGATTGTTGGGTGTTGTCTTTGAATTTCCATTGGTCACTTGAAGGAATCTCTGCTATCCTGGCCGAGGTGACACTGAGCACTGAGAACATGTGGGCATCTTCCTTGGTTAGAGATTCTGAGATCAGAAACTCCAGATTTGAGGCTGTCCTGGCAACCATCTTCACGGACACAATGGTTCCGCAACAAATTAGACGAATCTGATGAATTTCTCTTTCCAGGTGAGAGATCCTTCTGTCTATTTCTGGATTTGGAAAGTTCGAACTTCACCCCTGATCCTTGAACGCTCTGCTAGATTATGTCTAGATACTGGCTTACTTTGTTTCCACAGGGTTTGTTATTTGTTTGATTTATATCCTCACCTGTGGCGTGTTTATTTTTCCTTAAATATAATGATAATATTCTAATTTTCAGCCAACATCGTTACATGTGGTGTTGAAACACATAATCAATACTCCTTCTACGGCAAGAGAAGGGGGAGAGAATCTCATTGATCCCAACTTAGGACTCTAGCCTTGGAGTGCAGCATTCACCAAGGAATGAACCCCTCTGCAAAAGGGTGCTTTTGAGCAACTTCTAGAGTCCTTCCAAACCAAGAGACATACCCTAAGCATGACAGGGGTCCACTCCTTCCAGGCTTCAAAGAGGTGTCTTGTGACACATTAGCATGTAGCCAGTGGGCACCCGTGATGCCAGAGCTATGGAAAGTGAGACTTCTCTTTAAAAAATGCTAGTGGCCTAGGACGGCGGCCTTGAGTCTTCTCTACAATGGCCTCAAGAGATCATTCTTGACTTTGGATTATGAGTGAGGCAGAAGGACAACATAGGTCTCATAGTTCCAGCCTCTTGTTTCAAATCAAGTTTCAAGCTTGAATCAGAACAGCCTCCTCTTCGACGTGAGGAGATGGCAATGTACTCCTCTCAGTGCTTGTCCCTCTATTATGGCTTCTTCCCAATGATTCCTGTCTTATCCCTTGAATTACAGTATCTTTGATCTCTTCAACTTTCTGTGCCCCATCTCTGTGGGCAAAAGCTGTTTCTGAGTATCCCTCACTTGAATATCCTAGCCTATGTCAATCCTCGGGCTGGAAACCTGTGGCCATCTTGGGTGACATATTTACAGTGATGTCATAAACACCCTCAGAATTCGAAGTTGTCCTGAAGACCTCCATGCACACAGTTCTTCAGAACCATCTCATCCCAGTCTGATTACTCCCCCTTTCCAGGTAGGATAGTTTTCGTCGTTATGCATTTCTTGTCGGTTTCTAACTTTTGCCTCAAACTTGAAAAGGTCTGCTACCTTCCCTCTAGACACTGGTTTCTTTCCTTTCGGATTAATCTGGGTTTTCTCTCTTATCTTTTGTGGATGAGGCCAAATGGGTGGACTTTCCCAAGAGAAAGTGCCGGAGGCCCTCCCAAGATGACTTCCCAGGCAATCCCCTGATGTACAATGATCATGTCATCTCCTAGCAGTCTGGCAATTCCACTTTGGCAGGTCACATGTTGTCCTTCCTTCATTATTTGGGGAAGTGTTCCTGATGCATTCATAGATTGTAATATTCCCACGGTTCTTTTTCTGGTGTGTACTCATAACGTCTCTTCAAAATTTCGATTTCTTTAGGATGTCTCTCCGCACCATACCGTGAAATCTATATTTGCTAATGCTATTAATCTGATCCACACCCGTGGTGCTAACCAATGAAGCCCTGGCCGCCCAGGCGGAACGTGGGCACATACCCAGTACACCACAGGGCCAGCACTGAAATGGACTTTTGGATCAAACTTTTGCCTGAACTAGGGATGATGTTGGCCTGCTTTGGTTATTCGTGACGGTAATTAGTAGTAACATTGTGGACTGTAACCTTTTCTTTTGGCTCCTGAGTTTAGCACAGAACGTGTTCTCTTGGTAATGTTCTTCTTCAACTCTTTGTAATGGTCTTCCTTTCTGTAGCATCATTAAGCATTTTGAGGTGATTACCAATCCTTGAAAGTTCATCTTCTCTAATCTCTTTCAGCCTCCAAAGTTTTAGGCCGTAAATCTGGACCCCTAGAGAACATATGGTGAATAAAGAAATACAAAATTCATAACTTGGAATGAAGGAGAAAAGACTGATAAGAATATCTATGGGAGGTAGCTGTGAAAGACCATGACGAATGATGTGGATTAAGGCTGCCCCAGCTCGAAAAGCCCAAAGTTACCTGGCCTACATACCAAACTACATGACCCGGTGAGTTTTTTTTTTTTTTTTGGTATGAATTACAGGTGTCCCAGTGATAGAAGCCCATTTCATGCTCACCTACATGCCCATCTATATGGCCAGATTGGTATTTAATGCTATATGACCACACAATAACCAGACCCCATCTGAACTGAAATCATTTAATGACTTTTAAAATCATATTTTCTTTTTCCAGTAAAAATGTCACATACCAATGCATTATAAAATTAGCCCTTACCTTCAACTCAGGGCAGCAGCAGGACCTCTGACTGCCTATGGAACCTTTCCCCATGCAGCAGCAGCAGCAGCTCTTCACTGCCCATAGGTCCTGTCCCCATGCAGCAACTATTTACTGCCCATGGGTCCTGTCGCCATGTTGTCCTGTACCATTTTATAAATAAAAGAGCACCACTTCCAGAATTTGAGAGTCCAAGAAATCTTTCTTTTGACTCTTCAGCTCACCAAGCCCATATCATATCTTGTGGCCCATATCAAAAACTTGCTTCATAGGTTTGTGAGCTCGACTTCTGGTAAGTGCCCTTTTCTTCGTTGTGCATCTCTCTTTTTCAAGGATGGATCTAAATTCACTTCTCCATCAGGAACTTTCTTGGATAGCTGCATGAATCCACGTTTGCTGCCCATGGCTACTCTATGGGGCAAATCATGGCATTCAGCTTGAAGAGAATCTGTATCTTAAGCCTAAGGGCGATGTAGAGTGAATTACTCCATTCCTTCCTGACTCTATCTCTAATATACAAATTTTAGGTGGGCACGGGCTGGCCACTTAAGTCCTTAGGATGGCCGGCAATCTGCAAGACTCCCCTGGAAGGTTTCTCTTTCTAAGGCTGGATTGGGATACCTCCCATGGCACCTGACCATGCTCTGAACTGTGTGAATGTCTCAATCGGGACTCCAGTTCAAGGAAAGTACCAAAGTCTAACCTTTGGTTGCATATGGGAAACCCTTCTTCGGAGAATGGCTCCAACATGCAATTGGGTAGAATGTCCCCAAGCTCGGTGGAAAATTCTACACTATTTTTCTCCATCCCGTTCTCTCTTAAAATTCTCTTTTTCTCTTGGGGACCATTCAACAGGCACCTATTACTGCCAGGCAGAATAGGAAAGATGTTCACCAGGCACCTGTTACTGCCAGGCATACCACGGAAGGTACACAAGGGATGCAATGCTGGGGGCCACGCCCATCACCCCTTGCTATAGGAACCCCACAGTAGGAACCACATGTAGGATGCTGCCGTAGGGTCAGGGGTGATCTTCAATGTAATGGACATGTCTCTCTCATCTTTGTTAGAGTTACAATGGCCATTTTCATCTCCTTTTGAACTTTGCAACTGGGGAAACAAAGGAATCTTTCAAGGATCAAGGCCTCCACCACTGGAGCCCCAACTTTGGCTTTCTGGGCCTGATCACCCCAGCGACCCTAAGTAGGGTGCCCTCTCTTGGCGGTTGACTCATTGAGTAGTTTAGTCACCTACTGAGTTGGACATGAGGGTAGGAGACCTGTGATTTATTTTGTGAACTGTCGTGCTACGGTAGTGTGCCACAGCACAGGAACTGTTGTGTGACTCTTAACTTGAGAACCCTCTGAGAGCAACCATGAGGGTGAGGTCTGCTGTCTTCTTTTCCTTTCTCTGTTTTGCTCATCATGTCATCTGTTGTCACCAAGTCGAGCTTAAGTTCTGGCTGGACCTGACCAGAACATGGACATTCTGTGAAATCGAACAACTTGAAAATATTTTGCAAGGGACTTAACTCTCAACCCCGGTACTGGGAGCCCCGGCCTCCAGCCAGTTCCAGGTGTTTGTAGCCACTGCACCCTTCTCCAGGCCACTGCCAGTCGCACACTGGCTTTACTGCCATGGGGAATGGCATAAACATCCCCAGAGACTCACCACTCAGGGTCATTCTAACTAATTAGAAACACTTTCAATTGTATGGGTTATGCCCCAGAGACTCCAGCTGGGAGAAAATTTGCGAGGTTTCTCTGTGCCTTTATGGTGCAGTTGGACAGGTAGATCAACCTAGAACGTCCTTCAAGTTACAGTCCAGTTTCTGAGAAATCAAGAGCAACCGTCCTTAGAAAATCCTTGCAAGACTGGAAAGACAGCTCTAGAGGCAGTTCAGATTCCACCTAGTTCCTTTATCATGAAAAGAATTATCATCCCCCCTCTCCAGGAACTACTATCTAGCCCATCACTCACTCTTAAGACTGACAAAAAGAAAGGAGGGGAAAGGAGAAATGGCCATAAGGGTGCCATTGAAAGAGTCTAGCATCTCGAGGGTCTTCTCCATAAGTATTAGTAAAAAGGCTCAAAACAAAGTTTACCTTCATAACTGGTGAGCTTTATATTATTGTACCTGATTCACGGCAGTAGCTTTTAAAACAGTAGTTGTACAGTCTCTGTGTATGCGTGTCTATGTGTAGGTTATACGTGTGATATTTTCAGCCTTGGGTGGTATGACCAAAATTAAGATCTCTGTTTAGTTGGCTTATAGTAAGTGTTTACATAAATGCTAAATGCAGTAGAAATTAACTCAGTGCCTTTCAAAGTTAATGTCATGTCAATTAACCTTTGGTAAATGAAAGACTGTTTATGTTTGTTGGTCTGATTCAAAATAGTCTTGCTGTCAGGGATGTCGGTATTTGCATAGGGATGCAGGCATTCAGCCTGGGTTTACTAGTCATATAAGTTCACGTTGTCTGCTAAATTTGTCAGCAAAGTAATAGCTTTAAATGATGACCAGTTTTGTCTAAGGCCTCATGAGGTTTCAGTAGGTAATCTGAACATAATTGATGGAAACAAATGGTTTAAATAGATAATACTCATTAAAGTGAGTACAAAAACTTTTATGGTCTGTATAGTTTGGGAAAGAAAAACAGCTTCGAAATGCTTTTTGGTAACCATCTTTTTGCCAAGTTAAGTTAAATGATAAAAATCTGAATAGCTGGGTCATTTCTGGATAGGACGAAACACTGAAACATTATTAATAAACACATCTAAGTTATCTACTTTTGGCTTCTTCTTAAAGAGGCTAAAAGCCTGTGGGTGTATTAAAAACCATGCCTTGTGTTTTATTGTAAAGTGGCGTGTTTCTAAATTTATGAAGTGTTCAGAAAGCTGATATAAGAGACAATTCATAATTGTTTTCCTTTTTAGTGTTTAGTAGGTCTGTTAAGGGTTAAAAGTTCTAATTATCCTACGTAATTAAAGCTACAGGAAATTACTAAGAAAAAGAGATCTGTATTCAAGAAAGTTAAAATGTACGTTTTCAGTAAAAAAGGTATAAATAATGGAAATATTTTTGTTTGATTGGTTAAGGAAGATAAATTCGTCCTGATGTACTAGAAAGGAAAAAACAAAGACTTTGGGACAAATTCTGAAAACATAAAAGAATGTTTTAGAAGGTTTGTGAAGAAGAAAATCTGAAAGGAGTTTTATGCCTGGTCAAGAAGACCAAAGTAAGTTCAATTAAGTGAATGAGTTTGAATGTTAATAAGTAGTTGCAGAAATTCAAATTTGGTTTTCTCTAAAAGGGTACATTTTCTTGAACTTTTGATCTGCTCTTGATAAAGAGGTTATAAAAGCTATTCCTTTGAGTAAGTCTACCTAAGAGACTAACCTGTTTTGTGAATATAATAACTTAGGTCACTCTTAAGATTATTGACTATTTCTGTTAGAACTTGAATAGATACCTGAGCATATTTCACAGTCAGTGTTGTTTCACATTTGAACAAGCACTTGAAAAGCTTTTGATATGTTTTGACAAGATACTCCCTCAAAAATATTCAAATCCTAAATGAAGGCTATCTTTTGACCTGATAGACAGAAGAAAAATTTATCTGAGGCTTTTCAGAGGGCCCTTGAGTCTTCTCAAAGACATTTGCTCTCTCTTCCTATAAGGAGGAAAATACTAAACTAATTAGACTTATTTGGTCTATTACATTGCACGGGAATCATTGTAAAATAAGTAATGATAGACTTTCTTAGGTGTTATTAGATGGGTAAATGTTATTAATATAGATGTCTTAAACTTATATAGCATTCCTAAAATTCTGATCTGTCCTGGTTATCAGTCATAAGTCCACTAATTATCTGTAAGTTTAATATGTCACAGAAGTAGCCAAGTTTCTTTGGCAATTGCCCTTTTGAGTCCTTTGTCCATTTCCAGGTAGCTGTTGTTTTACTCTGATTCTTTTTCCTTTTGCAAATATGTTTCATCTTCTGGGAAATTCCTGGAAAGGGTTCTGACACAAAGGTTCTAAACGACAGGCTTCTGATAAACTTTCAGATTGTAAAACTCAACGGCGTAGAGAAATTACAGAATTCTAACAGAAACTAAGTTCATCGACCTACTAACAGAAGATTCAGCCCCAGAACTGATTATGCAGGGCTGTGTGAACTGGTAAGGATGATTGTAATTTTTTAGGACTTCTATTTGAAATATTGTTGAGTTTTGATGTGTTGTTTTGTTTTCTTGTAATGAAGGAAAGCTTTTTCTCTTTTCTCTTATGCTAACTATGACTTACATCCATTTAGTGAAATTATACCTTCATGAGCAAAACTGAAACATTTACCTTTTTCTCCCTACCTTATCCCCAAGAAATTGTCAATCCCTTTGTTACTGAGTATGGTCATTTCGTGGCAATATTTGCATAAGTTCCATAAGAATCTGTTCTCCTTATAACAGGACACATTGGTTATATTACCAAGGATTTGACTGGAATGTCATATTTGAAACATACAGGCTCAGATATGACAAGACAGCATTTCAGGAACAAAGATTGGACTTTCTGGAATACAGTCCCTAGGAAACATGGGCCTGGTACCTTGTTTACAGAGATTCTGGCAATCTTGCCCGGTCACTAAGGAAGCTTGCTTATCTGGCAGGTGCAAGGAACCTCCAAATATTTTGGGTGACCTCAAAGAGAACGCCACTCAAATCTGTAGGTACTGCAGGCCAAATCTGATGGCAAGTCCTTGGCTTGGCTTTTCTGGCCTCTAGAGGCCTTCACAGTTCAATCTGAGACTCCTCAGAAAAAATTCCAGCAAAGCAGATTTTAAAAAACCTGTATAAGCAATTCCGATTCTTTCTGGTCTTATGTAAATAATTGGAGCAAGTTGTATTGAAACTACACTTTATTTGCAAACGTGTTAATCATAATTTGGCAACCTTTTGTAAAAATGAGGATGATTTAAGAGAGCAGAAAATTACGCTTCTGTAGAAGCTACAGTAGCCATTCATGGATACTAGATTCTAGCTCTTTTCTTCCGCAAGATTCATCTATTACTAATCATAATGTCTCCTTGTGGCCGTCTATCTCTGGCACCTCAGAGTTCCCTGGCCACAATTAAACATTTTCCTTCAATACTACTGTCCAAATACTAACTAGATTTGCCTTGTCACAGGTGTATCAAACAAAACAAGTTCCAACAGTAAAGTCCCCAACTTATCGATACACACAGGATGGACCATATCTAATTTGAGATGAGTATATTTGGTTCACTCCTATTTGTCTTTCTCCCTGGGGCTTGTTTCACTTCCCTAAAACCTTCACAGCCATTCTGGTGGTCACAAATGGCTGGGTTGCATCCTTTGTTCCGGCTGACTGGTGTGCCATTGTGTGACTATAGCCGATCTTCCTTCTGCACTCGTCCCTTGCTGTGCTCCAGGGAGGCTTCCAAGTCTTGGGTAGTGGGAGAGACGCTGTGGTGAACTCAGCGGTGCACATGTCTTTATGCAGGAGTGTTTCCGAGTTCTTTGGATCAACACGCTGCAGAGGAATAGCTGGACCATATGGGACATGGATTCTTAAACTTCTGAGGCAGTTCCACACCGCTTGGCATAGTGGCTGCACCGGTTTGCACTCCCACCAACGGTGCAGGAGGCTTCCCTTCTCTCCACCTCCTCTCTGACACTTGTTGCTTCCTGTCTGGTTACTTATAGCCATTCTGACCATAGTGAGCTGCTGTGCCCTTGCAGTTTGCATTTGCATTGGCCTGAGACTTCATGATGGTGAACAAGTCTTCATGCACCTGTTGGCCATCTTTTGATCTTCTTGGCAGAAATCTCTGTTTCCATCTTTTGCCCAGGTTTTCATTGGCTTGCCATTTTTTTTCTTGTGGAGACGTGCGAGTTGATTGCATCTTTGGGCTTTTCACCCCTTGTCCAATGTGTGGTTTGCAAACATCCTCTCCCAGTTGTGCTATCTTTGTATTCAGTCGATGGTTTTCTTCACTGGGCAGAAGCGTGTGCATTTGATGTGGTCCCGTTGGTTTCTTGTTTACTTGGTTGCCCTTGCCCAGTTGGACTTGCTTCTTCCAAACAGGCGGCTCAGACAGATGGCAAAGAGCACTCTGCCTAGGTCTTCTCCTACGAGGTTCATGGTTTCAAGTCTGCCATTCAAGGCTTTGATCCATTTCAGGTGGTGTGTGTGCCAGGTGTAACATCATGGTGTACTCTCGTTGTGTTCCATGTGGCTGTGCAGGCTTCCCGGCACCGTTTATTATAGAGACTCTCCTTTCTCCGCTGTCTCCTCTTGGCTCCCTGGTCGAAAGTGGGCTGTCCATGTACGTTTGAGTTGGGCTCTTGGTTCTCGATTCTGTTGCATGGGTCTGTGTGCCTGTTTTGGGGCCCAGACTGTGCCGTCTCGGTACCTAGTGCTTCGTCCTCTATGTTGAAATTGGAAAGTGTGCCACGTCCTGCTTTTTTCGTTTTCCTGAGGATTCCTTTGCCTAGTCAGGGTCTCTAATTGCTGGCTAGAAACTTTATGATTCCCTCTTCTGTCTCTGTGGGAAACATTGCTGCAACTTTGACTGGGATTGCATGGAATCCAGAGATTCCTTGCTGTGGTATGGACGTTTCAAGTGTGTTGATGCTTCCATTCCTAGATCCTGGAATCTCCTTCTTTCTCCTTGTGTCTTCTTGAATTTCTTTCCCCCAACGTTTGTTAGTTTTCCATGGACATGGCTTTCACCTGTTTTGCTAAGTTTCTTCATAGAGATCTCATCCTTCTCACTGGCATGCAGTTTTTCACTTTTTCTTTTCAGCTTCAGTGTTTCCAGTATGCAATTGCTTGGCTATAGCCCATCTTCCTCTTAATT
This sequence comes from Equus asinus, assembly GCF_041296235.1. Classification (NCBI taxonomy): domain Eukaryota; kingdom Metazoa; phylum Chordata; class Mammalia; order Perissodactyla; family Equidae; genus Equus; species Equus asinus. Next base: position 7,450,537 of record NC_091790.1, on the reverse strand, counting down.
CTTCCATTCCTAGATCCCGAAATATCCTTCTTTTTCCTTGTGTCTTCTGGAATTCCTTTCCTCAAAGATTTGCTTGTTTTCAAATTGCCATGGCTTTCACCTGTTTTGCCAAGGTTCTTCATATAGATCTTATTCTTCTTACTGTCAATATGTTTGTTTTCTTTTGTTTTGTTTTTTTGAGCTTCAGTTTTTGTATTCTTTGCAACTTGTAATCCGTTTTGTTTTGGCAGAAGTGCATCACTGAGCTCACATCTGCTGGCAATGCTCCTGTGTTTGCTGTGGAAATTTGGCCCTGTCTAACGTCCCTTCCCATCTGCCTCTACACTACCTTGGCCGCCAGATCCAGGATGACTGAAACAATGGTTAGTAGGCTCACACCCAGGATTCCACCCAGCCCACCCCAGTCCACCGACCCGGAAGGTGTGGACCTAACTACTGCACCACTGCCAGGCCCTTTCATGTTCCGTTGGCAACCTGCAGTTGAGTACAATGGGATTTGTATATGCTACTTGAGCCCAAGTCTGGCACTGTGTAGATGAGACCAGGTTGTTTTTCGGGTCCACTGCGATGTCAGAGGATTTGTCATAATTGTGTCTATGCTGTGCCAGCAGGCTTCATCGAAACAGGGCTTCAGAGCCTGCTTGGAGCAGTCTAATAACTCACCATTCCCAGTTAGCGCAGGTTTGACCTTTGCTGCCGTCTTTTGGCTTGTGAATTTCTCTGACTTTCAAACGTTCCAGCAGAGTCTGTGTAAAGACTGACATCTCTCATTGTGGATTATTCAGGTGTGACTTTTGTTCACCTTCCATTTTTGGAACTTTTTTCTTTTCCATATTATACTCGTCATGGTCTTTCTCAACTATCTCCCTTAGATATGCTTATCAGTCTGTTCTCCTCAGTTCGTAATGATTAATTTTGTATTTCTTAAATCACCGTATATTCTCTAGTCCAAGGTGTGAGTGCTTTCATGATTCTTGGTTGTTGTCTTTGAATTTGCACCGGTCACTTGTAGGACTGCTTGCTGTCCTAGCCTGGGTCAAACTAAGCACTGAGAACACGTGGTTATCTGGGTTGATTTGAGATCCTGAGATCAGAAACTCCAAATTCGCGGGGTCCTGTCAACCCCTTTCATGGACATACTGCCTTCACTAAGAAATGAAACCCTGTATAAAAGGGTGCATTTCAGCACACTTGTAAAACCCTTCCAAACAAAGAGACACATTAACGTGTACCCAGTGGGAACCCATGATGCCAGAGCTTTGGAAAGTGAGACTGATCTTCAAAGAATGCTAGAGGCGTAGGAAAGGAGGCATCGATTCTTCTCTTCAATGTCCTCATGAGAACATTCTTGACTTTGGATTATACTTAAGACAGAAGGACACTGTGTCCATGAAGGGGGTTTCATGGTCCACCTCGAATTTGGAGCTTCTGATCTCAGGATGTCAAACCTACCCAGATGATGAACAGGTGGCATGGAACATTTGATTGGGGATTTCCGGAGGCAAAGCAGGTCAATGGGGGGGTGGGGGAAAGAGATGATGAGGCACAAGAGTGTGGTGAGGGCCTGTGATTAGGCTTACGCTGGTGACGATGATGTAAGCTATCTGAAAGATATAGGATGTTTTAATGCAGGTTTATGGAAATAAATTCAGCAAAAGTCAAAGATCCAAAAAGGGGTCCAGAATGATATCATAAAACTTTGGGGGCTGAAAAAGAATCGCGAAGGTGACCTTCCAAGGATGGAAAATCACCTTAAAATTCTTAATGATGCTACAGAAAGGTAAACCATTCCAAAGAGATGAAGAGGAATACTCCCCAAAGAACGTGATCCATGCTAAACCCATGAACAACAGGAAAGGGTTACTGTCCATGATGTTACTACTAATCACCTTCACGAATAATCCAAACAGGCACACGTTTTCCCAAGCTCAGGCTAAAGGTTGGTCCAAAAGTACAATTCAGGGCCGGCCCTGTGGTAGACCGGGTAAGTGCCCACGTCCTGCTTTGGCCGTCCGGGCCTCACTGATTCACATCACGGGTGCAGATCACATTAGCAGTGTTAGTAAATATAGATTTCATGGTACGGTGCAGACAGAGATCATAAATAAGTAGCCATTGTGAGGATAGCTTACCAACACACAACAGAAAAAGAACCACCAGACTATTACAATCTATGTAAGCATTTGGTACACTTCCCCAAAGGAAGAAGGATGGAAAACATGTGACCTGCCAAGGTGGAATTGGCAGATTGCTAGAAGATGACATGATCATTGCGCATCAGAGGACTGCCTGGGCAACTTCAACTTGGGAGGGAGTCCAGGACTTTCTCTGGGGAATGTCCACCCACTTGGCCGCCTACACAAGATATAAGAGATACAACCCAGGATAATCTTACAGGAAAGAAACCAGTGTCTAGGGAGATTGTGCTAGGCCTTTCAAAGTTCGAGGAGAATGTTAGAAACCGACAAGAAATCCAGAAAAAGGAAAACTATCCTTTCTGGAAAGGGTTAGGAGTCAGACTGGTGTGAGATAGCTCAGAAACTCTGTGCATGTAGGTTGTCAGGACAACTTAGAATTAGGACGTTCTTTATGACATCATGGTGAACATGTCCCCCAAGAGGGCCACATGGTTACAGTCTGAGGATTGGCCTAGGATAGGCTATTAAAGGGAGAGATAACAAGAAACATCTTTGACAAACAGAAAGCTGGCACAGAAAGTAGAAGAGATCAAACTGACTCTGATTCAAGGGATAAGAAAGGAATCCTTGGCAAGAAGGGAGAATAGAGGGACAAGCACTGAGAGGAGAACATTGTCATCTATTCAAGTCTATGGGGACGGCATGCTGATTCAAGCTTGAAACTTGATTGGAAACAAGATGCCACACTTGGGCCCTATCAGAACTATGTTGTCCTTCTTCCTTAAGCATAATCCAAAGTCAAAAATGATGTCTTGAGGACATTGAAGAGACGAATCGATGCCTCCTTTCCTAGACACTGGTTTCTTTCCAGTATAAGATTATCCTTGGTTGTATCTCTTATATCTTGTGTAGATGGCCAAGTGGGTGGACCATCCCCACAGAAAGTCCTGGACTCCTTCCCAAGTTTAAGTTGCCCAGGCAATCCTCTCATGTGCAATGATCGTATCATCTCCTAGCACTCTGCCAATTCCACCTTGGCAGGTCACATGTCTTCCTTCCTTCTTACTTTGGGGAAGTGTACCAGATGCGTTCATTGATTGTAATATTCTCATGGAGCTCTTTCTGGTGCGAATTGATAACGTATCGTCAGAATTGCTACTTATTTATGATATCTGTCCACACCGTACCATGAAATCTGTATTTCCTAACACTGCTAAAGTGATCTGCACCCGTAATGTGAAACAGTGAGGCCCCGGCCGCCCAAGTGGAAGGTGGGCACTTACTCCACCACAAAGCCGGCCCTGAATTCTTATTTTGGACCAACCTTTTGTCTGGACTTGGGAAGACGTGGGCTTGTTGGGATTATTCGTGAAGGTGATTTCTATTAACTTCATGGACGGTAACATTTTCCCTTGGTTCATGGGTTTAGCACGCATCATGTTCTGTGGGTAGTATTCCTCTTCATCTATTTGGAATGGTCTACCTTTCTGTAGAATCAGTAAGAATTTTGAGGTGATTTTCCATCCTTGGAAGTTCACCTTCTCTAAACGCTTTCAGCCCCAAAAGCATTATGACGTCATTCTGGACCCCGTTTTGGATTTTTGATTTTAGGTGAATTTATTGCCATAACCCTGCATTAGAACATCCTATATCTTTCAGATTTGCATCCTCATTGGTTTAGACTTCTGTGTAGGTTACATCATCTTCGCCAGCTAAAGCTGAATCACAACCCCTCACTGCACACTGGTGCCTCATCATCTCTTTCACCCTCCCCCACCACCCTGCTCTGCATCTGGGAACTCCCAATAAAATGTCCCGTGCCACGTGTTGCTTAGTGCTTGCTTTTTCTTCTCCTTGTAAGAGAGATCCTATGGTATTTAACGTTCTCCCTGGGGCTTGTTTCACTTCCCCTAAAACCCTCACAGCCATTCTGGGTGTCACAAATGGCTGGAATGCAACCTTTGTTCCAGCTGAGTGGTATGCCATTGTGCGGGTATAGCCCATCTTCCTTATGCATTCTTCCCTTGATGGGCACCAGGGCGGCTTTCAAGTCTTGGATAGCGGGACTAACGCTGTAGTGTAATCAGTGGTGCACGTCTCCTTATGAGGTAGTGTTTCTGAGCTCTTTGGACAAACACGCCTCAGAGGAACAGCTGGATCATATGGGACATGGATTCTTAAATTTCTGACGCAGTTCCACACTGCTTGCCATATTGGCTGCACAGATTTCCACTCCCACTTGCAGTGCAGGAGATTTCCCTTCTCTCCACCTCCTCTCTGACACTTGTTTCCTGTCTGCTTTCTTATAGCCATTCTGACCACAGTGAGCTGCTGTGTCCTTGCAGTTTGCATTTGCATTGGCCTGAGACTTAATGATGTGAACAAGTTTTCATGCACATTTTGGCCCTCTTTCAATCTTCTGGGGAGAAATCTCCGTTTCCATCATTTGCCCAGGTTTTCATTGGCTTCTTGTTGTTTTTCTCGTGGAGTTGTGCGAGTTGATTGCATCTTTGGTCTTTTAACCCCTTGTCCGATGTCTGGTTTGCAAACATCCTCTCCCAGTTGTTGTGCTGTCTTGGAATTGAGTTGATGGTTTCCTTGACTGGGCAGAAGCGTGTGCATTTGATGTGGTCCCGTTTGTTTCTTGTTTCCTTTGTTGCCCTTGCCCAGTCACACATGATTCTTCAAAATAGGCGGCTCAGACAGACCGCAAAGAGAACTCTGCGTAGGTCTTCTCCTACAAGGTTCACGGTTTCAAGTATGCCATTCAAGGCTTTAATCCATTTCGAGGTGGTGTGTGTGCCACGTGTAACATAATGGTGTACTCTCGTTGTGTTCCATGTGGCTGTGCAGGCTTCCCAGCACCGTTTATGGTAGAGGCTCTCCTTTCTCCGCTGTCTCCTCTTGGCTCCCTGGTCGAAAATGGGCTGTCCATGTACGTTTGAGTTGGGCTCTGGGTTCTCGATTCTGTTGCATGGGTCTGTGTGCCTGTTTTGGGGCCCAGATTGTGCCGTCTCGGTACCTAGTGCTTCGTCCTCTATGTTGAAATTGGAAAGTGTGCCACGTCCTGCTTTTTTCGTTTTCCTGAGGATTCCTTTGCCTATTCAGGGTCTCTTGTTGCTGCCTAGAAATTTTAGGATTCTCTCTTCTATCTCTGTGGCAAGTGTTGCTGCAACTTTGACTGGGATTGCATGGAATCCAGAGATTCCTTTCTGCGGTATGGACCTTTCAAGTGTGTTAATTCTTCCATTCCTAGATCCCGGAATATCCTTCTTTTTCCTTGTGTCTTCATGAATTTCTTTCCCAAAACGTTTGCTAGTTTTCGATTGACATGGCTCTCACCTGTTTTGCTAAGGTTCTTCATAGAGATCTAATTCTTCTCACTGGCAAGATGTCTCGCCCTGTCTAACGTCCCTTCTCTTCTGCCTCTGCACTACCTTGGAAGCCGGCCACACAATGACTGAATGTCTTGAGAACATTGAAGAGAAGAATTGATGCCTACTTTCCCAGGCCCGTAGCATTCTTTGAAGATCTGTCTCACTTTCCATAGCTCAGGCGTCATGGTGGACCACTGGGTACATGCTAATGTGTCCCAAGAGATGTCTTGGAAGCATTGAAGGAATGGACCCCTGTCATGCTTGGGCTATGTCTCTTTGTTTGTAAGGGCTCTACAAGTGTGCTGAGAAGCACCCTTTTCCAGAGGGCTTCGTTCCTTCATGAAGGCTGCCCTCCCACTCTAGTGTGCTCAGTGTGGCTCCAATCAAATTCTCTCCCCCTACTTCGTGCTGTAGAAGGATTATTGATTATGTGTTTGGACACCATATGTAAGGAAGTTGGCTGAAAATTTGGAAATTACAATTCTGTTTCAAGAAAAATAAAGAAGCCAGGGCTGAGGATGTAAGGCAAACAAATGGCAGAGCCTATAGAAGTAAAGTAAGCCCGTATCTAGAGGAAATCTAGGAGAACATTCAAGGATCAGGTGTCAAGTTCGAAACATTCCAAATCCGGAAAAAGACAGAAAAATATCTTTCTTGGAGAGAGGAATTCATCAGATTTGTCTAATTTGTCTCGGAAACATTGTGTCCGTGAAGGATGTTGCCAGGACCCCCGCGAATTTGGAGTTTCTGATCTCAGGATGTCTAACCAAACCAGATGACCACATGTTCTCAGTGCTTTGTTTGACCTATGCTAGGGTATCAAAGATTGCTACTAGTGACGTGTGAAAATTCAAAGGGAACCACCAAGAATCATGAAAGCAGTCATACCTCGGCCTAGAGAACATACAGTGATTAAGGAAATACAAAACTAATCACTTAGACTGAAGGAGAACAGACTGATAAGCATGTCTAAGGGAGATAGCTGAGAATGACCATGACAAGTATACTATAGAAAAGAAAAAATGCTCCCATAAAATGTAAGGCGAACAGAAATCACACCTGAATAATCCACAATGAAAGATGTCACTCTTTAGACACACTCTGCTTGAACCTTTGAAAGTCAGAGAAATTTACTAGCCAAAAAACGGCAGCGAAGGTCAAACCTGGGCTAACTGGGAAGGGTGAGTTATGAGACTGCTATAAGTGGGCTCTGAAACCCTGTGTCCATGAAGCTTGGTGGGACAGAAGACACACAATTAAGACAAATCCTCTGACATCACAATGTTCGCGAAAAACAAACGGGCCTCATCTACACACTGCCAGAGTTGGGCTCAAGAAGCATATTCAAGTCCCATTGCAGTCAACTGCAGGTGGCCAATGGAACAGGAAAGCGGACGGCCAGAGGTGCAGAAGTGAGGCTCGCAACTACTGTGACAGTTGCCTGGGGTGGGCCGGGTGGAATCCTGGGCGTGAGCCTGCTCACCACTGCTTCAGTCACTGGGGGGCAGGCGTCCGAGGTAGTGTAGAGGCAGATGGGAAGGGACGTTAGACAGGGTCAGACTTCCACAGCAAATACAGGAGCATTGCCAGCAGATGTGAGCACAGCGATGCACTTCTGCCAAAATAAAACCAATTAAAAGTTGCACAGAATATAAAAACTGACTCTGAAAAAAAAAAAACCAGCTTGCCTGTTAGAAGAAAAAGACCTCTATGAAGAATCGTAGCAAAACAGGTGTTAGCTATGTCAATCGAAAACTAGCAAACGTTTCGGTAAAGAAATTCAAGAAGAAACAAGAAGAAAGAAGGATATTCCAGGATCTAGGAATGGAAGAATTAACACACTTGAAACGTCCACACCGGAAAAAGGAATCTCTGGATTCCATGCAATCCCAGTCAAAGTTGCAGCAACACTTGCCACAGAGATAGAAGAGAGAATCTTAACGTTTCTAGGCAGCAACAAGAGACCCTGAATATGCAAAGGAATCCTCAGGAAAACGAACAAAGCAGGACGTGGCACACTTTCTGATTTCAACATAGAGGATGAAGCGCTAGTTACTGAAATGGCACAATCTTGGCCCAAAAACATGCACAAGAGCCATGCAACAGAATCGAGAGCCCAGAGCCCAACTCAAACGTACATGGACAGCCCATTTTCGACCAGGGAGCCAAGAGGAGACAGCGGAGAAAGGAGAGTCTCTACAATAAACGGTGCTGGGAAGCCTGCACAGCCACACGGAACCCAACGAGAGTACACCATGATGTTACACGTGGCACACACACCACCTCGAAATGGATTATAGCCTTGAATGGCAGACTTCAAACTATGAACCTTGTAGGAGAAGACATAGGCAGAGTGCTCTTTGCCATCTGTCTGAGCCGCCTATTTGGAAGAAGCATGTCTGACTGTGAAATGGCAACAAAGGAAACAAGAAACAAACGGGACCACATAAAATGCGGACGCTTCTGCCCAGTGAAGGAAACCATCGACTCAATGCCAAGACAGCATAACAACTGGGAGAGGATGTTTGCAAACCACACATTGGACAAGGGGTGAAAAGCCCAAAGATACAATCAACTAACACGTCTCCACAAGAAAAAAAAAACAAGAACCCAATGAAAACCTGGGCAAATGATGGAAACAGAGATTTCTCCCAAGAAGAACTAAAGAGGGCCAACAAGTCCATGAAAACTTGTTCACGATCATTAAATCTCAGGCCATGGCAAATCCAAACTGCAAGGACATAGCATCTCACTGTGGTCAGAATGGCTATAAGGAAGCAGACAGGAAACCACAACTGTCAGAGGGGAGGTGGAGAGAAGGGAAGCCTCCTGTACTGCTGGTGAGAGTGTAAACCGGTGCATCCACTAAGCCAAGACATGTGGAACTGCATCAGAAATTTAAGAATCCATGTTCCATACGATCCAGCTATTCCTCTGCGGCATGTTTATCCAAAGAACTGGGAAACACTACAGCATAAAGACACGTGCACAGCTGAGTTCACCACAGCCTTAATCTCGCTATTCAAGACTTGGTAGCCGCCCTGGTGCGCAGCAAGGGATGAATGCAGAAGGAATATGCGCTATAACCACACCATGGCATACCACTCAGCCAGAACAAAGGATGCAATCCAGCCATTTGTGACCACCTGTATAGCAGTGAGGGTTTTAGGGGATGCGAAAGAAGCCCCAGGGAGAATGTCAGATACCGTAGGATCCCACTTAGGAGAAGAAGAAAACGCAAGCGCTAACCAACAGGTAGCAAGGGACATTTGACTGGGCGATCCCAGAGGCAAATCGTGGGGGTGGGGCAGGGTGAAAGAGATGATTAGGCACAAGTGTGTGGTGAGGGTCTGTGATTCGGCATACGCTGGTGAAGATGATGTATCCTACACAGAAGTTAAATCGATGAGGATGCAAATCTGAAAAATATAGGATGTTCTAATGCAGGGTTATGGCAATAAATTCACTTAAAATCAAAAATCCAAAACGGGGTCCAGAATGACAGCATAAAGCTTTGGGGGCTGAAAGAGATTAGAGAAGGTGAACTTCCAAGGTTGGAAAATCACCTCAAAGTGCTTACTGATGCTACAGAAAGGTAGACCATTCAAAATAGATCAAGAGGAATACTACCAAGAGAACATGATCAGTCCTAAACCCATGAACCAAGGGAAAATATTACCGTCCATGATTTTACTAGAAATCACCTTTAAGACTAATCCAAATAGGCCAATGTCTTCCCAAGTTCAGTCAAAAGGTTGATCCAAAAGTACAATTAAGGGCTGGCGATTGGTGGAGCGGGTAGGTGCCCACATTCCACTTGGGTGGCCTGGGTCTCACTGTTTCACATCACGGGTGCCGATCACATGATTTGTGTTAGGAAATATAGATTTCATGGTACGGTGCAGAGATCGTAAATAAGTAGCAATTGTGAGGATTCGTTATCAATACACACCAGAAAAAGAACCTTGAGACTATTACAATCCATGAACGCATCTGGTACACTTCCCCAAAGGAAGAAGGAAGGAAAACATGTGACCTGCCAAGGTGGAATTGGCAGAGTGCTAGGAGATGACATGATCATTGCGCATCAGAGGATAGCCTGGGCAACTTCAACTTGGGAGGGCGTCCAGGACTTTCTCTGGGGAAGGGCCACATACTTCGCCATCTACACAAGATATAAGAGATACAATCCAGGATAATCTTACAGGAAAGAAAACAGTGTCTAGAGAGAATGTAGCAGCCTTTTCAAAGTTCGAGGAGAATGTTAGAAACCGATAAGAAATCCAGAAAAAGGACAACTATCCTACCTGGAAAGGGTGAGAAGTCAGACTGGTCTGAGATGGCTCTGAAACTCTGTGTGCATGGAGGTTGTCAGGACAACTTAGAATTTTGAGATTGTTTATGACATCACGGTGACCCTGTCTCCCAATATGGCCGCATGGTTACAGTATGAGGATTGGCCTAGGCTAGGCTATTAAAGGGAGAGATACCCAGAAAAAGCTTTGAGAAACAGAAAGCGGGCACAGAAACTGGAAGAGATAAAACAGAGTCTGATTCAAGGGATAAGAGAGGAATCCTTGGCCAGAAGCGAGAATAGAGGGACAAGCACTGAGAGCAGAACATTGTCATCTATTCAAGTCTATGGGCAGGCCATGATGACTCAAGCTTGCAACTTGATTGGAAACAAGAGGCTGGACTTGGGGCTCATCAGAACTACAGTGTGCTTCTGCCTTAAGCATAATCCAAAGTCAAGAATGATGTCTTGAGGACATTGAAGAGAAGAATCGATGCCTCCATTCCTAGGCCCCTAGCAGCCTTTGAAGATCAGTCTCACTTTCCATAGCTCAGGCATCATCGGGGCCCACTGGGTACATGCTAATGTGTCCCAAGAGCTGTCTTGGAAGCCTTGAAGGAATGGAGCCCTGTCATGCTTGGGGTATGACTCTTTGTTTGGAAGGGCTCTACAAGTGTGCTGATAAGCACCCTTTTCCAGAGGGATTTGTTCCTTTGTTACGGTTGCCCTCCCAGGCTGGAGTGCTCAGTTTGGCTCCAAATTCTCTCCTCCTAAATCTTGCCAAAGATGGATTATTGATTATGTGTTTTGACCCCATATGTGAGGAAGTTGGCTGAAAATTAGAACATGACAGTTCTGTTTCAAATAAAATAAACAGGCCAGGGCTGAGGATGTATGGCAAACAGCACACCCTATAGAAATAAAGTACGCCTGTATCTAGACGGAACCTAGGGGAGCGTTCAAGGATCAGTGGTCAAGCTTGAAACTTCCCAAATCCGGAAAAAGACAGAAAAATATCTTTCCTGGAGAGAGGAATTCATCAGATTTGTCTAATTTGTCTCGGAAACATTATGTCCTTGAGGGTGTTGCCAGGACCCCTGCGAAATTGGAGTTTCTGATCTCAAGATGTCAAACCAATCCAGACGACCACTTGTTCTCAGTACTTAGTTTAACCTAGGCTAGGATAGCGAAGATTGCCACCAGTGACCGGTGCAAATTCCAAGAGAACAATCAAGAATCACGAAAGCAGTCACACCTCTGCCTAGAGAACATACGGTGATTAAAGAAATACAAACCTAATCACTTGGACTGAAGGAGAACGGACTGATAAGCATGTCTAAGGTAGATAGCTAAGAAAGACCATGATGAGTATACTATGGAAAAGAAAAAATGCTCCCAGAAAATGCAAGGCAAACAGAAATCACACCTGAATAATGCACAATGAAAGATGTCAGTCTTTAGACAGACTCTGCTTGAACGTTTGAAAGTCAGAGAAATTCACTAGTCAAAAAATGGCAGCAAAGGTCAAGCATGGGCTAACTGGGAAGGGTGAGTTATGAGATTGCTCCAAGCGGGCTCTGAAACCCTGTGTCCATGAAGCTTGGTGGGACAGAAGACACACAATTATGACAAATCCTCTGAAATCACACTGTACGTGAAAAACAACCTGGACTCATCTATGCAGTGCCAGAGTTGGGCTCAAGTAGCATATTCAAGTCCCATTGCAGTCAACTGCAGGTGGCCAATGGAACATGAAAGCGACCGGCTGGTGGTGCAGCAGTGAGGTCCACACCTACTGCGTAGGTAGCCCGAGGTGGGTCGGGTGGATTCCTGGGCGTGAGCCTGCTCACCGCTGCTTCAGTCACTGAGGGGCAGGCATCCGAGGTAGTGTAGAGTCAGAGGGGACAGGATGTTAGACAGGGCCAGACTTCCACAGCATGTACAATAGTGTAGCAAGCAGATGTAAGCTCAGCGATGCACTTCTGCCAAAACAAAACCAATTCAAAGTTGCAAAGAATAGAAAAACCAAAGCTAAAAAAAAAATAATACAGCCTGCCAATGAGAAGAATAAGATCTCTATGAAGAAACTTAGCAAAACAGGTGAAAGGTATTTCAATTGACAACTAGCAAACGTTTGGGGAAAGAAATTCAAGAGGCACAAGGAGAAAGAAGGATATTCCAGGATCTAGGAATGGAAAAATTGACACACTTGAAACGTCCATACCGGAGAAAGGAATCTCTGGATTTCATTCAATCCCAGTCAAAGTTGCAGCAGTATTTGTGACAGAGATAGAAGAGAGAATCCTAAACTTTCTACCCAGCAACAAGAGATACTGAATAGACAAAGGAATCCTCAGGGAAATGAACAAAGCAGCACGTGTCACACTTTCTGATTTCAACATAGAGGACATAGCGCTAGGTACCGCAACAGCACAGTCTTGGCCCAGAAACAGGCACACAAACCCATGCAAAAGAATCGAGAGCCAAGAGCCCAAATCAAAAGTACATGGACAGCCCCTTTTCAAGCAGGGAGCCAAGAGGAGACAGTGGAGAAAGGAGAGTGTCTACAATAAGCGGTGCTGGGAAACCTGCACAGCCAGATGGAACACATTGAGAAAAGACCATGATATTACACCTGGCACTCACACCACCCTGAAATGGATAAGAGCCTTGAATGGCAGACTTGAAACCGTGAACCTTCTAGGAGAAGACATAGGCAGAGTGCTCTTTGCCATCTGTCTGAGCCGCCTATTTGGAAGAAGCATGTCGGACCGGGCAAGGGCAACAAAGCAAACAAGAAATAAACGGGACCACATCAAGTGCACACGCTTCTGCCCAGTGAAGGAAACCATCGACCCAATGCAAAGACACCACAACAACTGGGAAAGGATGTTTGCAAACCACACATCGGACACGGGGTGAAAAGCCCAAAGATACAATCAACTCACACGTCTCCACAAGAAAAAAAACAAGAACCCAATGAAAACTTGCGCAAAAGATGGAAACAGAGATTTCTCCCAAGAAGAACTAAAGAGGACCAACAGGAGCATGAAAACTTGTTCACCATCATTAATTCTCAGGCCAAGGCAAACCCAAACTGCAAGGACATAGCATCTCACTGTGGTCAGAATGGCTATAAGGAAGCAGACAAGAAACAACAAGTGTCCAGGGGAGGTAGAGAGAAGGGAAGCCTCCTGCAGTGCTGGTGGGAGTGGAAACAGGTGCAGCCACTACTCAAAGCGGTGTGGAACTGCCTCAGAACTTTAAGAATCCATGTCCCATATGATCCAGCTATTCCTCTGTGGCGTGTTGATCCAAAGAACTTGGAAACACTACTGCATAAAGATATGTGCACCACTGAGTTCAGCACAGCCTTACTCACACTATCCAAGACTTGGAAGCTGCCCTGGTGCCCATCAAGGGACGAAGGCAGAAGGAAGATGGGCTATAGTCACTCAATGTCATACCACTCAGCCGGAACAAAGGAGGCAATCCAGCCATTTGTGACACCCAGAATGGCTGTGAGGGTTTTAGGGGAAATGAAACAAGCCCCAGGGAGAAAGTCAAATACCGTCGGATCTCACTTACAAGGAGAAGAAAAAACGAGATCTATCCAAAAGGTGGCACGGCTCATTTGATTGTTGGTTCCCAGAGGCAAAGTGCAGGGGTGGGGAAGGGTGAAAGAGATGATGAGGCACAAGTGTGTGATGAGGGCCTGTGATTCAGCTTACGCTGGTGAAGGTGATGTAACCTACACAGATGGTTAAATCCATGAGGATGCAAATCTGAAAGATATAGGATGTTCTAATGCAGGGTATGGCAATAAATTCACCTAAAATTAAAAATCCAAAAAGGGGTCCAGAATGACGGCATGAAGCTTTGGGGACTGAAAGAGATTAGAGAAGGTGAACTTCCAAGGATGGAAAATCACCCCAAAATGCTTAATGATGCTACAGAAAGGTAGACCTTTCAAAATAGATGAAGAGGAATACTACCCTGAAACCATCATCCATGGTAAACCCATGAACCAAGGGAAAATGTTACCGTCCATGATGTTACTACTAATCACCTTCAACAATAATACAAACAGGCCCATGTCTTCCCAAGATCAGGCAAAATGTTGATCCAAAAGTACAATTAAGGGCTGGTCATTGGTGGAGAGGGTAGGTGCCCACGTTCCGCTTGGGCGGCCCGAGTCTCACTGTTTCACATCAAAGGTGCAGATCACATTAGCAGTGTTAAGAAATATAGATTTCATAGTACGGTGCAGACAGGGATGATAAATAAGTAGCAATTGCGAGGATACGTTAATAATATGCAGCAGAAAAAGAACAATGAGAATATTACAATCGATGAAGGCATCTGGTACAATGCCCCAAAGGAAGTGGGAAGGAAAACATGTGACCTGCCAAGGTGGAATAGGCAGAGTGCTAGGAGATCACACGATCATTGCGCATCAGAGGATTGCCTGGGCAACTTCAACTTGGGAGGGAGTCCAGGACTTTCTCTGGGGAAGGTCCACACACTTGGCCATCTACAAAAGATATAAGAGATACAATCCAGGATAATCTTACAGGAAAGAAAACAGTATCTACGGAGAATGTAGCAGCCTGTTCGAAGTTCGAGGAGAATGTCAGAAACTGACAAGAAATCCAGAAAAAGGACAACTATCCTACCTGTAAAGGGTGAGGAGTCAGACTGGTCTGAGATGGCTCTGAAGATCTGTGTGCATGGAGGTTGTCAGGACAACTTAGAATTTTGAGGTTGTTTATGACATCACGGTGACCCTGTCCCCCAATATGGCCGCATGGTTGCAGTCTGAGGATTGGCCTAGGCTAGGCTATTAAAGGGAGAGATACCCAGAAACAGCTTTGAAAAACAGAAAGCGGGCTCAGAAACTGGAATAGATAAAACAGAGTCTGAATCAAGGGATAAGAGAGGAATCCTCGGCCAGAAGCGAGAATAGAGGGACAAGCACTGAGAGCAGAACATTGTCATCTATTCAAGTCTATGGGCAGGCCATGCTGACTCAAGCTTGCAACTTGATTGGAAACAAGAGGCCGGACTTGGGGCTCATCAGAACTACAGTGTGCTTCTGCCTTAAGCATAATGCAAAGTCAACAATGAGGTCTTGAGGACATTGAAGAGAAGAATCGATGCCTCCTTTCCTAGGCCCCTAGCATGTTTTGAAGATCAATCTCACTTTCCATAGCTCAGGTGACATGGGGGCCCACTGGGCACATGCTAATGTGTCCCAAGAGCTGTCTTGGAAGCCTTGAAGGAATGGAGCCCTGTTATGCTTGGGGTATGTCTCTTTGAGTGGAAGGGCTCTACAGGTGTGCTGAAAATCACCCTTTTGCAGAGAGCTTAGTTCCTTTGTGAAGGTTGCCCTCCCAGGCTAGAGTGGTCAGTTTTGCACCAATGAAATTCTCTCCCCCTACTTCGTGCCGTGGAAGAATTATAGAGTGTGTGTTTTGACACCATATGTAAGGGAGTGGGCTGAAAAGTAGAACATTACAATTCTGTTTCAAGAAAAACAAACAGGCCAGGGCTGAGGATGTAAGGCAAACAAATGGCACAGCCTATAGAAATAAAGTAAGCCTGTATCTAGAGGAAATCTAGGGGAATGTTCTAGGATCAGGGGTCAAGTTTGAAACTTCCCAAATCCAGAAAAGAGACAGAAAAATATCTTTCCTGGAGAGAGGAATTCATCAGATTTGTCTAATTTGTCTCGGGAACATTGTGTCCGTGAAGGGGGTTGCCAGAACCAACTAGAATTTGTAGTTTCTGATTAGGATGTCATACCAACCCAGATGACCATGTGTTCTCAGTGCTTAGTTTGACCTAGGCTAGGATAGCAAAGATTCCTACAAGTGACCGGTGAAAATTCAAAGACAATAACCAAGAGTCACGAAAGCACTCACACCTCGGCGTACATAACATACGGTTATTAAAGAAACACAAGATTAATCACTTGGAATGAAGGAGAACGGACTGATAAGCATGTCTTAGGGAGATAGCTGAGAAAGACCATTATGATTATACTATAGAAAAGAAAAAAAGGTCCCAGAAAAAGCACGGCGAATGGAAATCACACCTGGATTATCCACAATGAAAGATGTCAGTCTTTAGACAGACTCTGCTGGAACGTTTGAAAGTCACAGAAATTCACAAGCCAAAAAACGGCAGCGAAGGTCAAACCTAGCTAACTGGGAAGGGTGACTTATGAGACGGCTCCAAGCGGGCTCTGAAACCCTGTGTCCATGAAACTTGCTGGGACAGCAGAGACACAATTATGACAAATCCTCTGACATCACAGTGGACCCGAAAAACAACCTGGTCTCAACTACACAGTGCCAGAGTTGGGCTCAAGTTGCATATTGATGTCCCAACTGCAAGTTGGCAATGGAACATGAAAGAGGCCGGCCGGTGGTGCAGCAGTGAGTTCTGCACCTTCTGGGTCGGTGGCCCAAGGGTGGACCGGGTGGTATCCTTGGGGTCAGCCTGCACACCACGGCTTCAGTCATTCTGGGGCTGGCATCCCAGGTGGTGTAGAGGCAGATGGGAAGGGACGTTAGACAGGGCCAGAATTCCACAGCAAATACAGGAGCGTTGCCAGCAGATGTGAGCTCAGCGATGCACTTCTGCCAAAACAGAACCAATTAAAAGTGGCACAGAATAGAAAAACTGCAGCTAAAAAAAAAAAGTACAGCTTGCCAGTGAGAAGAATAAGATCTGTAAGAAGAACATTAGCAAAACATGTGAAAGCTATGTCAATCGAAAACTAGCAAACATTTGGGGAAAGAAATTCAAGAAGACACACGGAGAACGAAGGATATTCCACGATCTAGGAATGGAAGAATTAAAACACTTGAAACGTCCATACTGGAGAAAGGAATCTCTGGATTTCATTCAATCCCAGTCAAAGTTGCAGCAGTATTTGCGACAGAGATAGAAGAGAGAATCCTAAACTTTCTACCCAGCAACAAGAGATACTGAATAGACAAAGGAATCCTCAGGGAAATGAACAAAGCAGCACGTGTCACACTTTCTGATTTCAACATAGAGGACGAAGCACTAGGTACCGAAACGGCACAGTCTGGGCCCCAAAACAGGCACACAAACCCATGCAACAGAATCGAGAGCCAAGAGCCCAACTCAAGCGTACATGGACAGCCCCTTTTCGAGCAGAGAGCCAAGAGGAGACAGTGGAGAAAGGAGAATCTCTTCAATAAGCGGTGCTGGGGAGCCTGCATAGTCACATGGAACACAACGAGGAAAGATCATGATGTTACACCTGGCACACATACCACCTCGAAATGGATTAAAGCCTTGAATGCCAGACTAGAAACCGTGAACCTTGTAGAAGAAGACCTAGGCACACTGCTCTTTGTCATCTGAGTGAGAAGCCTATTTGGAAGAAGCATGTCGGACTGGGCAAGGGCAACAAAGGAAACAAGAAACAAACGGGACCACATCAAATGCACACGCTTCTGCCCAGTCAAGGAAACCATCGACTCAATGCCAAGACAGCATAACAACTGGGAGAGGATGTTTGCAAACCACACATCAGACAAGGGGTGAAAAGCCCAAAGATACAATCAACTCGCACGTCTCCACAAGAAAAAAAACAAGAAGCCAATGAAAACCTGGGCAAAAGATGGAAACAGAGACTTCTCCCAAGAAGATCAAAAGAGGGCGAACATGTGCATGAAAACTTGTTCACCATCATTCAGTCTAAGGCCAATGCAAATCTAAACTGCATGGACATGGCAGCTCACTGTGGTCAGCATGGCTATAAGGAACCAGAGAGGAAACAACAAGTGTCAGAGAGGAGGTGGAGAGAAGGGAGCCTCCTGCACTGCTGGTGGGAGCGTAAACTGGCGCAGCCACCAGGCCAAGCCATGTGGAACTGTCTCAGAAATTTAAGAAACCATTTCCGATATGATCCAGCTATTCCTCTGCGACGTGTTTATCCAAAGAACTCGGAAACAGTACTGAATGAAGACATGTGCACCTCGGAGTTCACCGGAGCCTTACTCCCACTATCCAAGACTTGAAAGCTGCCCTGGTGTCCAGCAAGGGGAGAATGCAGAAGGAAGAAATGTTATAACCACACAACGGCATATCACACAACTGGAACAAAGGATGCAATCCAGCCATTTGTGAACCCCAGAATTGCTGTGAGGGTTTTAGGGTAAGTGAAACAAGCCCCAGGAACAAAGTCAAATACCGTAGCATCTCACTTACAAGGAGGAGATAAAGCAAGTGATATTCAAAATGTGGCACTGGACATGTGATTGGGGGAACCAAGAGGCAAAGCGGGGCAGTGGGGGAGAGTGAAACAGATGATGAGGCTCAAGCGTCTGGTGAAGGCCTGTGATTAGGCTTACGCTGATGAAGATGATGTAAGAAGTCTAAATCGATGAGGATGCAAATCTGAAAGATACAGGATGTTCTCATGCAGGGCTATGGCAATAAATTCACCAAAAATCAAAAATCCAAAAAGGGGTCCAGAATGACGGCATAAAGCTTTGGGGGCTGAAAGAGATTAGAGAAGGTGAACTTCCAAGCATGGAAAATCACCTCAAAATGCTTACTGATGCTACTGAAGGGTAGACCAGTCCAATTAGATGAAGAGGAATACTCCCGAGAAATCATGATCTGTGGTAAACCCGTGAACGACGGGAAAAGGTTACCGTCCATGATATTCCTACTAATCACCTTCACGAATTATCGAAACAGGCCTACGTCTTCCCAAGTTCAGGCAAAAGGTTGGTCCAAAAGTCCAATTCAGGGCCGGCCCTGTGGCGGAGCGGGTAAGTGCCCACGTTCCGCTTGGGTGGCCCTGGCCTCACTGGTTCAGACCACGGGTGCACGTCACATTAGTAGTGTTAGGAAATATAGATTTCATGGTATGGCGCAGACAGAGATCATAAATAAGTAGCAACTGTGAGGACACGTTATCAGTATGCACCAGATAAAGAACCATGAGACTATTACAATATGTGAACTCATCTGGTACACTTCGCCAAAGGCAGAAGGAAGGAAAACATGGGACCTGCCAAGGTGGAATTGGCAGAGTGCAAGGAGATGACACGATCATTGTGCATCAGAGGATTGCCTGGGCAACTTCAACTTGGGAGGGAATCCAGGACTTTCTCTAGGGAAGGTCCTCCCACTTGGACATCTACAAAAGATGTAAGAGGTTAAACCCAGAATAATCTTACAGGAAAGAAACCAGTGTCTAGAGAGAATGTAGCAGGACTTTTGAAGTTCGCAGAGAAAGTTAGAAACCGACAAGAAATCCAGAAATAGGAAAACTATCCTACCTGGAAAGGGTGAGGTGTCACATTGGACTGAGATGGCTCTGAAACTCTGTGTGCATGGAGGTTGTCAGGACAACTTAGAATTTTGAGGTTGTTTATGACAGAACAGTGGACATGTCTCCCAAGATGGCCGCATGGTTCCAGTCTGAGGATTGGCCTAGGTTAGGCTATTAAAGAGAGAGATACCCAGAAAGAGCTTTGACAAACAGAAAGCGGGCACAGAAACTGGAAAAGATAAAACAGAGTCTGATTCAAGGGAAAAGGAAGGAATCCTTGGCAAGAAGCAAGAAGAGAGGGGCAAGCACTGAGAGGAGAACGTTGTCATCTATTCAAGTCTATGGGGAGGCCATGCTGATTCAAGCTTGCAACTTGATTGGAAGCAAGAGGCCGGACTTGGGCCTTATCAGACCTACGTTGTCCTTCTGCCTTAAGCATAATCCAAAGTTAAGATTGATGTCTTGAGGACATTGAATAGAAGAATCATTGCATCCTTTCCTAGGCACCTAGCACGTTTTGAAGATCAGTCTTTTTTTCCATAGCTCTGCCGTCACAGGGGCCCACTGGGTACATGTTAATGTGTCCCAAGAGATGTCTTTCAAGCCTTGAAGGAATGGAGCTCTGTTATGCTTGGGGTATGTCTCCTTGTTTAGAAGTGCTCCACAAGTGTGCTGAAAAGCACCCTTTTCCACTGGGCTTGGTTCCCTTGTGAAGGCTGCCCTCCCAGTCTAGAGTGCTCAGTTTGGCTCCAGTGAAATTCTCTCCCCCTACCTCTTGCAGCAGAACGATTATTGATTATGTGTTTTGACACCATATGTAAGGAAGTTGGCTGAAAGTTAAAACATTACAATTCTGTTTCAAGAAAAATAAACAGGCCAGGGCTGAGGATGTAAGGCAAACAAATGGCACAGCATATAGAAGTAAAGTAAGCCCATATCTACACGGAATCTAGGGTAAAGTTAGACGATCAGGGGTCAAGTTCGAAACTTCCCAAATCCAGTAAAGAGACAGAAAAATATCTTTCCTGGAGAGTGAAATTCATCAGATTTGTCTAATTTGCCTCGGAAACATTGTGTCCCTGAAGGGGGTTGCCAGGACCACCTCGAATTAGGAGTTTCTGATCTCAGGATGTCAAACCAACCCAGATGACCACGGGTTCTCACTGCTTAGTTTGACCTGGTCCAGGATAGCAAAGATTCCTACAAGTGACTGGTGCAAATTCATAGACAACAACCACGAGGCGCGAAAGCACTCACACCTTGGCCTAGAGAACATACGGTTATTGGAGAAATACAAAATTAATCACTTGGACTGAAGGAGATCGGACCGATAACAATATCTAAGAGAGATAGCTGAGAAAGACCATAACGAGTATACTATGGAAAATTAAAAAGGTCCCAGAAAATGGAAGGCCAACAGAAATCACACATGGATAATCCACAATGAAAGATGATGTCCGTCTTTAGACAGACTCTGCTTGAACGTTTGAAAGTCAGAGAAATTCACAAGCCAAAACACGGCAGTGAAGGTCAAGCCTGGGCTAAGTGGGAAGGGTGAGTTATGAGACTGCTCCAAGCGGGCCAGGAAACCGTGTGTCCATGAAGCTTGCCGGGACAGCAGAGACACGATTATGACAAATCCTCTGACATCACAGTGGACCCGAAAAACAACCTGGCCTCATCTACACAGTGCCCGAGTTGGGCTCAAGTAGCATATTCAAGTCCCATTGCCCTCAACTGCAGGTTGCCAATGGAACATGAAAGGGGGCGGCCGGTGGTGCAATGGTGAGGTCCGCACCTTCTGGGTCGGTGGCACAGGGTGGGCCGGGTGGACACTCGGGTGAGCCTGCTCACCACTGCTTCAGTCATTCTGGGGCAGGCGTCCGAGGTAGTGTAGAGGCAGATGGGAAGGGACGTTAGACAGGGCCAGACTTCCACAGCAAATACAGGAGCATTGCCAGCAGATGTGAGCTCAGGCATGCACTTCTGCCAAAACAAAACCAATTCAAAGTTGCAAAGAATAGAAACACTGAAGCTGAAAAGAAAAAGTGAAAAATTGCATGCCAGTGAGAAGGATGAGATCTCTATGAAGAAACTTAGCAAAACAGGTGAAAGCCATGGCAATGGAAAACTAACAAACGTTGGGGGAAAGAAATTCAAGAAGACACAAGGAGAAAGAAGGAGATTCCAGGATCTAGGAATGGAAGCATCAACACAATTGAAACGTCCCTACCAGAGCAAGGAATCTCTGGATTCCATGCAATCCCAGTCAAAGTTGCAGCAATGTTTCCCACAGAGACAGAAGAGGGAATCCTAAAGTTTCTAGCCAGCAACAAGAGACCCTGACTAGGCAAAGGAATCCTCAGGAAAACGAAAAAAGCAGGACGTGGCACACTTTCCGATTTCAACTTATAGGACGAAGCACTAGGTACCGAGACGGCAAAGTCTGGGCCCCAAAACAGGCACACAGACCCATGCAACTGAATCGAGAAAACAGAGCCCAACTCAAACGTACATTTTCGACCAGAGAGCCAAGAGGAGACAGCGGAGAAAGGAGAGTCTCTACCATAAATGGTGCTGGGAAGCCTGCACAGCCCCATGGAACACAACGAGAGTACACCATGATGTTACACCTGGCACACACACCACCTGAAATGGATCAAAGCCTTCAATGGCAGACTTGAAACCGTGAACCTTGTAACAGAAGACCTAGGCAGAGTGCTCTTTGCCATCTGTCTGAGCCGCCTGTTTGGAAGAAGCAAGTCCGACTGGGCAAGGGCAACCAAGTCAACAAGAAACCAACGGGACCACATCAAATGCACACGCTTCTGCCCAGTGAAGGAAACCATCGACTGAATGCAAAGATAGGACGACTGGGAGAGGATGTTTGCAAACCACACATCGGACAAGGGGAGAAAAGCCCAAAGATGCAATCAACTCGCACGTCTCCACAAGAAGAAACACAACAAGCCAATGAAAACCTGGGCAAATGATGGAAACAGAGATTTCTGCCAAGAAGATCGAAAGAGGGTCAATGGGTGCATGAAAACTTGTTCACCATCATTAAGTCTCAGGCCAATGCAAATGCAAACTGCAAGGGCACAGCAGATCTCTGTGGTCAGAATGGCTATAAGAAACCAGACAGGAAGCAACAAGTGTCAGAGAGGAGGTGGAGAGAAGGGAAGCCTCCTGCACCGTTGGTGGGAGTGCAGACCAGTGCAGCCACTACGCCAAGCGGTGTGGAACTGCCTCAGAACTTTAAGAATCCATGTCCCATATGATCCAGCTATTCCTCTGTGGCGTGTTGATCCAAAGAACTCGGAAACACTACTGCATAAAGACCTGTGCACCACTGAGTTCACCACAGCTTCGTTCCCACTACCCAAGACTTGGAAGCCTCCCTGGAGCACAGCAAGGGACGAGTGCAGAAGGAAGATCGGCTATAGCCACGCAAAGGCATACCAGTCAGCCAGAACCAAGGATGCAATCCAGCCATTTGTGACCACCAGAATGGCTGTGAGGGTTTTAGGAAATTGAAACAAACCCCAGGGAGAAAGGCAAATACCGTAGGAACTCACTTAAGAGGAGAAGAAAAAACAAGCAGTAAGGAAGAGGTGGCATGGGTCACTTGATTGGGGGTTCCCAGAGACAAAGCGGGGAGGTGTGAGAGGGTGAAACAGATGATGAGGCACAAGTGTGTGGTGAGGGCCTGCTATTAGGCTTACGCAGGGGAAGATGATGTCAGCTACACGGAAGTCTACATCGATGAGGATGCAAATCGGAAAGATATAGGATGTTCTAATGCAGGGTTATGGCAATAAATTCACCTAAAAGGAAAAAAAATCCAAAATGGGGTCCCGAATGACGGCATAAAGCTTTGGGGCTGAAAGAGATTAGAGAAGGTGAACTTCCAAGGCTGGAAAATCACCTCAAAATGCGTACTGATGCTACAGAAAGGTAGACCATTCCAATTAGATGAAGAGGAATACTACCCACAGAACATGCTGCGTGCAAAACCCATGCACCAATGGAAAAGGTTACCATCCAGGATGTTACTAATAATCACCTTCACGAATAATCCAAACAGGCCCACGTGTTCCCAAGCTCAGACAAAAGGTTGGTCCAAAAGTCCAATTCAGGGCCGGCCCTGTGGCGGAGCACGTAAGTGCCCACGTTCCGCTTGGGGGGCCCAGGCCTCACTGTTTCACATCACGGGTGCAGATCACATTAGCAGTGTTAGGAAATATAGATTTCATGGTACGGTGCGGACAGGGATCATAAAATAAGTAGC
Source organism: Equus asinus (assembly GCF_041296235.1). Taxonomy (NCBI): domain Eukaryota; kingdom Metazoa; phylum Chordata; class Mammalia; order Perissodactyla; family Equidae; genus Equus; species Equus asinus. The sequence goes on along the minus strand of NC_091790.1, from coordinate 7,427,112 downwards.
AATGGTGAGGTCACCTTATCAATACGCACCAGAAAAAGATCCGTGAGGTTTTTACAATCCATGAACGCATCTGGTACACTTCCCCAAAGGAAGAAGGAAGGAAAACATGGGACCTGCCAAGGTGGAATAGGCAGAGTGCTAGGAGATGACACGATCATTGCGCATCAGAGGATTGCCCGGGCAACTTCAACTTGGGAGGGAGTCCAGGACTTTCTCTAGGGAAGGTCCTCCCACTCGGCCATCTACATAAAATGTAAGGGATAAAACCCAGGATAATCTTACAGGACAGAAACCAGTGTCTAGAGAGAATGGAGCAGGCCTTACAAAGTTCGAGGAGAAAGTCAGAAACCGACAAGAAATCGAGAAAAAGGAAAACTATCCTACCTGGAAAGGGTGAGGAGTCAGACTGGCCTGAGATGGCTCTGAAACTCTGTGTGCACGCAGGTTGTCAGGACAACTTCGAATTTTGAGGTTGTTTATGACATCACGAGGATCATGTCCGCCAAGATGGCCGCACGGTTACAGACTGAGGATTGACCTAGGCTAGGCTATTAAAGGGAGGGATACCCAGAAACAGCTTTGAGAAACAGAAAGCAGACACAGAAACTGGAGGACATAAAACAGATGCTGATTCAAGGGGTAAGAAAGCAATCCTTGGCAAGAAGCGAGAATAGAGGGACAAGCACCGAGAGGAGAACGTTGTCATCTATTCAAGTCTATGGGGAGGCCATGCTGATTCAAGCTTGCAACTTGATTGGAAGCAAGAGGCCGGACTTGGGCCTTATCAGACCTACGTGGTCCTTCTGCCTTAAGCATAAGCCAAAGTCAAGAATGATGTCTTCAGGACGTTGCAGAGAAGAATCGATGCCTCCTTTCCTAGGCCCCTGGCATTCTTTGCAGATCAGTCTCACTTTATATAGCTCTGGCGTCACTGGGGCCCACTGGGTACATGCTAATGTGTCCCAAGAGATGTCTTGGAAGCCTTGAAGGAATGGAGCCCTGTCACGCTTTGGGTATGTCTCTTTGTTTGGAAGTGCTCTACAAGGGTGCTGAAAGCACCCTTTTCCACAGGGCTTCGTTCCTTCGTGAAGGCTGCCCTCCCAGGCTTGTGTGCTCAGTTTGCCTCCATCAAAATTCTCTCCCCCTACCTCTTGCCGTAGAGGATTATTGATTATGTGTTTTGACACCACATGTAAGGAAGTGGGCTGAAAATTAGAACATTACAATTCTGTTTCAAGAAAAACAAACAGGCCAGGGTAGAGGATGTAGGGCAAACAAATGGCACAGCCTATAGAAATAAAGTAAGCCCGTATCTAGACGGAACCTAGGGGAACGTTCCAGGATCAGGGGTGAAGTTCGAAACTTCCCAAATCCGGAAAGGAGACAGAAAAATATCTTTCCTGGAGAGAGGAATTCATCAGATTTGTCTAATTTGTCTTGGAAACATTGTGTCCCTGAAGGGGGATGCCAGGACCACCTCGAATTTATAGTTTCTGACCTCAGGATGTCAAACCAACCCAGATGACCACTTGTTGTCAGTGCTTAGTTTGACCTAGGCTAGGACAGCAAAGACTCCTTCAAGTGACCGGTGCAAATTCAAAGACAACAACCAAGAGTCACGAAAGCACTCACACCTCGGCCTAGAGAACATACGGTTATTAGAGAAATTCAAAATTAATCACTTGGAATGAAGGAGAACGAACTGATAAGCATGTCTAAGGGACATAGCTGAGAAAGACCATGACGAGTATATTATAGAAAAGAAAAAAAGGTCCCAGAAAATTGAAGGCGAACAGAATTCACACCTTGATAATCCACAATGAAAGATGATGTCAGTCTTTAGACAGACTCTGCTTGAACGTTTGAAAGTCACAGTAATTCACAAGCCAAAAAGCAGCGAAGGTCAAACCTTTGCTAACTGGGAATGGCGAGTTATAAGACTACTCCAAGCAGGCTCTGGAACACTGTGTCCATGAATATTGTTGGGATAGCAGAGACACAATTATGACAAATCCTCTGACATCACAGTGCAAACAAAAAACACCTGGCCTCATCTACACAGTGCCATAGATGGGCTCAAGTACCATAATCAAGTCCCACTGCACTCAACTGCAGGTTGCCACTGGAACATGAAAGGGGCCGGCCGGTGGTGCAGCAGTGATGTCCACACCTTTTGGGTCAGTGGCCGGGTTTGGGCCGGGTGGAATCCTGGGGGTGAGCCTGCTCACCACTGCTTCAGTTATTCTGGGGCAGACGTCAGAGGTAATGTAGAGGGAGATGGGAGGTCATGTTAGACAGTGCCAGACTTAAACAGCAAATACAGGAACATTGCCAGCAGATGTGAGCTTAGTGATGCACTTCTGCCAAAGCAAAATCAGTCAATATTTGCAAAGTATAGAAAACCTGAAACTGGAAGAAAAAAACAACATCTTGCCAGTTAGGCGAACAAGATCTCTATGAAGAACCTTAGCAAAACAGGTGAAGCTATGTCAATCGAAAACTAGCAAGCGTTTGGTGAAAGATGTTCAAAAAGACACCAGGAGAAAGAAGGAGATTCCAGGATCTAGGAATGGAAGAATTAGCACATTTGAAACATCCATACCGGAGAAAGGAATCTCTGGATTCCATGCAATCCCAGTCAAATTTGCAGCAATATTTGCCACAGAGATAGAAGAGAGAATCTTAACGTTTCTAGGCAGCAACAACAGACCCTGAATAGGCAAAGGAATCCTCAGGAAAACGAACAAAGCAGGACATATCACACTTTCTGATTTCAATATAGAGGGCGAAACTCTAGGTACCAAAACGGCATAACCTGGGCCCAAAAACAGGCACACATACCCATGCAACAGGAGTGTGAACCCAGAGCCCAACTCAAACGTACATGGACAGCCCATTTTCTACCAGGGAGCCAAGAGAAGACAGTTGAGAAGGGAGAGTCTGTACAATAAACGGTGCTGGGAAGCCTGCACATCCACACGGAACACAACGAGAGAAGACCATGATGTTACACCTGGCACACACACCATGTGAAATGGATTGAAGCCCTTAATGGCAGACTTGAAACTGTGAAACTTGTAGCAGAAGACCTAGGCAGAATGCTCTATTCCATCTGTCTGAGCCACCTATTTGGAAGAAGCATGTCTGACTGGGCAAGGGCAACAACGGAAACAAGAAACCAACGGGACCACATCAAATGCACACGCTTCTGCCCACTCAAGGAAACCATCGACTCAATGCAAAGACAGCACAACACCTGGGAGAGGAAGTTTGCAAACCACAAATCGGACAAGGGGTTAAAAGCCCAAAGATACAATGAACTCGCACGTCTCCACAAAAAAAAAAATCAAGCCTATGAAAACCTGGTCAAAAGTTGGAAACAGAAATTTCTCCCAAGAAGATCAAAAGAGGGGTAACAGGTGCATGAAAACTTGTTCACCATCATTAAGTCTCAGGAAAATGAAAATCCAAACTGCAAGGACATAGCAGCTCACTGTGGTCAGAATGGCTATAAGGAAGCAGACAGGAAACAACAAGTGTCAGAGAGGAGGTGGAGAGTACGGAAGCCTCCTGCACTCCTGCTGGGAGTGTAAAACAGTGCAGCCAGTATGTCAAGTGGTGTGTAACTGCCTCTGAAAGTTAAGAATCCATGTCCCATATGATCCAGCTATTCCTCTGAGGCGTGTTTATCCAAAGAACTCGGAAACACTACCACATAAAGACATGTGCATGGCTGATTTCACCACAGCCTTATTCCCACTATGCAAGACTTGTAAGCCGCACTGGTGCCCAGCAAGGGACGAGTGCAGAAGGAAGATGGGCTCTAGCCACACAATGGCATACCACTCAACCGGAACAAAGGATGCAACCCAGCCATTTTTGATCACGAGAATTTCTATGAGGGTTTTAGGGGAGGTGAAACAAGCTCCAGGGACTATGTCAAATACCATAACATCTCACTTACAAGTAGAAGAAAAAGCAAGCAATAACCAATATGTGGCATGTGATATTTGTGCCTTCCCAGAGGCAAAGCAGTGCGGTGGAGAAGGGTGAAAGATATGATTAGGCACAAGTATGTGGTGAGGGCCTGCGATTCGGCTTTGGATGGTGAAGATGATTTAACCTACACAGAAGTCTAAATAGATGAGGATGTAAATCTGAAAGATATAGGATGTTCTAATGCAGTGTTACGGCAATGAATTCACCTAAAATCACAAATCCAAAAAGGATTTGTGAAGAATGACAGCATAAAGCCCTGGGGACTGAAAGAGATAGGAGAAGGTGAACTTCCAAGCATGGAAAATCACCTCCAAATGCGTACTGATGCTACAGAAAGGTAGACCGTTCCAAATAGATGAAGAGGAATACTACCACAAGAAGATGATCAGTCCTAAACCCATGAACCAAGGAAAAATGTTATCGTCCAGGATGTTACAACTAATCACCTTCATGACTAATCCAAACAGGCCCACGTATTACCCCGTTAAGGCAAAAGGTTGGTCCAACAGGACAATTCATGGCCGGCCCTGTGGTGGAGCGTGTAAGTGCCCACGTTCCGTTTGTGTGGCCTGGGCCTCACTCCCTGAAATCACAGGTGCTGATCACATGAGCAGTTTTAGGAAATATAGATTTCATGGTACGGTGCAGACAGGGATCATATATAAGTAGCAATTGTGAGGATATGTTATCAATACACACCAGGAAAAGAACCATGAGAATATTACAATCTATGAAGGCATCTGGTACACTTCCCCAAAGGAAGAAGGAAGGAAAACATGTGACCTGCTAAGGAGGAATTGCCAGAGTGCTAGGAGATGACATGATCATTGCACATCAGAGGATTGCCTGGGCAACTTCAACTTGGGAGGGAGTCCAGGACTTTCTCAGGAGAAGGTCCACCCACTTGGCAATCTACACAAGATATGAGACACAACCCAGGATAATCTTACAGGAAAGAAACCAGTGTCTAGAGAGAATGTAGCAGGCCTTTCAAAGTTCAAGGAGAAAGTGAGAAACCGACAAGAAATTCAGAAAAAGGAAAACTATCCTACCTGGAAAGGGTAAGAAGTCAGACTGGTCTGAGATGGCTCTGAAAATCTGTGTGCATGCAGGTTGTCAGGACAACTTCGAGTTTTGAGGTTGTTTATGACATCATGGTGCACATGTCCCCCAAGATGGCCGCATGGTTACAGTCTGAGGATTGGCCTAGGCTAGGCTATTAAAGGGAGGGATACCCTGAAACAGCTTTGAAAACAGAAAGCGGGCACAGAAACTGGAACAGAGAAAACAGACTCTGATTCAAGGGATAAGAAAGGAATCCTTGGCAAGAAGCGAGAATAAAGGAACTAGCTCTGACAGTAAAACATTGTCATCTATTCAAGTCAATGGGGAGGCCATGCTGATTCAAGCTTGCAACTTGATTGGAAACAAGAGGCCAGAATGGGCCTTTTGAGACCTACAGTGTCCTTTTGCCTTAAGCATAATCCAAAGTGAAGAATGATGTCTTGAGGACATTGAAGAGAAGAATCGATGCCTCCTTTCCTATGGCCCTAGCCTGCTTCAAAGATCAGTCTCACTTTCCATAGCTCTGGCGTCACGAGGGACCGTTAGGTACAAGAGAATGCGTCCCAAGAGATGTCTTGGAAGCCTTGAAGGAATGGAGACCCGCCACGCTTGGGGTATGTCTGTTTGTTTGGAAGTGCTCCACAAGGGTGGTAAAAATCAGCATTTTCCAGAGGACTTTGTTTTTTGTGAAGGCTGCCCTCCCAGGCTGGAATCCTCAGTTTGGCTCCAATGACATTCTCTCCCTTCACCTCTTGCCGTAGAAGGATTATTGATTATGTGTTTTGACACCATATGTAAGGACGTTGGCTGAAAATTAGAACATTACAATTCTGTTTCAAGAAAAATAAAAAAGCCAGGGCTGAGGATGTAAGGCAAAGTTCACTCCCTATAGAAATAAAGTAAGCCCGTATCTAGACGGAATCTAGGGGAACGTTCAAGGATCGGGGTCAAGTTTGAAACTTCCCAAATCCAGAAAATGAGAGAAAAATATCTTTTCTGGAGAGAGGAATTCATCATATTTGTCTAATTTGTCTGGGAAACATTATGTTCATGAAGGATGTTGCCAGGACCCCCGTGAAATTTGGAGTTTCTGATCTCAGGATGTCAAAAAAACCCAGATGACCACTTGTTCTCCGGGCTTAGTTTGACCAAGGCTAGAATAGCAAAGATTCCTATGAGTGACCAGTGCAAATACAAAGACAACAACCAAGAATCACGAAAGGACTCACACCTCGGCCTAGAGAACATACGGTGACTACAGAAATGCAAAATTAAAGACTTGGAATGAAGGAGAACCCACTGATAAGCATGTCTAAGGGAGATAGCTGAGAAATACCATGATGATTATACTATGGAAAAGAAAAAAAGGTCCCAGAAAATGGAAGACGAACAGAAATCATACCTGAATAATCCACAATGAAAGATGTGTGTCTTTAGACAGACTCTGCTTGAAAGTTTGAAAGTTAGAGAAATTCACAAGCCAAAAAACGGCAGTGAATGTCAAACCTGGGCCAACCGGCAAGCATGAGTCATGAGACTGCTCCAAGCGGGCTCTGAAACTCTGTGTCCATGGAGCTTGCTGGGACAGCAGAGACACAATTCTAACAAATCCTCTGACATAACAGTGGACGGGATAAACAACCTGGGCTCATCTATACAGTGCCACAGTTGGGCTCAAGCAGCACATTCAAGTCCCATTTCACTCAACTGCCAGTGGCCAACGGAACATGAAAGGGGCCGGCCGGTGGAGCAGCTGTGAGGTCCACACCTTCTGGGTCAGTGTCACCTGATGGGCCGGTTGGAATCATGTGGGTGAGCCCCCTCACCACTGCTTCAGTCATTGTATGGCAGGAGTCCAAGGTATTGTGGAGGCAGATGGGAAAGGACTTCAGACAGGGCCAGACTTCCACAGCAAATACAGTAGCATTGCCAGCAGATGTGGGCATAGCGATGTACTTCTGCTGAAACAAAACCAATTCAAGTTGCAAAGAATAGAAAAACTGAAGATAAAAAAAAGAAAAAATACAGCTTGCCAGTACAAAGAATAACATCTCTATGAAGAACCTTAGCAAAACAGGTGAAAGCTATGTTAATTCAAAAACTAGCAAACGTATGGGGAAAGAAATTCAAGAAGACACAAGGAGAAAGAAGGATATTCCAGAATCTAGGAATGCAAGAATTAACACACTTGAAACGCCCATACCTGAGTAAAGGAATCTGTGGGTTGCATGCAATCCCAGTCAAAGTTGCAGCAATACTTGCCACAGAGATAGAAGAGAGAATCCTAATGTTTCTAGCCAGCAACAAGAGACCCTGAATAGGCAAAGGAATCCTCAGGAAAACGAAAAGCAGGACGTATCACACTTTCTGATTTCAACATATAGGAAGAAGCGCTAGGTAACGAAATGGCACAGTCTGGGCCCAAAAACAGGCACACAGACCCATGCAACAGAATCGCGTACCCAGAGACCAACTCAAACCTGCATGGACAGCCCCTTTTCGAGCAGGGAGCCAAGAAGAGACAGAGGAGAGAGGAGCGTCTCTACCATAAACGGTGCTGGGAAGGCTACACAGCCACATGGAACACAATGAGAGTAGACCATGATGTTACACCTGGCATACGCACCACCTTGAAATAGATTAAAGCCCTGAATGGCAGACTTGAAACCGTGAACCTTGTAGGAGAAGACCTAGGCAGAGAGCTCTTTGCCATCAGTCTGAGACGCCTATATGGAGGAAGCATGTCTGACTGGGCAAGGGCAACAAAGGAATCACGAAACAAACGGGAGCACATCAAATGCACACACTTCTGCCCAGTCAAGGAAACCTTCCACTCAATGCGAAGACAACACAACAACTGGGAGAGGATGTTTGCAAACTACACATCAGACACGGGGTGGAAAGCCCAAAGATACAATCAACTCGCACGTCTCCACTAGAAAAAAACAACAAGCCAATGAAAACCTGGGTAAAAGATGGAAACAGAGATTTCTCCCAAGAAGATCGAAAGAGGGCCAGGAGGTGCATGAAAACTTGTTCACCATCATTAAATCTCAGGCCATGCAAATCCAAACTGGAATGACAAAGCAGCTCACTGTGCTCAGAATGGTTATAAGGAACCAGACGGAAACCTGCAAGTGTCAGAGGGGAGATGGCAGAAGGGAAGCCTCCTGTACTGCCGATGGGAGTGTAATCCGGTGCAGCCACTACGCCAAGAGGTGTGGTGCTGCCTCAGAAGTTTAAGAATAGATGTGACATATGATCCAGCTATTCCTCTGCGGCCTGTTTATCCTAAGAACTCGGAAACACTACAGCATAAAGACATGTGCACCGCTGGGTTCAGCATAGCCTGACTCTCGCTATCCAAGACTAGGTAGCCGCCCTGGTGCCCAGGAAGGGATGAAGGCAGAAGAAAGATGGGCTATAGCCACACAATGGCATACCACTCAACCAGAACAAAAGATGCAATCCAGCCATTTGTGATCACCTGTATAGCTGTGAGGGTATTCGGGGAAGTGAAACAAGCCCCAGGGAGAATATCAGATACCATAGGATCTCACTTACAAGGAGAAGAAAAAACAAGCAGTAACCAACAGGTGACAAGGGACATTTGATTGCACATTCCCAGAGACAAAGCCGGGTGGTGTGGGAGGGTGAAAGAGATGATTAGGCACAAAAGTGCAGTTAGGGCCTGCCATTAGGCTTATGCCACTGAAGATGATGTAATCTACACAGAAGTCTAAATAGATGAGGATGCAAATCTGAAAGACATAGGATGTTCTAATGCAGGGTTATGGCAATAAACTCACCTAAAATCAAAAATCAAAAAAGAGGTCCAGAATGACGGCATAAAGCTTTGGAGGCTGAAGAGATTAGAGAAGGTGAACTTCCAAGGATGGAAAATCACCTCAAAATGCTTACTGATGCTACAGAAAGGTAGATCATTCAAAATAGTTGAAGAGGAATACTACCGAGAGAACATGATCAGTCCTAAAACCAGGAACCAAGGGAAAATGTTACCGTCCATGCTGTTACTACTAATCACATTCAGGACTAATCAAAACGGGCCAACGACTTCCGAAGTTCAGGCAAAAGGTTGGTCCAAAAGAACAATTCAGGGCCAGCCCTGTGGTGGATTCTGTAAGTGCCCACATTCCCCTTGGGCAACGGGACTCGCTGTTTCACATCACGGGTGCAGATCACATTAGCAGTGTTAGGAAATATAGATTTCATGGTACAGTGCAGACAAGGATCATAAAATAAATAGCAATGGTGAGGTTACGTTATCAATACGCACCAGAAAAAGAACCGTGAGGCTTTTACAATCCATGAACGCATCTGGTACACTTCCCCAAAGGAAGAAGGAAGGAAAACATGGGACCTGCCAAGGTGGAATAGGCAGAGTGCTAGGAGATGACACGATCATTGCGCATCAGAGGATTGCCCGGGCAACTTCAACTTGGGAGGGAGTCCAGGACTTTCTCTGGGGAACGTCCACCCACTTGGCCATCTACATAAAATGTAAGAGGTGAAACCCAGGATAATCTTACAGGACAGAAACCAGTGTCTAGAGAGAATGTAGCAGGCCTTACAAAGTTCGAGGAGAAAGTCAGAAACCGACAAGAAATCGAGAAAAAGGAAAACTATCCTACCTGGAAGGGTGGAGTGAGATGGCTCTGAAACTCCGTGTGCATGCAGGTTGTCAGGACAACTTCGAATTTTGAGGCTGTTTATGACATCACGAGGATCATGTCCGCCAAGATGGCCGCACGGTTACAGACTGAGGATTGGCCTAGGCTAGACTATTAAAGGGAGGGATACCCAGAAACAGCTTTGAGAAACAGAAAGCAGACACAGAAACTGGAAGACATAAAACAGACACTGATTCAAGGGGTAAGAAAGGAATCCTTGGCAAGAAGCGAGAATAGAGGGACAAGCACTGAGAGTAGAACGTTGTCATCTATTCAAGTCTATGGGGAGGCCATGCTGATTCAAGCTTGTAACTTGATTGGAAGCAAGAGGCCGGACTTGGGCCTTATCAGACCTACGTGGTCCTTCTGCCTTAAGCATAAGCCCAAGTCAAGAATGATGTCTTGAGGACGTTGAAGAGAAGACTCGATGCCTCCTTTCCTAGGTCCCTGGCATTCTTTGCAGATCAGTCTCACTTTCCATAGATCTGGCATCACGCGGGCCCACTGGGTACATGCTAATGTGTCCCAAGAGATGTCTTGGAAGCCTTGAAGGAATGGAGCCCTGTCACGCTTGGGCTATGTCTCTTTGTTTGGAAGTGCTCTACAAGGGTGCTGAAAAGCACCCTTTTCCACAGGGCTTCGTTCCTTCGTGAAGGCTGCCCTCCCAGGCTAGTGTGCTCAGTTTGCCTCCATCGAAATTCTCTCCCCCTACCTCTTGCTGTAGAAGGATTATTGATTATGTGTTTTGACACCACATGTAAGGAAGTGGGCTGAAAATCAGAACATTACAATTCTGTTTCAAGAAAAATAAACAGGCCAGGGCTGAGGATGTAAGGCAAACAAATGGCACAGCCTTTAGAAATAAAGTAAGCCCGTATCTAGACGGAACCTAGGGGAACGTTCCGGATCAGGGGTGAAGTTTGAAACTTCCCAAATCCGGAAAGGAGACAGAAAAATATCTTTCCTGGAGAGAGGAATTCATCAGATTTGTCTAATTGTCTTGCAAACATTGTGTCCGTGAAGGGGGATGCCAGGACCACCTCGAATTTGGAGTTTCTGACCTCAGGATGTCAAACCAACCCAGATGACCACGTGTTCTCAGTGCTTAGTTTGACCTAGGCTAGGACAGCAAAGACTCCTTCAAGTGACCAGTGAAAATTCAAAGACAACAACCAAGAGTCACGAAAGCACTCACACCTCGCCCTAGAGAACATACAGTGATTCAACAAATGCAAAATTAATCACTTGGAATGAAGGAGAACGGACTGATAAGCATGTCTAAGAGACATAGCTGGAAATACCATGACGATTATACTATGGAAAAGAAAAAAAGGTCCCAGAAAATGGAAGGCAGACAGAAATCACACAAAATGAAAGATGATGTCAGTCTTTAGACAGACTCTGCTTGAACGTTTGAAAGTCAGAGAAATTCACAAGCCAAAAGACGGCAGCGAACGTCAAGCCTGGGCTAAGTGGGAAGGGTGACTTATGAGACTGCTCTGAGCGGGCCATGAAACCGTGTGTCCATGAAGCTTGCTGGGACAGCAGAGACACGATTATGACAAATCCTCTAACATCACAGTGGACCCGAAAAACAACCTGGCCTCATCTACACAGTGTCAGAGTTAGGCTCAAGTAGCATATTCAAGTCCCATTGCACTCAACTGCAGGTTGCCAATGGAACAGGAAGGGGCTGGACGGTGGTGCAGCAGTGAGGTCCGCAGCTTTTGTGTCAGTGGCCCAGAGTAGGCCGGGTGTAATGATGGGGCTGAGCCTCCTCACCACTGCGTCAGTCATTGTGTGGCAGCCGTCTGAAGTAGTGTAGAGGCAGATAGGGAGGGACGTTAGACAGGGCCAGACTTCCACAGCAAATACAGGAGCATTGTCACCAGATGTGGGGACAGCAATGCAATTCTGCCAAAACAAAACCAATTGAATGTTGCAAAGAATAGAAAAACTGAAGTTGAAAAATAAAAAACAGCATGCCAGTGAGAAGAATAAGATCTTTATGAAGAACCTTAGCAAAACAGGTGAAAGCTATGTCAATCGAAAACTAGCAAACGTGTGGGGAAAGAAATTCAAGAAGACACAAGGAGAAAGAAGGAGATTCCAGGTTCTAGGAATGGAAGAATTAACACACTTGAAACGTCCATTCCGGAGAAAGGAATCTCTGGATTCCATGCAATCCCAGTCAAATTTGCAGCAATATTCTCTACAGAGATCGAAGACAGAATCTGAAAGTTTCTAGCCAGCAACAAGAGACCCTGAATAGGCAAAGGAATCCTCAGGAAACAGAACAAAGCATGACGTGTCACACTTTCTGATTTCAACATATAGAACGAAGTGATACGTACCGAAACGTCACAGTCTGGGCCAAAAAACAGGCACGCAGACCAATGCAACAGAATCGAGAGGCCAGAGCCCAAGTGAAACGTACATGGACAGCCCATTTTGGACCAGGGAGCCAAGTGGAGACAGCGGAGAATGGAGAGTCTCTACAATAAACGGTGCTGGGAAGCCTGTACAGCCACATGGAACACAACGAGAGTACACCATGATGTTACACCTGGCACACACACCACCTCGAAATTGATTAAAGCCCTGAATGGCAGACTTGAAACCATGAAACTTGTAGAAGACCTAGGCAGAGTGCTCTTTGCCATCTGTCTGAGCTGCCTATTTGGAAGAAGCATATCTGACTGGTCAAGGGCAACAAAGGAAACAAGAAACAAACGGGACCACATCAAATGCACACGCTTCTGCCCACTCAAGGAAACCATCGACTCAATGCAAAGACAGCACAACAACTGGGAGAGGATGTTTGCAATGCACACATTGGACCAGGGGTGGAAAGCCCAAAGATACAATCAACTCACACGTCTCCACAAGAAACTCAACAAGCCAATGAAAACCTGGGCAAAAGATGGAAACAGAGATTTCTCCCAAGAAGATCGAAAGAGGGCCAACAGGTGCATGAAAACTTGTTCACCATCATTAAGTCTCAGGCCAATGCAAATCCAAACGGCAAGGACACAGCATCTCACTGTGGTCAGAATGGCTTGAATGAAGCAGAAAGGAAAGAAGTGTCAGAGAGGATGTGGAGAGAACCGAAGCCTCCTGTACTGCTGGTGGGTGTGTAAACCGGTGCAGTCAGTACTCCAAGCGGTGTGGAACTGCCTCAGAAATTGAAGAATCCTTGTCCCATATGATTCAGCTATTCCTGTGTGGCGTGTTGATCCAAAGAACTCCGAAACACTACTGCATAAAGACATGTGCACCACTGAGTTCACCACAGCCTTACTCCCTCTATCCAAGACTTGGAATCCGCCCTGGTGCCCAGCAAGGGACTAATGGAGAAGGATGATGGGCTATACCCACACAATGGCATACCTCTTAGCCGGAACAAATGATGTAATCCAGGCATTAGTGACCACCAGAATGGCTGTGAGGGTTTTAGGGGAAGTGAAACAAGCCCCAGGGAGAAAGTCAAATACTGTAGGATCTCACTTACAAGGAGAAGAAAAGACAAGCAGTAACCAACTATTGGCACGGGACATTTGATTAAGGGTTACCAGAGGCAAAGCAGGGAGGTGGGGTAGGGTGAAAAAGATGATTAGGCACAAATGTGTGGTAAGGGCCTATGATTCAGCTTACTCTGGTGAAGATGATGTAACCTACACAGAAGTCTATACCGATGAGGATGCAAATCTGAAAGATATAGGATGTTCTATCGCAGCGTTATGGCAATAAATTCACCTAAAATCAAAAATCCAAAAAGGGGTCCAGCATGACGGCATAAAGCTTTGGGGCTGAAAGAGATTAGAGAAGGTGAACTTCCAAGGATGGAAAATCACCTCAAACTGCTTACTGATGGTACAGAAAAGTAGACCATTCCAAAAAGAGGAAGAGGAATACTTCCAGAGAACATGATCCGTCCTAAACCCATGAATCAACGGAAAATGTTACCGTCCATGAGGTTACTACTAATCACCTTCACGAATAATCCAAACAGGCCCACCTCTTCCCAAGTTCAGGCAAAGGGTTGGTCCAAATGTCAAATTCAGGGCCGTCACTGTGGTGGAGCGTGTAACTGCTGACGTTCCGCTTGGGCGGCCAGGCCCTCACTGTTTCACATCACGGGTGCACATCACTTTAGCAGTGGTAGGAAATATAGACTTCATGGTACGGTGTGGACAGAGGTCGTAAATAAGTAGCATTTATGAGGATACCTTATCAATACGCGCCAGAAAATGAACCATGAGAATATTACAATCTATGAAGGCATCTGGTACACTTCCTCAAAGGAAGAAGGAAGGAAAACATGTGACCTGCCAAGGTGGAATATGCAGAGTGCTAGGAGATGACACGATCATTGCGCATCACAGGATTGCCTGGGCAACTTCAACTTGGGAGGGAGTCCAGGGTTTTCTCAGGGGAAGGTCCACCCACTTGGCCATCTACACAAGGTATAAGAGAAACAGCCCAGAATAATCTTACAGGAAAGAAACCAGTGTCTAGAGAGAATGTAGCAGGCCTTTCAAAGTTCGAGGAGAAAGTGAGAAACCGACAAGAAATCCAGAGAAAGGAAAAGTATCCTACCTGGAAAGGGTGAGGGGTCAGACTGTTCTGAGATGGCTCTGAAAGTCTGTGTGCATGTAGGTTGTCAGGACAACTTAGAATTTTGAGGTTGTTTATGACAACACGGTGAATATGTCCCCCATGATGGCCACATGGTTACAGTCTGAGGCTTGACCTTGGCTAGACTATTAAAGGCAGAGACACCCAAAAACAGCTTTGATAAACAGAAAGTGGACACCAAAACTGGAGGAGATAAAACAGACTGTGATTCAAGGGATAAGAAAGGAATCCTTGGCAAGAAGCGAGAATAGGGGACAAGAACTGACAGGAGATCATTGTCATGTATTCAAGTCTATGGGGAGGCCATGTTGATTCAAGCTTGAAACTTGATTGGAAACAAGAGGCCAGACTTGTGGCTCATCTGACCTACTTTGTCAATCCAAAGTCAAGAATGATGTCTTGAGGACGTTGAAGTGAATAACCGATGCCTGCTTTCCTAGACCCAGGGCTTTCTTTGATGATCAGTCTCACTTTCCATACCTCTGGTGTCACGGGGGCCCACTGGGTACACGCTAATGTGTCCCAAGAGATGTCTTGGACGCATTGAAGGAATGGACCCCTGTCATGCTTGGGGTATGTCTCTTTGTTTGGAAGGGCTCTACAAGTGTGCTGAAAAGCACCCTTTTGCAGAGGACTTAGTTCCTTTGTGAAGGCTGCCCTCCCAGGCTAGAGTGCTCAGTTTGGTCCAATGAAATTCTCTCCCCCTACCTCTTGCCGTATAAGGATTATTGATTATGTGTTTTGACACCACATGTAAGGAAGCGGGCTGAAAATTAGAACATTACAATTGTGTTTCAAGAAAAATAAACAGGCAAGGTCTGAGGATTTAAGTCAAACAGATGGCACAACCTATAGAAATAAGGTCAGCCCGTATCTAGATGGAATCTAGGCCAAAGTTCAAGGATCGGGGGTCAAGTTCGAAACTTCCCAAATCCAGAAAATAGAAAAATATCTTTCCTGGAGAGAAGAATTCATCAGATTTGTCTAATTTGTCTCGGAAACATTGTGTCCATGAAAGGGGTTGCCAGGACCACCTCGAAGTTGCAGTTTCTGATCTCAGGATGTCAAACAAACCCAGATGACCACGTGTTCTCAGTGCTTATTTTGACCTAGGCTAGGATAGCAAAGATTCCTACAAGTGACCAGTGCAAATTCAAAGAAAACAAGCCAGAGTCACGAAAGCACTCACACCTCGGCCTAGAACACATGAGGTCATTAAAGAAATACAAAATTAATCACTTAGAATGAAGGAGAACGGACTGATTAGCATGTCTAAGGGAGATAGCTGAGAAAGACCATGACGAGTATACTATGGAAAAGAAAAAAAGGTCCCAGAAAATGGAAGGCCAACAGAAATCACATCTGAATAATCCACAATGAGAGATGATGTCCGTCTTTAGACAGACTCTGCTTGAACGTTTCAAAGTCAGAAAAATTCACAAGCCACAAAACAGCAGCGAAGGTCAAACCTGGGCTAACTGGGAAGGGTGAGTTATGAGACTGCTCCAAGCAGGCTCTGAAACCCTGTGTCCATGAAGCTTGCTGGGATAGCAGAGACACAATTATGACAAATCCCCTGAAATCACGGTGTAGACGAAAATCAACTTGGCCTTATCTACACAGTGCCAGCGTTGGGCTCAAGTAGCATATTCAAGTCCCATTGCACTCAACTGCATCTTGCCAGTGGAACATGAAAGGGGCCGGCCAGTGGTGCAGTGGTGAGGTCTGCATCTTCTTGGTCGGTGACCTGGGTTCGGCCGATTGGAATACTGGGTGTGAGCCTGCTCACCACTGCTTCAGTCATTATGGGGCATACATCCAAGGTAGTTCAGAGGCAGATGGGAAGGGACGTTAGACAGGGCCAGACTTCCACAGCAAATACAGGAGCATTGTCAGCAGGTGTGAGCTCAACGATGCCCTTCTGCCAAAACAAAACCAGTTAAAATTTGCAAAGAATAGAAAAACTGAAGCTAAAAAAAAGAAACAAACCAGCTTGCTAGTGAGAAGAATAAGATCTTTATGAAGAACCTTAGCAAAACAGGTGAAAGCTATGTCAATCAAAAACTAACAAACGTTTGGGGAAAGAAATTCAAGGAGACACACGGAGAAAGAAGGATATTCCAGGATCTGGGAATGGAAGAATTAACACACTTGAAACGTCCATACCAGAGAAAGGAATCTCTGGATTCCATGAAATCCCAGTCAAAGTTGCAGCAATATTGGCCACAGAGACAGAAGAGAGAATCCGAAAGTTTCTACCCAGCAACAAGAGACCCTGAGTAGGCAAAGGAATCCTCAGGAAAACGAAAAAAGCAGGACGTGTCACACTTTCTGATTTCAACATATAGGACGAAGCGCTAGATACTGAAAAGGCACAGTCTGGGCCCAAAAACAGGCACGCAGACCCATGCAACAGAATCGACAGCCCACAGCCCAACTCAATCGCATATGTACATCCCATTTTTGAACAGGGAGTCAAGAGGAGACAGTGGAGAAAGGAGAGTCTGTACAATAAACGGTGCTGGGAAGCCTGCACAGCCACATGGACACAACGAGAGTAGACCATGATGTTACACCTGGCACACACACCACCTAGAAATGGATTAAAGCCTTAAATGGCAAACTTGAAACCGTGAACCTTGTAGAAGAAGACCTAGGCAGAGTCCACTTCGCCATCTGTCTGAGCCCCCTATTTGGAAGAAGCATGTCGGACCGGGCAAGGGCAACAAAGCAAGCAAGAAACAAATGGTACCACATCAAATGCACACACTTCTGCCCAGTCAAGGAAACCATCGACTCAATGCAAAGACAGCACAACAACCATGGGAGGATGTTTGCAAAGCACACATAGGACAAGGGTTGAAAAGCCCAAAGATATAATCAACTCGCACGTCTCCACAAGAAAAAAAACAACAAGCCAATGAAAACCTGGGCAAAAGATGGAAACAGAGATAGCTGCCAAGAAGATTGAAAGAGGGCCAACAGGTGCATGAAAACTTGTTCACCATCATTAATTCTCAGGCCAACGCAAATCCAAACTGCAAGGACATAGCAGCTCACTGTGTTCAGAATGGCTATAACGAAGCAGACACGAAAAAAGTGTCAGAGAGGAGGTGGAGAGAGTGGAAGCCTCCTGCACTGCTGGTGAGAGTGTAAACCGGTGCAGCAACTACTCCAAGCGGTGTGGAACTGCCTCAGAAATTTAAGAATCCGTGTCTCATATGATCCAGCTATTCCTCTGTGACGTGTTTATCCAAAGAACCCAGAAACACTACTGCATAAAGACATGTGCCCGCTGAGTTCACCACTGCACTACTGCCGCTATTGAAGAGTTGGAAGCCGCCCTGGTGCCCAGCAAGGGAGGAATGCAGAAGGAAAATATGGTATAGCCACACAATGGCATACCAGTCAGCCGGAACAAAGGATGCAATCCAGCCATTTGTGACAACCAGAATGGCTGTGAGGGATTTAGGAGAGGTGAATCAAGCCCCAGGGAGAAAGTCAAATATCGTAGGATCTCACTTACAAGGAGAAGAATAAGCAAGCACTAAACAACAGGTGGCACGGGACATTTGATTGGGGGTTCCACAGGCAAAGAGGGGCGGTGGGGGAGGGTGAAAGAGATGATGAGGCACAAGTGTATGGTGAGGGCCTGTCATTAGGCTTACGCTGGTGCAGATGATGTAAGCCAAGCAGAAGTCTAAATCGATGAGGATGCAAATCTGAAAGATAAAAGATGTTCTAATTCAGGGTTATGGCAATAAATTCACCAAAAATCAAAATTCCAAACAGGGGTCCAGAATGACGGCATAAATCTTTGGGGGCTGAAAGAGATTAGAGAAGGTGAACTTCCAAGGATGGAACATCCTCTGAAAATGCTTACTGCTTCTACAGAAAGGTAGACCATTCCAAACAGATGAAGAGGAATACTACCAAGAGAACATGATCCGTCCTAAACCCATGAATCAATGGAAAATGTTACCGTCCATGATGTTACTACTAATCACCTTCACGAATAATGCAAACAGGCCCACGTCTTCCCAATTCAGGCAAAAGGTTGGTCCAAAATTACAATTCAGGGCCGTCTCTGTGATGGAGCTCGTAAGTGCCCACGTTCCTCTTGGGCGGCCCAGGCCTCACTGTTTGACATCACGGATACACATCACATTAGCAGTGTTAGGAAATATAGATTTCATGGTACTATGCGGACAGGGATGATAAATACGTTGCAATTGTGAGGATACGTTATCAATACGCACCAGAAAATGAACCATGAGAATATTACAATCTATGAACGAATCTGGTACACTTCCCCAAAGGAGAAAGGAAGGAAAACATGTGACCTGCCAAGGTGGAATATGCAGAGTGCTAGGAGATAACACGATCATTGCGCATCAGAGGATTGCCTGGGCAACATCAACTTGGGAGGGACTCCAAGGTTTTCTCAGGGGAAGGTCCACCCACTTGGCCATCTACACAAGGTATAAGAGATACAACCCAGGATAATCTTACAGGAAAGAAACCAGTGTCTAGAGAGAATGCAGCAGGCCTTCAAAGTTCGAGAAGAAAGTTAGAAACAGACAGGTAATCCAGAGAAAGGAAAACTATCCTCCCTGGAAAGGGTGAGGAGTCAGACTGGTCTGAGATGGCTCCAAAACTCTGTGCGCATGGAGATTGTCAGGACAAGTTAGAATTTTGAGGTTTTTTATGGCATCACAGTGACCATGTCTCCGTCGTTTTCTAACTTTCTCTTCTAACTTTGAAAGGTCTACTACATTCTCTCTACACACAGGTATCTTTCCTTTAAGATTATTCTTGGTTTTATCTCTTATCTTTTGTGGATATGGGTAAACTGGTGGACTTTCCCTGGAGACAGTCCTGGAGGCCATCCCAAGTTGAAGTTGCCCATTCAATTGCCTGATGCACAATGATCATGTGATCTCCCAGCAGTCTGACAATTCCACCTTGGCAAGTCACATGCTTTCGTTCCTTCATCATTTGGGGAAGTGTACCTGATGCGTTCACAGATTGTAATATTCTCAAGGTTCTCTTTCTGGTGTGTATTGATAAGGTCTCCTCACCATTTCTACTTGTTTATGTTCTCTGTGCCCATCAGACCGTGAAATCTGGATTTCCTAACGCTTGTAATATGGTCTACACCCGTGATGCTAACCTTTGAAACCCGGTCAGCTCAAGCGGAACATGTGCACTTACCCGCTACACCACAGGGCCGGCCCTGAATTGGACTTTTGGACCAAACTTTGGCCTGAACTTCGGAATATGTTGGCCTGCTTCGATCATTTGTGAAGGGAATCAGTAGTAACATCATGGATGGTAACATTTTCCATTGGGTCATGAGTTTGGCTCGGACAATGTTCTCTTGCTAGTATTCCTCTTCATCTCTTTGCAAAGGTCTACCTTTCAGTAGCATCATTAAGCATTTGGAGGTGATTGCCAATCCTTGGAAGCTCATCTTCTCTAATCTCTTTCAGCCTCCAAAGCTTTAGGCCGTAAATCTGCACCCCTCTTTGGAGTTTTGATTTTATGTGAATTGATTGTCATAACCCTACATTGTAAGATCCTATAGCTTTCAGGTCTACATCCTCATAGATTTAGACTTCTGTGTAAGTTACATCATCTTCACCACCGTAAGCCTAATTACAGGCCCTCACCACACACTTGTGCCTAATCAGCTCTTACTCCCTCCGGTGGCCGCCCCCATTTCCCTCTGGGAACTACCAATCCTATGTCATGTGCTACCTGTTTGTTGGTCCATTTTTCCTCTTCTCCTTGTGCATGAGATCCTGTGGTATTTGACCTTTCCCCAGGGCTTTTTTCAGTTCCCCTAATACCCTCAGGAGCCTTTCTGGTGTTCACAAATGGCGGCACTGCCTCCGTTCCTACAACTGAGTGTTATGCCATTGTGTGGCTATAGCCCATCTTCCTTCTTCTTTCGTCACATGATGGGGACCAGGGCGGCCTCGAAGTCTTGGATATCGGGAGTAAGGCTGTGGTGAGCACAGTGGTGCACGGATCTCTATGCGTTAGTGTTTCCAAGTTCTTTGGATAAATATGCTGCCAAGGACTACCTGGATCTTATGGTAGATGGATTCTGACATTTCTGAGGCTGTTCCACACAGCTTTGCATAATGGCTGCACCGGTTTACACTCCCACCATCAGTGCAGGAGGCTTCTCTTCTCTCCACCTCCTCTCCGAAACCTGTGGTTTCCTGTCTTCCTCCGCATAGCCCTCTGACCACTGTGAGCTGCTGTCTCATTGCCGTTCGGATTCACATTGACCAGACACTTAATGATGATGAGCATGTTTTCATTTGGCTGTTGGCCATCTTTCTATATTCCTGGGAGAAATGTCTGTTTCCACCTTTTTAACAGGTTGTATTGGGCTCGTTGTTTTTTTTTTCCTCTGGAGACGTATGAGTTCATTGGATCTTTTGGCTATTCACCTCTTCTCCGATGTGTGGTTTGCAAACATCCTGTCACAGTTGTGCTGTCTTTGCATTGAGCCGATGGTGTTGTTGGCTGGGCAGAAGGTTCTGCGTTGGATGGAGTCCTGCTTGATTCTTGTTTCCTTTGTTGCCATTGCTCAGTCACACATGCTTCTTCCAAACAGGCAGCCAAGCCAGATGGCAAAGAGCAAGCTGCCTGCGTTTTCTCCTCGTAGTGTCACGGCTTCAAGTCTTCCATTCAAGGCCTGAATCCATTTCGAGGTGGTGTGTGTGCCTGGTGTAACATCATGGTCTACTCTCATTGTGTTACATGCGGCTGTGCAGTCTACCCAGCACCGTTTCTTGTCAAGACTCTACTTTCTCTGCTGTCTCCTCTTGGCTCCCTGGTCGTAAATGGGCTGTCCATGGATGTGTGAGTTGACCTCTGGAGTCTCGATTCTGTTGCATGGGTCTGTGTGCCTATTTTGGAGTCCAGGCTGTGCTGTTTCGGGACCCAGCTCTTTGTTCTATATGTGGCAATCAGAAAGGGTGATAATTACTGCTTTGTTCTTTTTCCTCAGGATTCCTGTGTCTATTCAGGGTCCTTTGTTGCTGGATAGAAACTTTAGGATTCTCTCTCCTATTTGTGTGGGACAGATTGCTGCAACTTTGACTAGGACTGCATGGAATCCAGACATTGCTTTGTCGTCAAAAATAATCCATAACCAATCTATAAATGAAACTTTGGGTGAGCTTACTCTGAGCTTAAATCTGAGGATTATAACAAGGGCATCAAACAAGTGGGGTGCACAGACTGGTTATATGCTCCCAGAGAGGATGTTTCACATACGATTGAAATGTCCCATTTACAATAGTCACGAGACTACTCTGTTGGCACAGCGATTGATGGAAATAGCAGGTAGGTCTTCTGTCTCAGTGAACACAGCAGGGTGGCGGTCTGTTGCGTCCAGCTGACTGGTCACAGGTGGGCTGGGTGGTCAAAGGTGAGTGCAGCAATCTGTTCATAGCCTAGGACAAAATGCTTATCGCTAAGGAAATGTTAATGTTGGGGAAGTTGCACCTTTATCTTAAGGGCCATTGGAAATGTCTAAGCAGATATGCAATGCGTGCTAAATAGCCCTAGTCAGGCCCTTTTGGAAAAAACAAAATCAGGCCGAATTAGGTCTATACCAAATGGCTTCCTCATATACTCCAATATATCCTATTGCTTCCCATTTTTATTTGTCAGCTTTCTGCCGTATGGACGTTTCAAGTGTGTCCGTTGTTCCATTCTAAGGGCATGGAATAGCCTTGCATTGCCTTGTGACTTGTGGAATTTCTTTCCCCAAAACTTTGCTAGTTTTTGGTTTCCATCGCTTTCTCCTGTTTGGCAAAGGTTATTCGTAGATATAATTTTCTTCTCACTGGCATGGGTCTTTTTTATTTTGAGGTTCAGCTTTTCTATTCTTTGCAACTTTTAATTGGTTTTGTTTTGGCAGATGTTTATGGCTGTGCTCAAATCTGCTGGCCATGCCGCTGTATTCTCTGAACAAGAGTGGTGCTCTCTAAAGTCGCTTCCCATCTGCCTCTACACTAGGTCACATGCCTGGCCCGGAATGGCTGGACGATCATTGAGGAGGCTGACCCCCAGGATTCCACATGGCTGACCATGGGCTATCGACCCAAAAGAAGTGAACTAAACACTGCCCCACTGGCCAGCCCTTTCATGTTCCATTGGCAACCTGCAGTTGACTGGAATGGGACTTGAATATGCTACTTGAGCCCAAATCTGGCCGGGTGTAGATGAGCCCAGCCTGTTTATCTGGCACACTGTGATGTCGGAGGATTTGTCAGAATCGTGTCTCCTCTGTCCAGTCTAGCTTCGTGGACACCGGATTCAGATCCTGCGGGGACTAGTCTCATAACTCACCCTACCCAGTTAGACAAGGTTTGACCTTCGCTGTAATTTTTGGGGTTGTGACTTTCTCAGACTTTCAAGCGTTCAAGCAGAATCTGTCTAAAGACTGACGTCTATCACTGTGGATTATTCAC
Organism: Equus asinus; assembly: GCF_041296235.1. Classification (NCBI taxonomy): domain Eukaryota; kingdom Metazoa; phylum Chordata; class Mammalia; order Perissodactyla; family Equidae; genus Equus; species Equus asinus. The sequence continues at coordinate 7,404,221 of NC_091790.1, read as the reverse complement.
TTGTGATTTCTGTTGCCCTTCCATTTGACAGGACCTTATTTTCTTTTCCGTCGTCCAATCGTCATGGTCTTTCTGAGGTATCTCCCTTTGGTATGCTTATCAGTGCGTTCTCCTTCATTCCAAGTTATGAATTTTGCATTTCTATAATCACCTTAGGTTCTGTAGGCCGAGGTGTGAGCCCTTTCGTGATTGTTGGGTGTTGTCTTGGAATTTTTATAGGTCACTTGTAGGAATCTTTGCTATCCTGGTCGAGTTGACACTGAGCCCTGAGAACTCATGGTCGTCTTGGCTGGTTTGACATTCTGAGATCAGAAACTCCAGATTCGTGGGGGTCCCAGCAACCGCCTTCACGGACATTATGTTTCTGAGGCAAGTTAGCAAAATCTGATGAACTCCTCTCTCCTGGTAACAGATTTTTCTGTCTCTTTTCTGGATTTGGGAAATTTCGAACTTAACCCCTGATCCTTGGGCGCTCCACCAGATTAGGTCTAGATACTGGCTTACTTTATTTCCACAGGGTTTTCTATTGGTTTGACTTACATCCTCAGCTCTGGCATGTGTAGTATTCTTTAAATATAATGGTAGTGTTCTAATTTTCACCCAAACCCCTTCCATATGGTGTCAAAACACAGAATCAGTACTCCTTCTACGGCAAGAGATAATGGGAGAGAATTTCATTGGAGTCCAACTGAGCACGCTAGCCTGTGGGGGCAGCCTTGACACAGGAACAAAGCCCTCTGGAAAAGGGTGCTTTTCAGCACACTTCCAGTGCCCTTCCAAACCAGCAGACATACTCAAAGAATGACAGGCGTGCATTTCTTCAAGGCTTCAAAGACATGTCTTGGGACACATTAGCATGTACCCACTGGGCCCCCATGACTCCAGAGCTGTGGAAAGGGAGACTTCTCTTCAAAGGATGCTAGGGGCGTAGGACGGAGGCTTTGATTCTTCTCTTCAATGTCCTCAAGAGATCATTCTTGACTTTGGATTATGAGTAAGGCAGAAGGCCACATAGGACTGATAAGCACCAAGTCCGGCCTCTTGTTTCAAATCAAGTTTCAAGGTTGAATCAGCACGGCCTCCCCATCTACTCCAGTAGATGACAATGTTCTCCTCTCAGCGCTTGTCCCTCTATTAGCGCTTCTTCCCAGTGATTCCTTTCTTATCCCTTGAATCAGCGTCTCTTTGATCTCTTCAAGTTTCTGTGCCTGGTTCCTGTTGGGAAAAGCTGTTTCTGGGTATCTCTCACTTCACTATCACAGCCTAGGCAAATACTCGCCCGGGAAACATGCGGCCATCTTTGGTGACATGTTCACCGTGATGTCATAAACACCCTCGGATTTTTCTAAGTTATCCTGACAACGTCCATGCTCACAGTGTTTGAGAGCCATCTCATACCAGTCTGAAGACTCCATCTTTCCAGGTAGAATAGTTCTCCTTGTTCTGCATTTCTTATCAGTTTCTAAGATTCTCCTCGAACGTTGAAAGGTCTACTACCTTCCCTCCAGAGACCGGTTTCTTTCCTTTAAGATTATCCTGGGTTTTACCTCTTACCTTTTGTGGATATGGCCAAATGGGTCGATTTTCCACAGAGAAAGTCATGGAGTCCCTCCCAAGTTGAATTTGCCCAGGCAATCCTCTGACTCGTGTGATCACCTGGCAGTCTGACAATTCCACTTTGTCGGGTCACATGTCTTCCTTCCTTCATCATTTGGGGACGTGTACCTGATACGTTCATAGATTGTAATATTCTCATGGTTCCTTTTCTGGTGCGTATTGATAAGTTCTCCTCACAATTTCTACTTCTTTATGATCTCTGTGCCGACCAGACCATGAAATCTGGATTTCCCATTGCTATTAATCTGATCCCCACCCATGATGCTAGGCGGTGATGCCCGGGCTGCCCAAGAGGAATGTGGGCACTTACTTGCTATACAACAGCACCGGCCCTGAATTGGAATTTTGGAGCAATCTTTCGCTGAACTTGGGAAGAAGCTTTTTGATCATTCCTGAAGGTAATTAGTAGTGACCTCATAGAGGGTAACATTTTCCCTTGGTTCATGAGTTTAGCACGGAACACATTCTCTTTGTAGTATTCATATTAATCTATTTGCAATGGTCGACCATTCTGTAGCATCATTAAGCATTTTGAGGAGCTTCACAATCCTTAGAAGTTCATCTCTCTAATCTCTTTCAGCATCAAAAGCTTTATGCCGCAAATATGCACGCCTTTTAGGATTTTTTCTTTCCCTCTGGGAACCACCAATCCAAAGGGAAGGCTGGTATCCAAAGCTATAATGCACAGTTTGGTAACAATGAAATTCTCTCCCCCATCCCTCGCCATAGAAGAGTATTGCTTATGGGCTTTGACACCATATGTGAGGAAGTTGACTGAAAATTAGAACATTACACTTATATTTAACGAAAAATAAACATGACAGAGATGACGATGTAAGTCAAACATCTAACAAATCCTACAGAAATGAAGTAAACCAGCATCCAGACGTAGTCTACTGAAATGATCAAGGATCCAGGTTCCACTTCGAGCGTTCCCAAATTCAGAAAAGAGACATAAAAATATCTTACCAGTAGGGATGAATTCATCAGATTTGTCTAATTTGTCTCGGAAACATTATGTCCATATGGTGGTTGCCAGGACAATCTAGAATTTGGAGATTCTGATCTCAGAATGTCAAACCAACCAAGATGACCTCGTGTTCTCAGTGCTCCACTGGACCTAGGCTAGGATAGCAAAGATTCCTTTAAGTGAACAATTGAAATTCAAAGACAATACCCAAAAATCACGAAAGCACTCACACATCGGCCTAGAGAACATATGGTGACTAAAGAAATACAAAATTAATAACTTGAATGAAGGACAAGGGACTGATAAGCATACCTATGGGATACAGCTGAGAAAGACCATGACAATTGATGTGGATTAAGGCCGCCCCAGCTCGAAAAGCCCAAGGTTATGTGGTGTACATGCAGAACTATATGACCCGGTGAATTTCTTTTGGTATGAATTAGAGGTGCCCCAGTGAGAGAAACCCAGGTCATGCTCACCTACATGTCTATCTATATGGCCAGATTCGTATCTAATATTATATGACCACACAATAACCAGACCCCATCTGAACTGAAATCATTTAATGACGTTTACATCATATTTTCTTTTTCCAGTAAAAATAAGTCATGTACCCATGACTCATAAAATTAGCCCTTACCCTCAACTCAGGGCAGCAGCAGGAGCTCTGACTGCCCATGGGTCCTTTCCGCATTCAGCAGCAGCAGCAGCTCTTTGCTGCCCATGGGTCCTGTCCCCATGCAGCAACTCTTTACTGCCCATGGGTCCTGTCCCCATGTTATCCTGTAACGTTCTCTAAACCAGACGTTGAGAGTCCAAGAAATCTTTCAACTCTTCAGCTCGCTGAGCCTGCATCATATCTTGTGTCCTGTATGGGGAACTTGCTTCATCAGTTTTTGAGCTCGACTTCTGGTAAGTGCCCCATTCTTCCTGGTGCCTCTCTCTTTTTCGAGGATGGATCTAAACTCACTTCTCCATCAGGAACTTTCTTGGTTAGCTCTATGCATCGATGTTTGCTGCCCATGGCTATTCTATGGGGCAAATCATGGCATTCAGCTTGAAGAGAATCAGTAGCTTAAGCCTCAACGTGACGTAGCATGAATTAATCCATTCCTTCCTGAGTCTATTTCTAATATATAAATATTACCTGGGCATGCAGAGGCCACTTAAGTCATTAGGATGGTTGGCAATCTGCAAGACTCCGGTGGAAGGTTTCTTCTCCTAAGGCTGGATTGGGATACCTCCCATGGCACCTGACCAGGCTCTGAACTGTGCAAATGTCCCAATCAGGAATCGAGTTCAAGGAAACTACCAAAGTCTAACCTTTGCTTGAGTATGGGAAACCCTTCTTCAGAGAATGACTCCAACATGCAATTGGGTAGAATGTCCCTCAGAGCGGCGGAAAATTCCTCACACTTTTTCTCCATTATGTTCTCTCTTAAACTTCTCCTTTTGTCTCGGGTACTATTCACCAGGCACCTATTACTGCCAGGCAGAATAGGAAAAATGTTCACCAGGCACCTGTTACTGCCAGGCATAGCAGGGAAGTTACCCAAGGGATGCAATGCTGGCAGACACCCCCGTCACCCCTTGCTATAGGAACCCCACAGTAGGAACAACAGGTGGGATGCTGCCGTAGGTTCAGGGGGCATTTTCAAGGTAATGGACGTGTCTCTTTCATCTTTGTTAGAGATACAATGGCCATTTTCGTCTCCTTTTGAGCTTTGCAACTGGGAAACAAAGAAATCTTTCAAGAGTCAAGTCCTCCAACACTGGGAGCCCCAACTTTGGCTTTCTGGGCCTGATCACCCTGGCGAGCGCAAGTAGGGTGCCCTCTGTTGGCGGTTGACTCATTGAGTATTTTAGTCACCTACTGAGTTGGCTATGAGGGTAGGAAATCTGTGATTTTTTCTGTGAACAGTCGTGCTATGGTAGTGTGCCACAGCACGGGAACTGTTGTGTGACTGTTATCTTGAGAACCCTCTGAGCGGCCATGAGGGTGAGGTCTGGTGTCTTCTTTTCCTTTCTTTGTTTTGGTCATCATCTCCTCTGTTGTCACCAAGTCGAGGTTAAGATCAGGCTGGACCTGATCAGAACCTGCACCTTCTGTGAAATCGAAAAGCTTGAAAATATTTTTCAGGGGACTTAACTCTCAACCCAGGTACTTGGAGCTCCAGGCCCCAGTCAGTTCCAGGCCTTTGTAGGCACTCCACCCTTCTCCACTCCACTGTCAGTCGCACACTGGCTTTACTGCCATGGGGAATGCCATAAGCATCCCCAGAGACTCACCACTCAGGGTCATTCTAACTAATTAGAAACACTTTCAATTGTCTGGGTTATGGCACAGAAACTGCAGCTGGGAGAAAGTTTGTGAGGTTTCTCTGTGCCTTTATGGTGCAGTTGGACAGGTAGATCAACCTAGAATGTCCTTCAAGTTACAGTCCAGTTTCTGAGAAATCAAGAGCAACCGTCCTTAGAAAGTCCTTGCAAGACTGGAAAGACAGTTCTAGAGGCAGCTCAGTTTCGACCTAGTTCCTTTATCATGAAAAGGATTATCATCCCCCCTCTCCAGGAACTACTATCTAGCCAATCACTCAGTCTTAAGACTAAAAAAAAAAAAAAAACAAAGAAAGAAAGGAGGGAAAGGATAAATGGCCATAAGTGTGTCATTGCAAAAAGTATAGCATCTAGAGAGTCTTCTCCATAAGCATTAGTAAAAAGGCTCAAAACAAAGTTTGGATTCATAACTGGTGAGCTTTATATTATTGTACCTGATTCACGGCAGTAGCTTTTAAAACAATAGTTGTACAGTCTCTGTGTATGTGTGTCTATGTGTACGTTATACATGTGATATTTTTACCCCTGGATGGTATGGCCAAAATAAAGATCTCTGTTTAGTTGGCTTAAAGTAAGTGCTTTCATAAATTCTAAATGTAGTAGAAATTAACTCAGTGCCTTTCAAAGTTAACATCATGTGAATTAACATTTGGTAAATGAAAGCTTCTTTAAGTCTGTTGGTTTGACTGAAAATAGTCTTGTCAGAGTTGTCAGTATTTGCATAGGATGCAGGCATTCAGCCTTGGTTTACGAGTCATATAAGTTCACATTGTCTGTTAAATTTGTCAGTGAAATAATATATTTAAATGATGACCAGTTTTGTCTAATGCCTCATGAGGGTTTCGTAGGTAATCTGAACACAATTGTTGGAAACAAATTGTTTAAATACATAAAACTCATAAAAGTGAATACAATAACATTTATGGTCTCTATACTTGGGGGGAAAAAACAGCTTTAAAGTCTTTTGGTAACAATCTTGAATTTTGCCAAGTAAAGTTATATAATAAATATCTGAATATCTGGATCATTTTTGGATAGGATGAAACACTGAATCATTATTAATAAACATATCTAAGTTATCTACTTTTGGCTTCTTATGGAAGAGGCTAGAAGCGTCTGGGTGTATTAAAAAGCATGCCTTGTGTTTAGTTGTAAAGCGGCGTGTTACTAAACTTAGGAAGTGTTTAGAATGCTGATATAAAAGACAATCCATAATTGTTTACTTTTTTAGTGTTTACTAGGTCTGTTAAGGGTTAAAGTTCTAATTACCTTATGGAATTAAACCTACTGGAAACTACTAAGGAAAAGAGCTTTGTATTCAAGGAGGTGAAATGGATGTTTTCAGTAAAAAAGATATAAAGAATGGAAATATTTTTGATTGATGGGTTAAGAAAGATAAATTTGTCGTGATGTACTAGAAAGGAAAAAACAAAGACTTTGGGTCAAATTCTGAAAACAAAAAAGAAAGTTGTAGAAGGTTTGTGAAGGAGAAATTCTGAAAGGAGTTTTATGCCTGGTCAAGTAGACTAAAGTAAGTTCAATTAAGTGCATGAGTTTGAAAGTTCAAAATAAGTAGGTGCAGAAATTCAAGTTTGGTTTTCTCTAAAAGGATACATTTTCTTGAACTTTTGATCTGCTCTTGGTAAAGAGGTCTTAAAAGCTGTTCCTTTGAGTAAGTCTACGTAAGAGACAAATCTGTTTTGTGAAAATAATGACTGAGGTCACTCTTAAGATTTTTGACTCTGTTATAACTTTGAATAGATAACCGAGCATTGCTTCACAGCGAGTGTTGCTTTCTATTTGAACAAGCATTTGAAAAGCTTTTGATAGGTTTTGACAAGCTTATCCCTCAAAAATATTCAAATGCTGAATGAAGGCTTTCTTTTGACCTGGTAGGCAGAAGAAAAGTTACTCTGAGGATTTTTAGAGGGCCCCTGAGACTTCGCGAAGACATTTGCTCTCTCTTCCTATAAGAAGGAAGATATTAAACTAATTAGGGTTACTTGGTCTATTAAATTACATGGGAAACATTGTGAAATAAGTGATGATAGACTTCCTTAGGTGGTATAAGATGGGTAAATGTTATTAATATAGGTGTCTTAAAATTATATAGCATTCCTAAGAGTCTGATCTTTCCTGGTTAACAGTCATAAGTCCAATTATTATCAGCAAGTGTTATATGTCACTGAAGTAGCCAAGTTTCTTGGTCAATTGCCCTTTTGAGTCCTTTGTCCATTTCCAGGTAGTTGTTGTTTTACTCTGATGCTTTTCTCTTTTGCAAATATGCTTCATCTTCCGAGAAATTCCAGGAAAGGGTTCTGACACAAAGGTTCTAAACGACAGGCTTCTGATAAACTTTCAGATTGTAAAACTCAACGGAGTAAGAAATTACAGAATTCTAACAGAAACTAAGCTCATCGATCTGCTAACAGAAAACTCAGCTCAAGAATTGATTATACAGGACTGTGTGAACTGATGAGGATGGTTGTAATATTTTAGAACTACTGTTTGAAACATTGTTGAGTTTTGATGTGTTGTTTTGTTTTCTCGTAATGAAGGAAAGCTTTTTCTCTTTTCCCTTATGCTCACAATGACTCACAGCCATTTGGTGAAATTATACCTTCATGAGCAAAACTGAAACATTTATCTTTTTCTCCCTACCTTATCCCCAAGAAATTTGGAAACCCTTTGTCACTGAGTATGGTTATTTAGTGGCAATATTTGCATAAGTTCCATAAGAATCTGTTCACCTTATAACAGGACACATTGGTTATACTACCATGGCTTTGACTGGAATGTCATATTTGAAACATACAGGCTCAGATATGACAAGACAGCATTTCAGGAACAAAGATTGGACTTTCTGGAATACAGTCCCTAGGAAACATGGGCCTGGTACCTTGTTTACAGAGATTCTGGCAATCTTGCCCGGTCGCTAAGGAAGCTTGCTTATCTGCCAGGTGCAAGGAACCTCCGAATATTTTGGTGGACCTCAAAGAGAACTGAACTCACATCTGTAGGTACTGCAGGCCAAATCTGATGGCAAGTCCTTGGCTTGGCTTTTCTGGCATCTAGAGGCCTTCACAGATCAATGTGAGATTACTCTCCCTGGGGCAGCCCCAATTCATACTAGAAAAATATCCACCAGGTCATGTAGTTTGGCATGTAGGCCAGGTCACCTTGGGCTTCTCTAGCTTGGGCAGCATTAATCCACATCATAACCCACCCCTGAACCCATTATGACCAGAAATCTTTGGGGATATGAATGATGGTCAGTCTTCTGTAACTACTTCTGGCTGTACAAGGTTGCAGAGCTTCCCCAAAATGGGGCCATAGGTACAGGTAGGAAGTTCAGTGGACCAGAAGTCTTCACCGGTGGAGTTCAAGGGTGACAAGTTGTACAGAGCCTCTGGAGACGAGAGAATCCTTTGACGAGAGGTGGTCCAGGAGGTGAAACATTTTTGACATGCTAAAGACAAACAACGAAAGAGACAACAAATTATAATAAGAAATACAAGCAGTATGTTTAACCCAATGAATAAGATTTTGAAGTACTGCAGAAACCTGGTCCTGACTAGGAGTTCAACCAGTCGCTTACAGTTAGGGTTGGTCAGACATGGATTTAATTTGGTGGTTGGGATAGGAAGCCAGAAATATTTTGATGGTAGTCAGGAATATAGACACAACATTGTTTTTATAATGACACTGGTGCCCCCTTGTGCTGCTGTCAAGACATCCAGTGCCATTTGGATTTGGAGGACTGCCTTACACACTTGGGATACTTCTAAATTGAGCAGCAAAATGCTATGTTGTGTATCATTTAATGCCTTCATAGTAAATTTGTTTAGGACTTCCATGTGCAAGATGATATTTTGGATTCCTAACTGGGGAAGGAAAATTGCGGAAAGATTGTCATACCAGTGGAAGACACAGCGGGTCCAGTGCTGTTGCAGGTTGGGTAGCTTAGCAGGAGGAGATATAGTAAATGTAGTTCTACGTTGCATCCAGACAAAGCCTATGGTGCATCATCCAATCCATCCAGGTGGCAGCCAAGGTAATAAATTGGAGCCACATATCCACTGAACACCGTTAGGGGCTAACCAAGGCATACTGGGCAGTCTATCCAAGTCAGTCCCAAACTAACCTGTATTTTTTTTTAAGGCTATGACATAAGAACACATATAAAAGGGATTTTTTCCCAAGGTCAGCTGCTATTAGGCCATGTATCACAGGTGTGGTTGGTTTTTTCCCAACAGAGAGCGGCCTTTTACTGAGTTGCCCACTAGTAGGAGTGAACCAAATATACCCATCCCAAATTAGATATGGTCCATCCTGTGTGTATCGATAAGTTGGGGACTTTACTGTTGGAACTTGTTTTGTTTGATACACCTGTGACAAGGCAAATCTAGTTAGTATTTGGACAGTAGTATTGAAGGAAAATGTTTAATTGTGGCCAGGGAACTCTGAGGTGCCAGAGATAGACGGCCACAAGGAGACATTATGATTAGTAATAGATGAATCTTGCGGAAGAAAAGAGCTAGAATCTAGTATCCATGAATGGCTACTGTAGCTTCTACAGAAGCGTAATTTTCTGCTCTCTTAAATCATCCTCATTTTTACAAAAGGTAGCCAAATTATGATTAACACGTTTGCAAATAAAGTGTAGTTTCAATACAACTTGCTCCAATTATTTACATAAGACCAGAAAGAATCGGAATTGCTTATACAGGTTTTTTAAAATCTGCTTTGCTGGAATTTTTTCTGAGGAGTCTCAGATTGAACTGTGAAGGCATCTAGAGGCCAGAAAAGCCAAGCCAAGGACTTGCCATCAGATTTGGCCTGCAGTACCTACAGATTTGAGTGGCGTTCTCTTTGAGGTCACCCAAAATATTTGGAGGTTCCTTGCACCTGCCAGATAAGCAAGCTTCCTTAGTGACCGGGCAAGATTGCCAGAATCTCTGTAAACAAGGTACCAGGCCCATGTTTCCTAGGGACTGTATTCCAGAAAGTCCAATCTTTGTTCCTGAAATGCTGTCTTGTCATATCTGAGCCTGTATGTTTCAAATATGACATTCCAGTCAAATCCTTGGTAATATAACCAATGTGTCCTGTTATAAGGAGAACAGATTCTTATGGAACTTATGCAAATATTGCCACGAAATGACCATACTCAGTAACAAAGGGATTGACAATTTCTTGGGGATAAGGTAGGGAGAAAAAGGTAAATGTTTCAGTTTTGCTCATGAAGGTATAATTTCACTAAATGGATGTAAGTCATAGTTAGCATAAGAGAAAAGAGAAAAAGCTTTCCTTCATTACAAGAAAACAAAACAACACATCAAAACTCAACAATATTTCAAATAGAAGTCCTAAAAAATTACAATCATCCTTACCAGTTCACACAGCCCTGCATAATCAGTTCTGGGGCTGAATCTTCTGTTAGTAGGTCGATGAACTTAGTTTCTGTTAGAATTCTGTAATTTCTCTACGCCGTTGAGTTTTACAATCTGAAAGTTTATCAGAAGCCTGTCGTTTAGAACCTTTGTGTCAGAACCCTTTCCAGGAATTTCCCAGAAGATGAAACATATTTGCAAAAGGAAAAAGAATCAGAGTAAAACAACAGCTACCTGGAAATGGACAAAGGACTCAAAAGGGCAATTGCCAAAGAAACTTGGCTACTTCTGTGACATATTAAACTTACAGATAATTAGTGGACTTATGACTGATAACCAGGACAGATCAGAATTTTAGGAATGCTATATAAGTTTAAGACATCTATATTAATAACATTTACCCATCTAATAACACCTAAGAAAGTCTATCATTACTTATTTTACAATGATTCCCGTGCAATGTAATAGACCAAATAAGTCTAATCAGTTTAGTATTTTCCTCCTTATAGGAAGAGAGAGCAAATGTCTTTGAGAAGTCTCAAGGGCCCTCTGAAAAGCCTCAGATTAATTTTTCTTCTGTCTACCAGGTCAAAAGACAGCCTTCATTTAGGATTTGAATATTTTTGAGGGAGAAGCTTGTCAAAACATATCAAAAGCTTTTCAAATGCTTGTTCAAATGTGAAACAACACTCACTGTGAAATGTACTCGGGTATCTATTCAAAGTGATAACAGAAAGAGTCAATAATCTTAAGAGTGACCTAAGTCATTATATTCACAAAACAGGTTTGTCTCTTAGGTAGACATACTCAAAGGAATAGCTTTTAAGACCTCTTTAGCAAGAGCAGATCAAAAGTTCAAGAAAATGTACCCTTTTAGAGAAAACCAAATTTGAATTTCTGCAACTACTTATTATTAACATTCAAACTCATTCACTTAATTGAACTTACTTTGGTCTTCTTGACCAGGCATAAAACTCCTTTCAGATTTTCTTCTTCACAAACCTTCTAAAACTTTCTTTTATGTTTTCAGAATTTGTCCCAAAGTCTTTGTTTTTTTCCTTTCTAGTACTTCAGGACGAATTTATCTTCCTTAACCAATCAAACAAAAATATTTCCATTATTTATACCTTTTTTACTGAAAACGTACATTTTAACTTTCTTGAATACAGATCTCTTTTTCTTAGTAATTTCCTGTAGCTTTAATTACGTAGGTTAATTAGAACTTTTACCCCTTAACAGACCTACTAAACACTAAAAAGGAAAACAATCATGAATTGTCTCTTATATCAGCTTTCTGAACACTTCATAAATTTAGAAACACGCCACTTTACAATAAAACACAAGGCATGGTTTTTAATACACCCACAGGCTTTTAGCCTCTTTAAGAAGAAGCCAAAAGTAGATAACTTAGATGTGTTTATTAATAATGTTTCAGTGTTTCGTCCTATCCAGAAATGACCCAGCTATTCAGATTTTTATCATTTAACTTAACTTGGCAAAAAGATGGTTACCAAAAAGCATTTCGAAGCTGTTTTTCTTTCCCAAACTATACAGACCATAAAAGTTTTTGTACTCACTTTAATGAGTATTATCTATTTAAACCATTTGTTTCCATCAATTATGTTCAGATTACCTACTGAAACCTCATGAGGCCTTAGACAAAACTGGTCATCATTTAAAGCTATTACTTTGCTGACAAATTTAGCAGACAACGTGAACTTATATGACTAGTAAACCCAGGCTGAATGCCTGCATCCCTATGCAAATACCGACATCCCTGACAGCAAGACTATTTTGAATCAGACCAACAAACATAAACAGTCTTTCATTTACCAAAGGTTAATTGACATGACATTAACTTTGAAAGGCACTGAGTTAATTTCTACTGCATTTAGCATTTATGTAAACACTTACTATAAGCCAACTAAACAGAGATCTTAATTTTGGTCATACCACCCAAGGCTGAAAATATCACATGTATAACCTACACATAGACACGCATACACAGAGACTGTACAACTACTGTTTTAAAAGCTACTGCCGTGAATCAGGTACAATAATATAAAGCTCACCAGTTATGAAGGTAAACTTTGTTTTGAGCCTTTTTACTAATACTTATGGAGAAGACCCTCGAGATGCTAGACTCTTTCAATGGCACCCTTATGGCCATTTCTCCTTTCCCCTCCTTTCTTTTTGTCAGTCTTAAGAGTGAGTGATGGGCTAGATAGTAGTTCCTGGAGAGGGGGGATGATAATTCTTTTCATGATAAAGGAACTAGGTGGAATCTGAACTGCCTCTAGAGCTGTCTTTCCAGTCTTGCAAGGATTTTCTAAGGACGGTTGCTCTTGATTTCTCAGAAACTGGACTGTAACTTGAAGGACGTTCTAGGTTGATCTACCTGTCCAACTGCACCATAAAGGCACAGAGAAACCTCGCAAATTTTCTCCCAGCTGGAGTCTCTGGGGCATAACCCATACAATTGAAAGTGTTTCTAATTAGTTAGAATGACCCTGAGTGGTGAGTCTCTGGGGATGTTTATGCCATTCCCCATGGCAGTAAAGCCAGTGTGCGACTGGCAGTGGCCTGGAGAAGGGTGCAGTGGCTACAAACACCTGGAACTGGCTGGAGGCCGGGGCTCCCAGTACCGGGGTTGAGAGTTAAGTCCCTTGCAAAATATTTTCAAGTTGTTCGATTTCACAGAATGTCCATGTTCTGGTCAGGTCCAGCCAGAACTTAAGCTCGACTTGGTGACAACAGATGACATGATGAGCAAAACAGAGAAAGGAAAAGAAGACAGCAGACCTCACCCTCATGGTTGCTCTCAGAGGGTTCTCAAGTTAAGAGTCACACAACAGTTCCTGTGCTGTGGCACACTACCGTAGCACGACAGTTCACAAAATAAATCACAGGTCTCCTACCCTCATGTCCAACTCAGTAGGTGACTAAACTACTCAATGAGTCAACCGCCAAGAGAGGGCACCCTACTTAGGGTCGCTGGGGTGATCAGGCCCAGAAAGCCAAAGTTGGGGCTCCAGTGGTGGAGGCCTTGATCCTTGAAAGATTCCTTTGTTTCCCCAGTTGCAAAGTTCAAAAGGAGATGAAAATGGCCATTGTAACTCTAACAAAGATGAGAGAGACATGTCCATTACATTGAAGATCACCCCTGACCCTACGGCAGCATCCTACATGTGGTTCCTACTGTGGGGTTCCTATAGCAAGGGGTGATGGGCGTGGCCCCCAGCATTGCATCCCTTGTGTACCTTCCGTGGTATGCCTGGCAGTAACAGGTGCCTGGTGAACATCTTTCCTATTCTGCCTGGCAGTAATAGGTGCCTGTTGAATGGTCCCCAAGAGAAAAAGAGAATTTTAAGAGAGAACGGGATGGAGAAAAATAGTGTAGAATTTTCCACCGAGCTTGGGGACATTCTACCCAATTGCATGTTGGAGCCATTCTCCGAAGAAGGGTTTCCCATATGCAACCAAAGGTTAGACTTTGGTACTTTCCTTGAACTGGAGTCCCGATTGAGACATTCACACAGTTCAGAGCATGGTCAGGTGCCATGGGAGGTATCCCAATCCAGCCTTAGAAAGAGAAACCTTCCAGGGGAGTCTTGCAGATTGCCGGCCATCCTAAGGACTTAAGTGGCCAGCCCGTGCCCACCTAAAATTTGTATATTAGAGATAGAGTCAGGAAGGAATGGAGTAATTCACTCTACATCGCCCTTAGGCTTAAGATACGGATTCTCTTCAAGCTGAATGCCATGATTTGCCCCATAGAGTAGCCATGGGCAGCAAACGTGGATTCATGCAGCTATCCAAGAAAGTTCCTGATGGAGAAGTGAATTTAGATCCATCCTTGAAAAAGAGAGATGCACAACGAAGAAAAGGGCACTTACCAGAAGTCGAGCTCACAAACCTATGAAGCAAGTTTTTGATATGGGCCACAAGATATGATATGGGCTTGGTGAGCTGAAGAGTCAAAAGAAAGATTTCTTGGACTCTCAAATTCTGGAAGTGGTGCTCTTTTATTTATAAAATGGTACAGGACAACATGGCGACAGGACCCATGGGCAGTAAATAGTTGCTGCATGGGGACAGGACCTATGGGCAGTGAAGAGCTGCTGCTGCTGCTGCATGGGGAAAGGTTCCATAGGCAGTCAGAGGTCCTGCTGCTGCCCTGAGTTGAAGGTAAGGGCTAATTTTATAATGCATTGGTATGTGACATTTTTACTGGAAAAAGAAAATATGATTTTAAAAGTCATTAAATGATTTCAGTTCAGATGGGGTCTGGTTATTGTGTGGTCATATAGCATTAAATACCAATCTGGCCATATAGATGGGCATGTAGGTGAGCATGAAATGGGCTTCTATCACTGGGACACCTGTAATTCATACCAAAAAAAAAAAAAAAACTCACCGGGTCATGTAGTTTGGTATGTAGGCCAGGTAACTTTGGGCTTTTCGAGCTGGGGCAGCCTTAATCCACATCATTCGTCATGGTCTTTCACAGCTACCTCCCATAGATATTCTTATCAGTCTTTTCTCCTTCATTCCAAGTTATGAATTTTGTATTTCTTTATTCACCATATGTTCTCTAGGGGTCCAGATTTACGGCCTAAAACTTTGGAGGCTGAAAGAGATTAGAGAAGATGAACTTTCAAGGATTGGTAATCACCTCAAAATGCTTAATGATGCTACAGAAAGGAAGACCATTACAAAGAGTTGAAGAAGAACATTACCAAGAGAACACGTTCTGTGCTAAACTCAGGAGCCAAAAGAAAAGGTTACAGTCCACAATGTTACTACTAATTACCGTCACGAATAACCAAAGCAGGCCAACATCATCCCTAGTTCAGGCAAAAGTTTGATCCAAAAGTCCATTTCAGTGCTGGCCCTGTGGTGTACTGGGTATGTGCCCACGTTCCGCCTGGGCGGCCAGGGCTTCATTGGTTAGCACCACGGGTGTGGATCAGATTAATAGCATTAGCAAATATAGATTTCACGGTATGGTGCGGAGAGACATCCTAAAGAAATCGAAATTTTGAAGAGACGTTATGAGTACACACCAGAAAAAGAACCGTGGGAATATTACAATCTATGAACGCATCAGGAACACTTCCCCAAATAATGAAGGAAGGACAACATGTGACCTGCCAAAGTGGAATTGCCAGACTGCTAGGAGATGACATGATCATTGTACATCAGGGGATTGCCTGGGAAGTCATCTTGGGAGGGCCTCCGGCACTTTCTCTTGGGAAAGTCCACCCATTTGGCCTCATCCACAAAAGATAAGAGAGAAAACCCAGATTAATCCGAAAGGAAAGAAACCAGTGTCTAGAGGGAAGGTAGCAGACCTTTTCAAGTTTGAGGCAAAAGTTAGAAACCGACAAGAAATGCATAACGACGAAAACTATCCTACCTGGAAAGGGGGAGTAATCAGACTGGGATGAGATGGTTCTGAAGAACTGTGTGCATGGAGGTCTTCAGGACAACTTCGAATTCTGAGGGTGTTTATGACATCACTGTAAATATGTCACCCAAGATGGCCACAGGTTTCCAGCCCGAGGATTGACATAGGCTAGGATATTCAAGTGAGGGATACTCAGAAACAGCTTTTGCCCACAGAGATGGGGCACAGAAAGTTGAAGAGATCAAAGATACTGTAATTCAAGGGATAAGACAGGAATCATTGGGAAGAAGCCATAATAGAGGGACAAGCACTGAGAGGAGTACATTGCCATCTCCTCACGTCGAAGAGGAGGCTGTTCTGATTCAAGCTTGAAACTTGATTTGAAACAAGAGGCTGGAACTATGAGACCTATGTTGTCCTTCTGCCTCACTCATAATCCAAAGTCAAGAATGATCTCTTGAGGCCATTGTAGAGAAGACTCAAGGCCGCCGTCCTAGGCCACTAGCATTTTTTAAAGAGAAGTCTCACTTTCCATAGCTCTGGCATCACGGGTGCCCACTGGCTACATGCTAATGTGTCACAAGACACCTCTTTGAAGCCTGGAAGGAGTGGACCCCTGTCATGCTTAGGGTATGTCTCTTGGTTTGGAAGGACTCTAGAAGTTGCTCAAAAGCACCCTTTTGCAGAGGGGTTCATTCCTTGGTGAATGCTGCACTCCAAGGCTAGAGTCCTAAGTTGGGATCAATGAGATTCTCTCCCCCTTCTCTTGCCGTAGAAGGAGTATTGATTATGTGTTTCAACACCACATGTAACGATGTTGGCTGAAAATTAGAATATTATCATTATATTTAAGGAAAAATAAACACGCCACAGGTGAGGATATAAATCAAACAAATAACAAACCCTGTGGAAACAAAGTAAGCCAGTATCTAGAAATAATCTAGCAGAGCGTTCAAGGATCAGGGGTGAAGTTCGAACTTTCCAAATCCAGAAATAGACAGAAGGATCTCTCACCTGGAAAGAGAAATTCATCAGATTCGTCTAATTTGTTGCGGAACCATTGTGTCCGTGAAGATGGTTGCCAGGACAGCCTCAAATCTGGAGTTTCTGATCTCAGAATCTCTAACCAAGGAAGATGCCCACATGTTCTCAGTGCTCAGTGTCACCTCGGCCAGGATAGCAGAGATTCCTTCAAGTGACCAATGGAAATTCAAAGACAACACCCAACAATCACGAAAGCACTCACACAACGGCCAACAGAACATATCGTGATCAAAGAAATGCAAAATTTATAACTTGGAATGAAAAGGGAACACACTGATAAGCATATCGAAGGGAGATAGCTTAGCAATACCATGATGATTAGCCTATGGAAAAGAAAAAAAGGTCCCAGAAAACGTAAGGCAAACAGAAATCACAACTGAATAATCCACAGTGAAAGACGGCCGTGTTTAGACAGATTCTGCTTAAACGTTTGAAAGTCAGAAAAGTCACATCCCCAAAACCTGCAGTGAAGGTCAAACCTGGGCTAAATGGAATGGGAGAGTTCTGAGACTGCTCCAAGCGGGCTCTGAAACCTTGTGTCCATGAAGCTTGCTGGCACAGCACAGACACAATTCTCAGAAATCCTATGACATCACAGTGGACCAGGAAAACAACATGGCTTCATCTACACAGGGCCAGAGCTGGGCTCCAGTAGCATATTGAAGTCACATTCCAAAACAGCAGGTTGCCAATGGAACATGAAAGGGGCTGGCCACTGGTGAAGCTGTGAAGTCCGGGCCTTCTGGGTCCACAGCCCATGGTCGTCCATTTGTGCTCTTGGGGTTGAACCTCCTCACCGCTGGTACAGCCATCCTGGGAGAGTCCTGGGAGGTAGTGTAGAGGCAGATGGGAAGTGACGTTAGACAGTGCCACTCTTGCTCAGCAAATACAGCAGCACGACCAGCAGATGTGAGCACTGCCATAAACTTCTGCCAAAACAGAACCAATGAAAAGTTGCAAAGAATAGAAAAACTGAGCCTCAAAAAAAGAAGCATGTCACTAAGAATAATAAGATATCTAGGACTAACCTTCACTAAACAGGTGGAAACATTGTAAACTGATACTAGCAAAGCTTTGGCTAAAGAAATTCCAGAAGACACAACGAAACGGAAGACTATTCTGTGCTGTTGGAATGGAAGAACTAACACACTTGAAACGTCCATAGCGGATAGAGGAATCTGTGGATTCCAAGCAATCCCAGTCAAAGTTGCAGTGATCTTTCCCACAGAAATAGAAGAGAGAATAATAAAGTCTCTATCCAGAAGCAAAGGACCCTGAATACCCAAAGGAATCCTGAAGAAAATGAACAAAGCAGGACGTATCACACTTTCTGATTTCCACATATAGGACGAAGTGCTAGGAACCGGAACGGCACAGTCTGGGCCCAAAAACAGGCACACAAATCCATGGAACAGAATCGAGAGCCCAGAGGTCAACTCACGCATATATGCACATGCATACATGCACAACACATTTTCAACCAGGGAACCAAGAGTACACAGCGGAGAAAGGGGAGTCTCGACAAGAAACGGTGCTGGGAAGACTGCACAGCCAAATGTAACACAATGAGAGTAGAGCATGATGTTACTCTAGTCACACACACCACCTCGAAACGGATTAAAGACTTGAATGGAAGACTTGAAACCGGGAGACTTCTAGGAGAAAACCTAGGCAGCATGCTCGTTGCCATCTGTCTTAGCAGCCTATTTGGAAGAAGCGTGTGTGACAGGAATGGGCAACAAAGGAAACAGGCAGATGGGAAGTGACGTTAGACTGGGCCAGTCTTCCTCAGCAAATACAGCAGCATTGCCAGCAGATGTGAGCACAGCAGTAAACATCTGCCTAAATAAAACCAATCAAAAGTTGCAAAGGATAGAAAAACTGAACCTCAAAAAAAAAAAAGCATGCTAGTAGGAAGAACAAGGTATCTAGGAATAACCTGTGCCAAACAGGTGAAAGCTATGTAAACCGAGAAGTAGCAAAGCTTTGGGGAAAGAAATTCCACAAGATACAAGGAAACGGAAGGGCATCAGTGCGCATGGAATGGAAGAAAACGAAGGAAGAATGAAGTATCATCACAATGATACCTTTCTTATCCCTGGAATCAGCATCTCTTTGATCTCTTCAAGTTTCTGTGCCTGGTTTCTGTTTGGAAAAGCTGTTTCTGGCTATCTCTCACTTGAGTATCCCAGCCTAAGCCAATCCTGGTACTGTAAACATGCAGCCATCTGGGGTGACACGTTCACTGTAATGTCATAAACACTCTCAGAATTCAAAGTTGTCCTGACAACCTCCATGCACACAGTGTTTCAGAGCCGTCTCCTCCCAGCCTGACTACTCCCCCTTTCCAGGAAGGATAGTTTTCCTTGTTCTGGATGTGTTGTCGGTTTTCAACTTTGTCCTCTAACTTGCAAAGGTCTACTACATTCCCACAGACACCGGTTTCTTTCCTTTAAGATTATCCTGGGTTTTATCGCATATCGTTTGTGGATATGGCCAAATGGGTGCACTTTCCCCATAGAAAGTACTGGACTCCCTCCCAAGTTGATGTTGCCCAGGAAATCCTGTGATGCACAATGATCGTGTGATCTCATGGCAGTCTGACAATTCCACCTCGGTGGGTCACATATTTTCCTTCCTTCATGATTTGGGAAAGCGTACCAGATGCGTTCATAGACTCTAATATTCTCATGGTTCTTTTTCTGGTGAGTATTGATAAGGTCTCCTCACAATTACTACTTCTTTATGATCTCTGTGCCAACCATACCTTGAAATCTGGATTTCCTAATGCTAGAAATCTGATCTGTACCCATGATGCTAGCCCCTGAAGCCCGGGCCACACAAGAGGAAGTTGGGCACTTACCTGCTGCACCACAGGGCCGGCAATGAATTAGACTTCTGCACCAACCTTTGGCCTGAACTTGGGAAGATGTTGGCCTGCTTCAATCATTCGTGAAGGGAATCAGTAGTAACATCATGGAAGGTATTATTTTCCATTGGTTCATGAGTTTAGGACGGAACATGTTCTCTTGCTAGTATTCCGCCTCATCACTTTGCGAAGTTCTACCTTTCTGAAGCATCATTAAGCACTTTGAGGTGATTACCAATCCTTGGAAGTTCATCCTCTCTGATCTCTTTCAGCCTATAAAGCTTTAGGCCGTAAGTCTGCACCCCTTTTTGGAGTTTTGATTTTATGTGGATTGATTGCCGTAACCCTGCATTCTAACATGCTATAGCTTTCAGATCTACATCCTCATAGATTTAGACTTCTGAGTAGGTTACATCATCTTCACCACCGTAAGGCTAATTACAGGCTCTCACGATACTTGTGCCTAATCAACTCTTTCTCCCTCTGGCCCTCGCCTACTTTTCCTCTGGGAACTACCAATCCCATGTCACATGCTACCTGTTTGTTGGTCCGTTTTTCCTCTTCTCCTGTACGTGAGATCCTGTGGTATTTGACCTTACCCCTGTCGCTTGTTTCATTTCCTCTAGTACCCTCAGGAGCCATTCTGGTGGTCAGAAAAGGCTGGACTGCATCCATTCCGACAGCTGAATGCTATGCCACTGTGTGGCTATAGCCTATCTTCCTTCTCCATTCGTCCCTTGATGGGCATCAGGGAGGCTTCCAAGTCTTGGATATCGGGAGTCATGCTGTGGTGCACACAGCAGTGCACGGATCTCTGTGCATTACTGTTTCCATGATCTTTGGATATATACGTCACAGAGGAATAGCTGGATCATATGCTAGGTGGATTCTGAAACATTCTGAATTTTCACTCCTATGTGTAGTGGCTGCATCGGCTCAAACTCCCACCTGCAGTGCAGGAGGCTTCCCTTCTCTCCACCTCCTCTCTGAAACATGTTGTTTCGTGTCTTCACCCTTATAGCCATTCTGACCACTGTGAGCTGCTATCTCATCGCACTTCGGATTTGCATTGGCCTCAGACTTAATGATGAGGAACATGTTTTCATACAGCCTGTTGGCCATCTTTCTATCTTCCTGGGAGAAATGTGTGTTTCCATCTTCTGCCCAGGTTTTGTTGGGCTCATTGTTTTTTTTCCTGTGGAGATGTATGAGTTCACTGGATCTTATGGCTGTTCACCCCTTCTCCGATGTCTGTTCTGCAAACATCCTGTCGCAGTTGTTGTCATGTCTTTGCATTGAGTCGATGGAGTCGTTGGCCGGGTAGAAGCTTCTGCATTGGATGGAGTCACGCTTGTTTCTTGTTTCTTTTGTTGCCCTTACCCAGTCACACATGCTTCTTCCAAGTAGGCGGCTATGCCAGATGGCAAAGAGCAAGCTTCCTGCATTTTCCCACATAAGTTTCACGGTTTCAAGTCTTCCATTCAAAGCTTTAATCCATTTCAATGTGGTATGTGTGCCTGGTGTAACATCATGGTCTAGTCTCATTGTGCCACTTGTGGCTCTGAAGTCTTCCCAGCACTGTTTCTTTTCGAGACTCTCCTTTCTCTGCTTTCTCCTCTTGGCTCCCGTGTCGAAAATGGGCTGCCCATATATGTGGCAGTTGACTGCTGGGCTCAATTCTGTTCCATGGGTCTGTGTGCCTATTTTGGGGGAAAGGCTGTGCTGTACCGGTACCTAGCACTTTGTCCTATATTTGGCAATCAGAAAGTGTGATACATGCTGCTTTGTTCGTTTTCCTCAGGATTCCTCTTCCTATTAAGGGTCCTTTGTTGCCACATAGAAACTTTAGTATTCTCTCTTCTATTTCTGTGGGAAAGATTGCTGCAACTTTGACTGGGACGACATGGAATGCAGACATTGCTTTTTCCGGTATGGATGCTTAAAGTGTGTTCGTTCTTCCATTCAAAGAACATGGAATAGACTTCCGTTTCCTTGTGTCTTGTGGAATTTCTTTGCCCAAAGCTTTGCTAGATTTCGGTAGACATAGCTGTCTCCTGTTTGGCCAATGTTATTCCTAGATGTTTTTTTCTTTTTACTGGCATGCTTTCTTTTTTGCTGTTCCTTTTTTCTATTCTTAGCAACATTTAATTGGTGTGTTTTGGCAGAAGTTTATGGCTGTGCTCACATCTGCTGGTCATGCTGCTGTATTTGCTGAGCAAGAGTAGCGCGGTATAACGTTGCTTCCCATATGCCTCTACACTGGTTCGCACGCCTGGCCCAGAATGGCTGGATGAGCGGTGACGAGGCTCACCCCCAGGATTCCACCTGGCTGACCCTGGGATGCTGACTCAGAATGCGGGGACTTCACGGCTGCCCCACTGGCTGGCCCCTTTCATGTTCCATTGGCAACCTGCAGTTGAGTGGAATGTACTTTAACATGTTACTTGAGCCCAACTCTGGCCCTGTGTAGATGAGGCCAGCTTCTTTTTCTGCACCACTGTGATGTCAGAGTATTTGTCAGAATCGTGTCTCTTTTCCAATCAGGCTTCGGGGACACAGGGTTTCAGAGCCCGCGTGGAGCAGTCTCAGAACTCACCCTTCCCAGTTAGCACAGGTTTGACCTTCAATGCAAGTTTTGGGGTTGTGACTTTCTCTGACTTTTAAACGTTCAAGCAGACCTTAACTAAACACTGAAGTCAATCACTGTGGATTATTGAGGTGTGATTTCTGTTTGCCTTCCATTTTCTGGGAGCTTGCTTTCGTTTCCATAGTCTAATCGTCACGGTTCTGAGCTATCTCCCTTCGATATGCTTATCAGTGTGTTCTCCTTCATTTCAAGTTAGGAGTTTGGTATTTCTTTAATCACCATAGGTTCTGTAGGCTGATGTGTGAGTGCTTTCATTACTGTTGGGTGTTGTCTTTGAATTTCCATCGGTCATTTGAAGGAATCTTTGCCATCCTAGCCTAGATCCAACTGAGCACTGAGTGAACGTGGTCATCTTGGTTGGTTCGATATTGTGAGAGCAGAAACGCCATGTTTGAGGTTGTCCTGGAAACCACCTTCCCAGACACAATGGTTCCGAGACAAATTAGATGAATCTGATGGATTCCTCTCTCCAGCTGAGAGATCCTTCTGTCTCTTTTCTAGATTTGGAAAGTTCAGAACTTCACACCTGATCCTTGAACGCTCCACTAGATTACGTCTAGATACTGGCTTACTTTATTTCCACAGGTTTTGTTATTTGTTTAATTTACCTCCTCAGCTGTGGCATGTTTATATTCCTTTAAATAGAATGGTAATGTTCTAAGTTTCAGCAAACATCGTTATGTGTGGTGTCAAACACCTAATCAATACTCCTTCTATGGCAAGAGAAGGGGGAGTGAATCTCATTGATCTCAACTGAGCACTCTAGCCTTGGAGGACAGCCTTCACACAGTAACAAAGCTTTCTGCAAAAGGGTGCTTTTGCACACTCTTCCTGAGTCCTTCCAAACCAGGAGACATACCCCAAGCATGACAGGGGCCCATTCCTTCCAGGCTTCAAAGAGATGCCTAGTGACACATTACCATGTACCCAGTGGGTGTCTATGACGCCAGAGCTATGGAAAGTGAGACTTCTCTTCACAGAATACTAGGGACCTAGGACCGAGGCCTCTATTCTTCTCTTCAATGTCTTCAAGAGATCATTCTTGACTTTGGATTATGAGTAAGGCAGAAGGCCAACATAGGTCTGATAAGCCCAAGGTCCGGCCTCTTGTTTCAAGTCAAGTTTCAAGCTTGAATCAGCATGGCCTCCCCATCGACTTGAGGAGATGGCAATGTTCTCCTCTCAGTGCTTGTCCCTCTGTTATCACTGCTTCCCAATGATTCCTTTCTTATCCATTGAATTAGCGTCTCTTGCATCTCTTCACGTTTCTGTGCCCAGATTCTGTTTGCAAAAGCTGTATCTGGGTATCTGTCACTTGAGTATCCAAGCCTAGGCCAATCCTCGGGCTGGAGACCTGCGGCCATCTTGGATGACATGTTTACCGTGATGTCATAAACACCCTCAGAATTCTAAGCTGTCCTGAAAACCTCCATGCACACAGTTCTTCACGACCATCTCATACCAGTCTGACTACTTCCCCTTTCCAGGTAGGATGGTTTTCCTTGTTCTGGATTCCGTGTCTGTTTATAACTTTATCCTCGAACTTTGAAAGGTCTACTACAATCCCGCTAGACACCAGTTTCTTTCCTTTCAGATTATCCTGGGTTTTATCTCTTATCATTTGTGGATGAGTCCAAATGGGTGGACTTTCCCCAGAGAAAGCCCTGGAGTCCCTCCCGAGATTGATTTTCCTGGTCAATCCTCGGATGCATAATGATCGTGTCATCTCCATTTCTACCTTGGCAGGTCACATGTTTTCCTTCCTTCATCATTTGGGGAGGTGTTCCTGATGCGTTCATAGATTGTAATATTCCCATGGTTCTTACTCTGATGTGTATTCCTAACGTCTCTTCACAATTTCTACTTCTTTAGGATGTCTGTCTGCACCATACCGTGAAATCTATATTTGCTAATGCTACTAATCTGATCTGCACCCATGATGCTCGCCGATGAAGCCTGTACCCCCCAAGTGGAATGTGGGAACTTACCCAGTATACCACAGGGCCGGCACTGAATTGGATTCTTGGACCAACATTTTGCCTGAACTGGGGAAGATGTTGGCCTGCGTTGATTATTTGTAAAGGTAAATAGTAGTAACATCATGGACGGTAACCTTTTCCTTTGGATCCTGAGTTTAGCACGGAACATGTTCTCTTGGTAGAGTTGTTCTTCATCTCTTTGCCACTGTCTACCTTTCTGTAGCATTATTAAGCACTTGGAGGTGATTAGCAATGCTTGGAAGTTCATCTTCTCTAATCTCTTTCAGCCTCCAAAGCTTTAGGCCATAAACCTGCTTGCCTTTTTGTAGTTTTGATTTTACATGAATTGATTGCCATAACCCTGCATTATAACACCCTATTGTTTTCAGATTTACAACCTCCTAGATTTAGACTTCTTTGTATGGTACATCATCTTCACCACCGTAAGCCTAATGACATGCCCATACCACACACTGGTGCCTAACCAACTCTTTCTTCCACTGTCTTCTGCCACCGATTCTCTCTAGGAACCACCAATCCCTTGTCATGTGCTACCGGTTTGTTTCTCCTTATTTTACTCTTCTCCTTGTGAGTGAGATGCTACGGTACTTGACTTTCTCCCTGGGGCTTCTTTCAGTGCCCCTCATACCCTCAGGAGCCATTCTGGTGTCACAAATGGCTGGACTGCACCCTTTCTTGCAGCTGAGTGCTATCCCATTGTGCGGCTATAGCCAATCTTCCTTCTCCATTCGTCCCTTGATGGGCCCCAGGGCGATATCCAAGTCCTGGACATCAGGATTAAGGCTGTGGTGAGCACAGCGGTGCAGGGATTCCTATGCGTTGGTGTTTCCAAGTTCTTCAGATAAATACGACACAGAGGAATAGCTGGATCATATGGTAGATGGATTCTGAAATTTCTGCAGAAATTCCACACTGCTTTGCGTAGTTCCCGCACCGGCTTTCACTCCCACCAATGGTGCAGAAGGCTTCCCATCTCTCCACCTCCTCTCCGACACTTGTTTCCGGTCTTGTTCCTTATGGGCATTCTGACCACAATGTGCTGTTATCTCATTGCCATTTGGATTTGCATTGGCCTTAGACGTAATGATTATGAACATGTGTTCATACAGCTGTTGGCCATCTTTCTATCTTATTTGGTAAAACTCTGTTTCCATCTTTTGCCCAGGTTTTAATGGGCTTGTTGTTTTTTCTCTTGTGTTGGCATGTGCAGTCGTTGGCTCTTTTGGCTATTCAGTCCTTCTCCGATGTGTGGTGTGAAACATCCACTCGCAGTTGTGCTGTCTTTGCATTGAGTGGATGGTTTCCTCGGCTGGGCAGAAGCTTCTGCGTTGGATGCAATCCCATTTGTTTCTTGTTTCGTGTGTTGCCCTTGCCCAGTCACACATGCTTCTTCCAAATAGGTGGCTATGCCACATGGCCATGAGCAAGGTGCCTGGTTTTCAACTGGAAGTTTCACGGTTTCAAGTCTTCCGTTCAAGGCTTTAATCTAATTCGAGGTGGTGTGTGAGCCTGATGTAACATCATGGTCTACCCTCATTGTGTCACATATGGCTGTGCAGTTTTCCAGCACCTTTTCTTCTTGAGACTCTCCTTTCTCCACTGATCCTCTTGCCTTCCTCATTGCAAATGGGCTGTCCATATATGTGTGAGTTGACCTCTGGGCTCTCGATTCTTTTCCGTTGATCTCTGTGTCTGTTTTTGAGACCAGACTGTGCCGTTTCTCTACGTAGCACTTCGTCCTACATGTTGAAATCAGTACATGTGATATGTCCTGCTTTGTTCGTTTTCCTCAGGATTCCTTTGGGTATTCAGGGTCCCTTGTTGCTGGATAGAGACTTAAGGATTCTCTCTTATATTTCTGTGGGAAAGATTCTGCAACTTTGACTGGGATTGCATGGAATCCTGAGATTGCTTTATCCGTTATGGAGGTTTCAGGTATTTTAGTTCCTACATTCCTATAGCACGGAATACCCTTCCATTTGCTTGTGTCTTCTGGAATTTCTTTCCCCAAAGTTTTGCTAGTTTCCGATTTCCATAGCTTGCACCTGTTTGGCTAAGCTTATTTCTAGAGATCTTATTCTTTTTTTTCCTGAGGTTCGCCTTTTCTGTTCTTTTCAAGTTTTCATTAGTTTTGTTTTGGCTGATGTTTATGGCTGTGCTCAGATCTGCTGTCAATGCTGCTGTATTTGCTGAGGAATACTGACGCTGTCTGACGTTGCTTCCCAGCTGCCTCTACACTACCTCCCATGCCTCCCCGAGAATGGCTTGACCAGCGGTGAGGAGGTTCACCCCCAGAATTCTGCATGGCCAGCCCCGGGCTGCTGACCCAGAACGTGCAGACTTCACCACTGCACCACGGGCCAGCACCTTTCATGTTCCATTGGCAACCTGCAGTTGAGTGGAATGGGACTTGAATATGCTACTTGAGCCCAACTCGGGCACTGTGTAGATGAGGCCAGTTTGTTTTTCTTCTCCACTGTGATGTCAGAGGATTTGTCAGAATTGTGTCTCTGCTGTCCCTGAAAACTTCATAGACTCAGGTTTTCAGATCCTGATTTTAGCAGTCTCATAACTCACCCTTACCAGTTAGCCTAGGTTTGACTTTCGCTTGGGTTTTTGGGATTGTGACTTACTCTGACTTTCGAATGTTCAGAGTATGTCTAAAACTGACATCTTTCTTTATGTATTATTCATGTGTGATTTCTGTGTGCCTTCCATTTTCTGGGAACGTTTTTTATTTTCCGTGGTACAATCGTTGATATGGGCTCAGCGAGCTGAAGACTCGAATGGAAGATTGCTTGGACTCTCAAGATCCTGCATTGGTGTTCTTTTATTGAGAGAACAATACAGGATAGCATGGGGACAGGACACTTTAGCAGTCAAGAGCTACTGCTGCTGCTGCCTGGGGACAGGACCCATGGGTAGTCAGGGCTCCTGCTGCTGCCCTGACTGGAGGGTTAGGGCTAATTTCATAAGGCATGGGTATATGACTTATTTTTACTCAAAAAAGAAATAATGTAAAATGTCTTTGAATGATTTCAGTACAGATGGGGTCTGGACATTGTGTTGTCATATTTTTAGATACGAATCTGGCCATATAGATTAGCATGTAAGTGAGAATGGCCTGGGCTTCTTGCCCTGGGGCAGCCCTAATTCATACCGTAAAAAAATCCACTGGGTCCTATAGTTTGGCATAGATTCCAGGTCACCTTCAGCTTCCCTAGCTGGGGCAGCCCTGATCCACATCATACAACCTCCCTGAACCTATTTGGACTGGAAATCTTTGGGGATATGGATGATGGTCAGTCTTCTGTGACTACTTCTGGCTGTACAGGGTCGTAGAGCTGTCCCTAAATGGGGCCATAGGTACACTTAGGCAGTTTAGTGGACCAGAAGGCTTGCCCCATTGAGTTCAAGCCTGACAAGTTATACAGATCCTCTGGAGATGAGAGAGTCATTGACAAGAGGTGGTCCAGGAAGTGAAACAATTTTGACATGCATAAGACAAACAATGAAACAGACAACAAAATATCATAACAAATACAAGCAGTATGTTTAACCCAATGAATAAGGTTTTGAAGTAGTGCAGAAACCTTGTCCTGACTAGGAGTTCAACCAATCATTTAGATTTAGGGTTGGTCAGACATGGATTTAATTTGGTGGCTGGGATACCAAGCCAGAAATATTTTGATGGTAGTCAGGAATATAGACACAACATTCAGTTTTTATAATGGCACAGGTGCCCCCTTGTGCTGCTGTCAAGACATCCAGATCAATTTGGATTTGGAGGACTGCCTTACACACTTGGGATACTTCTAAATTGAGCAGCGAAATGCTATGTTGTGGATCATTGAATGCCTTCATACTAAATTTGTTTAGGACTTCCATGTGCAAGACGACACTTTCGATTCCCAATTGGTGAAAGAAAGTGCGGAAAGATGGTCATACCGATGGAAGACAGGGCTGGCCAAGTGCTGTTGCAAGTTGGGTAGGTTAGCAGGAGGAGATATAGTAAATATAGTTCCACCTTGCATCCAGACAAAGCCTAGAGTGCATCGTCCAATCCATGCAGGTGGTAGCCAAGGTCATAAATTGGAGCCACGTATCCACTGAGCACCGTTAGGGGCTAACCAATGCGTGTTGAGCCATGTATCCGAGTCAGTCTGAAACCAATCAGTATTTTTTTTAAGGCTATGATATGAGAACACATATAACAGGGATTTATTCCCATAGGTCGAGTGCTATAAGACCATGTATCACAGGGGTGATTTTTTTCCCCAAAAGAAAGTGGCCTTTTACCGAGTTGCCCACTAGTAGGAGTGAACCAAATATATTCATCCCAAATTTTGTATTGTCCATCCTGTGTGTATTAATAAGTTGGGGACATTACCTTTGGAACTTGTTCTGTATGATCCAAGTGTGACAAGACAAATCTAGTTAGTATTTGGACAGTAGTATTGAAGGAAAATGTTTGATTGTGGCCAAGGAACTTCCAGGTGTCAGAGGTAGATGGCCACAAGGAGACATTAATATTAATAATACATGAATATTGTGGAAGAAAAGAGCTAGACTCTAATATCCAGGAATGCCTACTATAGCTTCTAAAGAAACATAATTTTTTCTCTCTTAAATCATTCTCATTTTTACAAAAGATAGTCAAATCAGGATTAACGGGTTTGAAAATCAAGTGTAGTTTCAATACAACTTGCTCCAATTATTTACATAAGAGCAGCAAGAATAGTAATTGTTCATACAGGCTTTGTTAAATGTGCTTCCCTGGATCTTTTCCTGCAGAATCTCAGATTGAACTGTGAAGGCCTCTAGAGGCCAGAAAAGCCAAGCCAAGGACTTGCCATCAGATTTGGCCTGCAGTACCTACAGATTTGAGTGGTGTTCTCTTTGAGGTCTCCCCAAATATTCGGAGGTTCCTTGCACCTGCCAGATAAGCAAGCTTCCTTACTTACCGGGTAAGATTGCCAAAATCTCAGTAAACAAGGTACCAGGTCTGTGTTTCCGAGTGGCTATATTCCAGAAAGTCCAATCTTTGTTCCTGAAATGCTGTCTTCTCATGTCAGAGACTGTGTGTTTCATATATGACATTCCAGTTAAAGCCTTGGTAATATAACCAATGTGTCCTGTTATAAGGAGAACAGATTCTTATGGAACTTATGCAAATATTGCCACGAAATGACCATACTCAGTCACAAAGGGTTTCCAAATTCAGGAGGGATAAGGTAGGCAGAAAAAGATAAATGTTTCAGTTTTGCTCATAAGGGTATAATTTCACCAAATGGCTGTAAGTCAAGGTTACCATAAGAGAAAAGAGAAAAAGATTTCCTTCATTATGAGAAAACAAAACAACACATCCAAACTCAACAATATTTCAAACAGAAGTCCTAAAAATTTATAATCGTCCTAATCAGTGCACACAGTCCTGTATAATCAATTCTTGAGCTGAATCTTCTGTTAGCAGATCGATGAGCATAGTTTCGGTTAGAATTCTGTCATTTCTTACTCCATTCAGTTTTACAATCTGAAGGTTTATCAGAAACCTGTCGTTTAGACTCTTTGGGTCAGAATCCTTTCCAGGAATTTCTCGGAAGTTGAAACATATTTGCAAAAGGAAAAAGCATCAGAGTAAAACAACAACTATCTGCAAATGGACAAAGAACTCAAAATGGCAATTGGCAAAGAAACTTGACTACTTCTGTGACATATAACACTGCCAGATAATAAGTGAACTTATCACTGACACCAGGGCAGATCAGAACTTTAGGAATGCTATCTAATTTTGGGACGTCTATATTAATAACATTTACCCATCAAATACCAGCTAAGAAAGTCTATTGTCGCTTATTTCACAATGTTTCCCATTTAATTTAATAGACCAAATAAGCCAAATTACTTTAGCATTTTCCTCCTTGTAGGAAGAGAGAGCAAATTTCTTTGAGAAGTCTCAGGGACCCTCTGAAAATCCTCAGAGTAATCATTCTTCTGTCTACCAGGTCTAAAGCACGCCTTCATTCAGGATTTGAATATTTCTGAGGGAGAAGCTTGTCACGACATATCAAAAGTTTTTAAAATGTTGTTCAAATAGCAAACAACACTCACTGTGAAACAATGCTCAGGTATCCATTCAAAGTGATAACAGAAAGAGTCAAAAATATTAAGAGTAACCTCAGCCATTATTTTCACAAAACAGATTTGTCTCTTAGGTAGACTTACTCAAAGGAACAGCTCTTACATCCTCTTTACCAAGAGCAGATCAAAAGTTCAAGAAAATGTATACTTTTAGAGAAAAACAAATTTGAATTTCTGCACCTACTTATGTTTCACATTCAAACTCATTCACTTAATTGAACTTACTTTAGTCTACTTGACCAGGCATAAAACTCATTTCAGAATTCTTCCTTCACAAACCTTCTACATCTTTCTTTTTCATTTTCAGTACTTGTCCCAAAGTCTTTCTTTTTTCCTTTCTACTATATCAGGAGCAATTTATCTTTCTTAACCCATCAAACAAAAATATTTCCATTCTTTATACCTTTTTTACTGAAAACATACATTTTAACTTCCTTGAATACAGAGCTCTTTTGCTTAGTAACTTCCAGTAGCTTTAATTCCATAGGTTAGTTAGAACCTTTAACGCTTAACGGACCTAGTAAACACTAAAAAGGTAAACGATTATGAAATGTCTTTTATATCAGCATTCTAAACACTTCACAACTTAAGAAACATGACACTTCGCAATAAAACACAAGGCATGCTTTTTGATACAACCAAACGCTTTTAGCCTCTTCAATAAGAAGCCAAAAGTAGATAACTTAGATATGTTTAACAATAATGTGTGAGAGTTCCGTTCTATCCAAAAGTGACCCGCATATTCATCTTTTTATCATTTAACTTAACTTGGCAAAACTCAAGATTGTTACCAAAAAGGATTTCGAAGCTGTTTTTTTCCCCAAATATACAGACCATAAAAGTTATTGTACTCACTTTTATGAGTTTTATGTATGTAAACCATTTGTTTCCAACAATTATGTTCAGATTACTACGGAAGCCTCATGAGGCATTAGACAAAACTGGTCATCATTTAAAGCTATTATTTTGCTGACAAATTCAACAGACAACGTGAACTTATATGACTAGTAAAATGAGTCTGAATGCCTGCATCCTATGCAAATACTGACAACTCTGACAAGAAGACAATTTTCAATGAAACCAACAAACTTAAAGAAGCTTTCATTTACCAAAGGTTAATTCACGTCACGTTAACTTTGAAAGTCACTCTGTTATTTTCGACTACATTTAGAATTTATGAAAGCCCTTGCTTTAAGCCAACTAAACAGAGATCTTAATTTTGGCCAGACCATCCAGGGGTTAAAATATCACACATATGATGTACACGTAGACACATATACACAGAGACTGTACAACTATTGTTTTAAAAACTACTGCCATGAATCAGGTACAGTAATATAAAGCTCACCAGTTACAAATCAAAACTTTGTTTTGAGCCTTTTTACTAATACTTATGGAGAAGACCCTCAAGATGCTAGACTTTTTGCAAGGGCACACTTATGGCCATTTATCCTTTCCCCTCCTTTTTTTTTTTCAGTCTTAAGAATGAGTGATATGCTAGATAGTATTTCCTGGAGAGGGGGGAAGATAATCCTTTTCATGGTAAAGGAACAAGGTGGAATCTGAACTGCCTCTAGAACTGTCTTTCCAGTCTTGCAAGGATTTTCTAAGGACGGTTGCTCTTGATTTCTCAGAAACTGGACTGTAACTTGAAGGACGTTCTAGGTTGATCTACCTGTCCAACTGCACCAGAAAGACAGAGAGAAACATCACACATTTTCTACCAGCTGGAGTTTCTGGGGCATAACCCATACAATTGAAAGTGTTTCTAATTAGTTAGAATGACCCTGAGTGGTGAGTCTTAAGGGACGCTTATCTCATTCTCCACAGCAGTAAAGCCAGTGTCTGACTGACAGTGAAGTGGAGAAGGGTGGAATGCATACAAAGGGCTTGAACTGGCTGGAGACCGGGGCTCCCAGTACCCTGGTTGAGAATGAAGTTCCTTGCAAAAGGTTTTCAAGTTTTCTGATTTTACAGAAGTTCCAGGTTCTGGTCAAGTCCAGCCTCAACTTAACCAAGACTTGGTGACAACAGAGGACATGATGAGCAAAACAAAGAAAGGAAATGAAGACATCAGACCTCACCCTCATGGCCGCTCAAAGAGGGTTCTCAAGAGAAGACTCACTCAACAGTTCCCATGCTAGGGCGCACTACTGTAGCATGACAGTTCACAGAATAACTCACAGGCCTGCTACCCTCATAGCCAACTCAGTAGGTGACTAAAACACTCAATGACTCACCACCCAAGAGAGAGCACCATACATGGGCTTTCCGGGGTGATCAGGCCCAGAAATGCCAAGTTTGGACTCCCAGGGGTGGAGGCCATGACTGTTGAGAGATTTCTTTGCTTCCCTGTTGCAAAGCTCAAAAGGAGACGCAAAACACCATTGCACCTCTAAGAAAGATGAAAGAGAGAGGGCCATTACCTTGAAAATCCCACCTGAACCTGGGGCAGCATCCTACCTGTCATTCCTACTGTGGGGTTCCTATAACAAGGGGTGATGGGTGTGTCCCCCAGCATTGCCTCCATTGCATATCTTCCCTGGTATGCCTGGAAGTTACAGGTGCCTGGTGAACATCTTTCCTATTCTGCCTGGCAGTAATAGGTGCCTGGTGAATGGTCCCCAAGAGAAAGGGAGAAGTTCATGAGAGAACAGGATGGAGAAAATTAGTGAGGCATTTTCCGCCGCTCTGGGGGACATTCTACCCAATTGCGTGTTGGAGGCATTCTCCGAGAAGGGCTTCCCATACGCAACCAAAGGTTAGACTTTGGTACTTTCCTTGAACTGGAGTCCCAATTGGGACATTCACACAGTTCAGAGCATGGTCAGGTGCCATGGGAGGTATCCCAATCCAACCTTAGGAAAGGAACCTTACAGGGGAGTCTTGCAGATTGCTGACCATCCTAATGACTTAAGTGGCTGACCCGTGCCCACCTAAAATTTGTATATTAGAGATAGAGTCAGGAAGGAATGGAGTGATTCACTCTACATCGCCCTTAGGCTTAAGGTAGTGATTCTCTTCAAGCTGAATGCCATGATTTGCCCCATAGAGTAGCCATGGGCAGCAAACGTGGATTCATACAGCTATCCAAGACAGTTCCTGATGGAGAAGTGAATTTAGATTCATCCTCGAAACAGAGAGAGGCACAAGGAAGAAAAGGGCACTTACCAGAAGTTGAGCTCAGAAACCAATGAAGCAAGTTCCCGGTAGGGGTGCCACAATATATGATGGTGGGTCAGCGAGCTGATGAGTCAGAAGAAAGATTTCTTGGTCTCTCAAGGCCTGGCAGAGGTGCTCTTTTATTTAGAGAATGGTACAGGATAACATAGGGACAGGAGCCAGGGGCAGTAAAGAGTTGCTTCCTGGGGACAGGACCTATGGGTAGTGAAGAGCTGCAGGCATGGGAACTGGACCCACAGGCAGTGAATAGCTGCTGCTGCTGCATGGGGAAAGGAGCCATGGGCAGTCAGATGTCCTGCTGCTGCCCTGAGTTGAGGGTAAGGGCAAATTTTATAAGGCATGGGTACGTGACATTTTTACTGGAAAAAGAAAAGATGATGTAAAAAGCCATTAAATGACTTCAGTACAGATGGAGTCTGGTTATTGTGTGGTCGTATAACATTAGATACGAATTTGGCCATATAGATAGGCATGTAGGTGAGCATCACCTGGGCTTCTCTCACTGGGACACCTCTAATTCATACCCAAAAAAATTCACCGGGTCGTATGCTTTGACATGTAGGCCAGGTAACCTTGGGCTTTTCGAGCTGGGGCAGCCTTAATCCACATCAATCGTCATTGTCTTTCTCAGCTATCTCCCATAGATATGCTTATCAGTCCGTTCTCCTTCATTCCAAGTTATGAATTTTGTGTTTCTTTAATCACCATATGTTTTCTAGGCTGATGCGTGAGTGTTTTCATGATTGTTGGGCATTGCCTTTGAATTTCCATCTTTCACTTGAAGGAATCTTTGCTATCCTAGCCTAGGTCCAACTGAGCACTGAGAACACGAGGTGATCTTGGTTGGTTTGACATTCTGAGATCAGAAACTCCAAATTCTAGGTTGTCCAGGCAACCACCTTATGGACATAATGTTTCTGAGACAAATTAGAGAAATCTGATGAATTCCTGTCTCCAGGTAAGATATTTTTATGTCTCTTTTCTCAATTTGGGAAGGCTGGAACTTGACCCTGGATCCATGGTCCTCCTAGTAGATTACATCTAGATACTGCTTTACTTTATTTCTGTAGGGTTTGTAAGTTGTTTGATTTCCACACTAAGCTCTGGCATGTTTATTTTTCATTAAATATAAGTGTAATGTTCTAATTTTCAGCCAGCTTCCTCACATATGCTGTCAAAACACATAGTCAATAATCTTCTACGGCCAGAGATGGGAGAGAATTTCACTGGTGCCAAACTGAGCACTCTAGCTTTCGATGTCAGCCTTCACTTTGGATTGGTGATTCCCAGAGGGAATGAAAAAATCCAAAAAGGCGTGCTGATTTGGGGCATAAAGGATTTGAGGCTGAAAGAGATTAGAGAAGATGAACTTCCAAGGACTGTGAATCTCCTCCAAATGCTTAATGATGCTACAGAAAGTAGACCATTGCAAATAGATTATGGGGAATACTATGAAGAGAATGTGTTCCATGCTTAACAGATGAACCAAGGGAAAATGTTACCGTCTATGATGTTACGAGTAATTACATTCACGAATAATCACAGCAGGCCATCTTCTTCCCAAGTTCAGGAAAAATATTGGTCCACAAGTAAAATTCAGGGCCAGCCTGTGTTCAGGAGGGTAAGTGCCCACATTCCTATTAGGTGGACTGGGACTCATGGATTCGCATCACTGGTGCTGATCAGATTAGTAACGTTGGGAAAGATAGATTTCATGGTATGGTGTGTACAGAGATCACAAAGAAGTCGAATTTGTGAGCATACATTACAGATAGGCAATAGGAAAGAAACATGAAAATATTGCAATCTATGACACATCTGGTACACTTCCCTAAATACAGACTGAAGGAAGTGATGTGACCTGCATAGGTAGAATTGGCGGACTGCATGAGATGACACGATCATTGCACATCAGAGGCTTGAGTGGGCAACTTCAACTTTGGATGGACTCCAGGACTTTCACTGGGGAAAGTCTACACATTCGGCCATATTCACAAAATGTAACAGATAAAAACCAGGATAAACTTAAAGTAAAGAAACCATGTCTAGAGAGAATGTAGTAGACATTTAAAAGTTCAAGGATAAAGTTAGAAACCCACAAGAAATCCAGGAAATGGAAAACTATTCAAGCTGGAAAGGGAGAGTAGTCATGTGCATAGAAGATGCTAGGAGAACTTAGAAGTTTGAGGGAGTTTATGACATCACAGTGAACATGTCACCCAAGATGGCCTCATGGTTACAGTCTGAGGATTGTCCTAGCCTACGATACTCAAGTTAGAGATACCCAGAAGAGAATTTAAAAACAGAAACCAGGCACTGAAACTTGAAGAGAGAGAATACACGCTGATTAAAGGGGTAAGAAAGAAGTCATTGTGAGGAAGCGATAATAGGGGGACAAGAGCTGAGTGGAGAACATTGTAATCTACTCAAGTGTATGGGGAGGACATGCTGATGCAAGATTGAAACTCGATTTGCAACCAGAGGCTGGACTTGGGGCTTATCAGACCTACATTGTCCTTCTGCCTTAATCATAATCCAAAATTAAGAATGATCTCCTGAAGACACTGTAGACAATGATTGATGCTTCCTTTCCTATGCCCCTAGCATTCATTGAAGAGAAGTCTCACTTTCCATAGCTCTGGCATTACAGAGGCCCATTGGGTACATGCTAATGTGTCACAAGATATCTCTTTGAACCCTTGAAGGAATGGACCCCCGTCATGCTTCGTGTATGTCCCATTGTTTGTCAGGGCTCCAGAATTGTGCTGAGAAGCATCCTATTCCAGACGGATTCGTTGCTTTGTGAGGGCTGCCCTACCAGGCTAGTATGCTTGGTTTGGCTTCAATGAAATTCTCTCCCCGTATCTCTTGAAGTAGAATGATTATTAATATCGTGTATTGACAGCATATGTAAGGAGGTTCGCTCAAAATTAGAACATTACAATTATGTTTATAGAAAAATAAACATGCCAGAGCAGAGGATGTAAATCGAACAAGTAAAACACTCTATAGACATATAGTAAGCCAGTATCTAGACGTAATCTAGTGAAACACTCAAGGATCAGGAGTAAAGTTCGAAACTTCCCAAATCCAGAAATGAGACAGAAAAGTATCTTACCTGGAGCGGAGTTCATCAGATTTCTCTAATATGTCTCGGAAACATAATGTTCGTGAAGGCGGTTGCCAGCACAACCTCGAATCTGGAGTTTCTGATCTCAGAATGTCAAAGCAAGCAAGACGACCACGTGTTCTCAGGGCTCAGTGTCACCTCGGCCAGGATAGCAGTTTCCTACAGGTGACCAATGGAAATTCCAAGACAACACGCAACAATCACGAAAAGACTCAGACCTCAGCATACAGAACATATGGTGATTACAGAAATATAAAAGTCATAGCTTGCAATGAAGGAGAACGGACTGATAGACTTTGGAAAAGAGAAAAAAATCCCTGAAAATGGAAGGCCAATAGAAATCACATCTGAATAATCCACAATGAAAGACTTCAGTCATTAGACAGACTCTGACTGGACGTTTGAAAGTCCGAGAAAGTCACAACTCCAAAAACTGCAGCGAAGGTCAAACCTGGACTAACTGGGAAGGGTGAGTTATGGGACTGCTCCACGCGGGCTCTGAAAGCCTGTATCCACGAAGCTAGACTGGACAGCAGACACATGATTCTGACAAATCCTCAGACATCACAGAGGGCCAGAAAAAGAAGCTGGCCTCATCTACACAGGGCCAGAGGTGGGCTCAAGTAGCATATTCAAGTCACATCCCACTCAACTGCAGGTTGCCAATGGAACACGAAAGGGGCCAGCCAGTGGGGAAGTGGTGAAGTCTGCGCATTCTGGTTCGGGAGCCCAGCTTCAGCCACATGGAATCCTGCGGGTGAGCATCCTCACGGCCCGTCCAGCCATTCTGGGGCAGATGTGTGAGGTAGTGTGGAGGTAGATGGGAAGCGACATTAGACTTCTCCACTCTTCCACAGCAAATAGAGCAGCATGGCCCGCAGATATGAGCGCAGCCATAAACTTCTATCAAAACAAAGCCAATCGAAAATTGCAAAGAATTGAAAAATTGAACCTCACAAAAGAAAGCATGCCAGTAAGAAGTAAAAGATATCTAGCAATAACCTTGGCCAAACAGGAGAAAGCTATGGAAACCGAAATCCAGCAACGATTCTGGGGAAGAAACTCCAGAAGACAAAAGGAGACGGAAGGCTATTCCGTGTTCTTCGAATGGAAGAACTAACACACTTGAAGCGTCCATACCGCATAAAGCCATCTCTGGATTCCATGCAGTCCCAGTCAAAGTCGCAGCACTATTTCCCACAGAAATGGAAGAGAGAATCCTAGAGTTTCTATCCAGCAACAAAGGACACTGAATAGCCAAAGGAATACTGAGGGAAACGGACAAAGCAGCAGGCATCGCACTTATTGATTTCCAGATATAGGACGAAGTGCTAGGTATGGAAACAGCACAGCCTGGCGCCCAAAAGAGGCACACAGACCCATGGAACAGAATCGAGAGCCCAGAGGTCAACTGAAACACATATTTACAGCCCATTTTCGACCAGGGAGCCAAGAGGAGACAGCAGAGAAAGGAGAGTCTCGACAAGAAATGGTGCTGGGAAGACAGCACAGCCACATGGAACACCGTGAGAGTAGACCGTGGTGTTACACCAGGGACACACACCACCTCGAAATGGATTAAAGCCTTGAAAGGAAGACTTGAAAACGTGCAGCTTCTAGGAGAAAACGCAGGCAGCTTGCTCTTTGCCATCTGGCTTAGCCACCTGTTTGGAAGAAGCATGTGTGACCGGGCAAGGGAAACAAAGGAAACAAGAAACAAGCGGGACTCCATCCAATGCAGAAGCTTCTGCCCAGACAAAGACACCATCGACTGACTGCAAAGACTGTGCAACAACTGACAGCAGATGTTTGCAAACCGCACATCGGAGAAGGGGAGAACAGCCATAAGATCCAATGAACTCATACGTCTTCACAGGAAACAAAACAGCGAGCCCAATAAAACCAGGGCAAAAGATGGAAACAGACAGCTCTCCCAGGAAGATAGAAAGATGGACAACAGGCTGTATGAAAACATGCTCATCAACATTAAGTCTCTGTTCAATGCAAATACGAACGTCACTGAGATAGCACCTCACAGTGGTCAGAATGGCTATAAGGATGAAGACAGGAAACAAGTTTCAGAGAGGAGGTGGAGAGAATGCAAGCCTCCTGCACTGCTGGTGGGAGTGTAAACCGGTGCAGCCACTACGCGAAGTGGTGTGGAATTGCCTCAGAATTTTCAGAATCCATCTACCACATGATCCAGGTATTCCTCTGTGGCGTATATATCCAAAGATCTTGGAAATACTAATGCACAGAGATCCGTGCATTGCTGTATTCCCCACAGCCTTACTCCTGATATGCAACATTTGGAAGCCTCCCTGATGCCCATCAAGGGACAAATGGAGAAGGAAGATGCGCTATAGCCACACAATGGCATAGCACTCAGCTGTAGGGACACATGCAGTGCAGCCATTTGTGACCACCTGAATGGCTCCTGAGGGTATCAGGGGAACTGAAACAAGCACTGGGGTAAGGTCAAATACCACAGGATCTCACGTGCAAGGAGAAGAGGAAAAATGGACCAACAAACAGGTAGCAGGTGACATAGGATTGGCAGTTCCCAGAGGGAAGGGGTTGGGGGACGGAGGGACAGAGTTGATTAGGCACAAGTGTGTGGTGAGGGCCTGTAATTAGGCTTACACTGGTGAAGATGATTTAGCCTACACAGAAGTCTAAATCTATGAGCATGTAGATTTGAAAACTATAGGATGTTAGAATGCAGGGTTACGGAAATCAATTCACATAAAATCAAAACTCCAAAAAGGGGTGCAGATTTACGGCCTAAAGCTTTGGAGGCTGAAAGACATTAGAGAAGATGAACATCCAAGGATTAGCATTCGCATCCAAATGCTTAATGATGATACAGAAAGGTAGACCTTTGCAAAGAGATGAAGAGGAATACTACCAAGAGAACATGGTCCGAGCCAAATCATGAATCAACGGAAAATGTTACCGACCCTGATGTTACTACTGCTTCCCTTTACGAATGATCGAAGCAGGCCAACATCTTCCCAAATTCAGGCCAAAGGTTGGTCCAAAATCCCAACTTGGGGCCGGGCTGTGGTGTAGCAGGTAAGTGCCCACATCCGCTTGAGCGGCCTGGGCTTCACCGGCTAGCATCACGCTTGGGGATCAGATTACTAGCATTAGGAAATACAGATTTCAAGGTCTGGTGGTCACAGAGATCATAAAGAAGTAGAAATGGTGAGGAGACCTTATCAGTACGCACCAGAAAAGGATCCACGAGAATATTACAATCTATGAATGCATAAGGAACACTTCCCCAAATGATGAATGAAGGAAAACATGTGACCTGCCAAGGTGGAATTGTCAGACTGCTAGGAGATCACACGATCAGTGTGCATCAGGGGAATGCCTGGGCAACTTCAACATGAGAGGGCCTCCCGGACGTTCTCTGGGGAAAGTCCACCCATTTGGCCATATCCGCAAAAGATAAGAGATAAAACCCGGGATAAGCTTAAAGGAAAGAAACCGGTGTCTAGAGGGAACGTAGTAGACCCTTCAAGTCCTTGGAGAAAGTTAGAAACCGACAAGAAATCCAGAGCAAGGAAAACTATCCTACCTGGAAAGGGGGACTAGTCAGATTGGGATGAGACGGCTCTGAAACACTGTGTGCATTGAGGTTGTCTGGACATCTTAGAATCTGAGGGTGTTTATGACATCACAGTGAACATGTCACCCAAGATGGCCGCATGTTTACAGTCCGAGGATTGGCCTAGTCTAGGACACTCAAGTGAGAGATACCCAGAAACAGCTTTTCCAAACAAAAACTTGAAAGGATCAAACAGACTCTGATTCAAGGGAGAAGAAAGGAATCATTGGGAACAAGCGATAATAGATGGACAAGCACAGACAGGAGAAAATTGTCACCTGCTCATGTAGATGGTGAGGTCGTGCAGATTCAATCTTGGAACTTGATTTGAAACAAGAGGCCAGACTTGGGGCTTATCAGACCTACATTGTCCTTCTGCCTTACTCATAATCCAAAGTACAGAATGATCTCTTGGGGACGTTGAAGAGAAGAATCGAGGACTCCTTTCGTAGGCCCCTAACATCCTTTGAAGAGAACTCTACCTTTGCATAGCTCTGGCCTCATGGAGGCCCACTGGCTACATGCTAAGGTTTCCCAAGAGATTTCTTTGAATCCTTGAAGGCATGGATGCCTGTCATGTTTGGGGTATGTAGCTTGGTTTGGAAGGGCTCTAGAAGTGTGCTGAAAAGCACCCTTTTCCAGAGGGCTTCATTCCTGTGTGAAGGCTGCCCTGCCAGGCTACAGTGCTCAGTTGGGCTCCAATGAAATTAACTCCCCCATCTCTTGCCATAGAAGGAGTACTGATTCTGTGTTTTGACACCATATGGAAGGAGGTTGACTGAAAACTAGAACATTACCATGATATTTAAAGAAAAATACACATGCCAGAGCTGAGGATGTCAATCAAACAGT
The DNA here is from genome assembly GCF_041296235.1 of Equus asinus. Classification (NCBI taxonomy): domain Eukaryota; kingdom Metazoa; phylum Chordata; class Mammalia; order Perissodactyla; family Equidae; genus Equus; species Equus asinus. The sequence goes on along the minus strand of NC_091790.1, from coordinate 7,363,012 downwards.
AACAGACTCTGTAGAAATAAAGTAAGCCAGTATCTAGATGTAATCTAGGGGAGCGTTCAAGGTTCAGGGCTGAACGACGAAACTTCCCAAATCCAGGGAAAGAGACGGAAGGATTTCTCACCTGGAGAGAGGAATGCATCAGACTCATCGAATTTGTCTCGGAACCATTGTGTCCGTGAAGGTGGTTGCCAGGACAAGGTCTAACCTGGAGTTTCTCATCTCACAATGTCAAATGAACCAGTATGGACACGTGTCCTCAGTTCTCAGTTGGACGTAAGCTAGGATAGCAAAGATTCCTTCAACTGACAGATGGAAATTCAAAGACAACATCCAACAATCACCAAAGCACCCACACGTCGGCCTACAGAACATATGGTGGTTAAAAAAACACAGAATTCCTAACCTAGAATGAAGGAGAACCCACTGATAAGCATATCGAAGGGAGAGAGATCAGAAAGACCACTACGATTAGACTAAGGAAAGAAAACAAGCTCCCAGAAAATGGAAGGCAAACAGAAATCACACCTGAATACTCCACAGTGAATGAAGTCAGTGTTCACAAAGAGTCTGCTTGAACGTTTGAAAGTCCGAGAAAGTCACAACCCCAAAATTTGCAGTGAATGTCAAACTTGGGCTAACTGGGAAGGGTGAGTTCTCAGACTGCTCCAAGCTGGCTCTGAAACCCTGTGTCCATGATGCTTGCTGGGACAGCAGAGACCCAATTCTGACAAATCCCAGTGGACCGGAAAAACAACCTGGCCTCATCTACACTGGACCAGATTTGGGTTCAAGTAGCATATTCAAGTCCCATTCCACTCAACTGCAGGTTGCCAATGGAACACGAAAGGGGCCGGCCAGTGTTGCATAGGTGACGTCCGCATGTTCTGTGTCGGCAGCGTGTGGTTGGCCGCATGGAATTCTGGGGTGAGCCTCCTCACCGCTCGTGCAGCCTTTCCGGGGCAGGCGTCCGAGGTAGTGTAGAGGAGGATGGGAAGCGACATTAGACAGGGCCAGTCTTCCTCAGCAAATACGGCAGCGTTGCCAGCAGATATGAGCACAGCAGTAAACATCTGCCTAAACAAAACCAATTAAAAGTTGCAAATGATAGACAACCTGAACCTCAAAAAAAAACAAGCATGCTAGAAAGAAAAACAAGTAATCTAGGGATAACCTGCACAAAACAGGTGAAAGCTATGTAAACCGAGAAATAGCAAACCTTTGGGAAAGAAATTCCAGAGGACACAAGGAAACGGAAGGGAATTCAGTGCTCTTGGAATGGAAGAAAACGAAGAAAGCATGAGGTATCCTCACAATGATTCCTTTCTCATGCCTTGGATCAGCGTCTCAATGGTCTCTTCAAGTTCCTGTGCCCGGTTTCTGTTTGGAAAAGCTGTTTCTGGGTATCTCTCACTTGATTCTCCTAGCCTAGGCCAATCCTTGGACTGTAAACATGTGGCCATCTTGGGTGACATGTTCACCGTGATATCATAAACACCCTCAGAATTCTAAGTTGTACTGACAACCTCCATGCACACAGTGTTTCAGAGCCATCTCATACCAGTCTGACTACTCCCGTTTTCCAAGTAGGATAGTTTTCCCAGTTCTGGATTTCTTGTTGGTTTCTAACTTTCTCCTCAAACTTTGAAAGGTCTACAACATTCCCTCTAGACACGGGTTTCTTTCCATGAAGATTATCCCCGGTTTTCTCCCTTATCTTTTGTGGATGTGGTCAAACGGGTGGACCTTCCCCAGAGAAATTCCTGGAGCTCCTCCCAAGTTGAATTTGCCCAGGCAATTCTCTGATGCACAATGAGCGTGTCATCTCCTAGGAATCTGACAATTCCACCTGGGCAGGTCACATGATTTCCTTCCTTCATCATTTGGGAAATTGTACCTTATGCATTCATAGGTTGTAATATTCTCAGCGTTCATTTTCTGGTGTGTATTGAAAATGCCTGCTCAGAATTTCTACTTCTTTATGATCTCTGTGCCCACCATACTGTGAAATCTGTATTTCCTAATGCTAGCAATCTGATCTGCAACCCTGATGATAGCAGGTGAAGCCCGGGCCGCCCAATCAGAACTTGGGCACTTACCTGCTACACCACAGGGCCGACCCTGCATTGGGCTTTTGGACAAACATTTGGCCTGATCTTGGGAAGATGTTGGCCTGCTTCGATCATTCGTGAAGGCAGTTAGTAACATCATGGACGGTAGCATTTTCCGCTGGTTCACGAGTTTAGCATGGAACACGTTCCCTTGGTAGTGTTCCTCTTCGTCTCCTTGCAATGGTCTACCTTTCTGTAGCGTCATTAAGCATTTTGAGGTGATTACCAATCCTTCGAAGTTCATCTTCTCTAATTTCTTACAGACTCCAAAGCTTTAAGCCGTGAACCTTAACGTCTTTTGGGAGTTTTGATTTTACGTGAATTGTTTGCCATAACCCAGCATTATAACATCCTATACCTTTCAGATCTACATCCTCATAGATTTAGACTTCTGTGTACGTTACATCATCTTCACCACGGTAAGCCTAATTACAGGCCCTCACCACACACTTGTGTCAAATCAAGTATTTCTCCCTCTGGGCCCCGCCACCTTTCCCTCTGGGAACCAGAAATCCCATGTCATGTGCTACCTGTTTCTTGGTCCTTTTTTTCCTCTTCTCCTTGTATGTGAGACCCTATGGTATTTGACCTTCCCTCTGGGGCTTGTTTCCATTCCCCTAAAACCCTCAGGAGCCATTCTGTTGGTCACAAATGGCTGGAAGGCGTCTGTTCCTGCAGCTCAGTGCTATGCCGTTGTGTGGCTATAGCCCATCTTTCTTGTCCCTTGATGGGTACCAGGGAGGCTTCCCTGTCTTCGATATCGGGAGTAAGGCTGTGGTGAGCACAGCGGTGCACGGATCTCTGTGCATTAGCGTTCGCAAGTTCTTTGGATTTATATGCCACAGAGGAGTACCTGGATCATGTGGTAGATGGATTCTGAAAATTCTGAGGCAATTCCACACCACTTCGCGTAGTGGCTGCACCGGTTTACACTCCCCCAGCAGTGCAGGAGGCTTGCCTTCTCTCCACCTCCTCTCTGAAACTTGTTGGTTCCTGTCTTCATCCTTATAGCCATTCTGACCACTGTGAGCTATCTCAGTGCCGTTCGTATTTGCATTGAGCAGAGACTTAATGATGATGAGCATCTTTTCATACAGGCTGTTGTCCAATTTTCTATCTTCCTGGGAGAGCTGTCTGTTTCCATCTTTTGCCCAGGATTTATTTGACTCGTTGACTTTTCTCCTGTGGAGATGTATGACTTCATTGGATCTTTTGGCTATTCACCCCTTCTCCGATGTGTGGTTTGCAAACCTGCTGTTGCAGTTGTGACGTCTTTGCACTGAGTCGATTGTGTTGTTGGCTCGGCAGAAGCTTCTGATTGAATGGAGTCCCGCTTGTTTCTTGTTTACTTTGTTGCCCTTGGCCAGTCACACATGCTTCTTCCAAATAGGCGGCCAAGCCAGATGGCAAAGAGCAAGCTGCCTGCATTTTCTCCTCGAAGTGTCACAGTTTCAAATCTTCCTTCCAAGGCTTTAATCCATTTCGAGGTGGTGTGTGTGCCTGGTGTAACATCACGGTCTACTCTCATTGTGTTACATCTGGCTGTGCAGTCTTTCCAGCACCATTTCCTGTCTAGAGTCTCTTTTCTCCGCTTTCTCCTCTTGGCTCCCTGGTTGAAAATGGGCTGTCCATAGGTGTGTGAGTTGATTTCTGGGCTCTCGATTCTGTTCCATGCATCTGTGTGCCTCCTTTGCAGGCCAGGCTGTGCTGTTTTGGTACCTAGCTCTTCGTCCTATATGTGGCAGTAAGAAAGTGTGATAATTGCTGCTGTGTTCGTTTTCCCCAGGATTCCTTTTGCTATTCAGGGTCCTTTGATGCTGGATAGAAACTTTAGGATTCTCTCTTCTATTTCTGTGGGAAAGATTGCTGTAACTTTGACTGGGACTGCATGGAATCCAGACATTGCTTTCTCGACAAAAGTAATCCGTAACCAATCGGTAAATGAAAATTTGGGGGAGTTTATTCTGAGCTTCAATCTGAGGATTATAACCCGGGGCCTTTCTACCCAAAGGAAGAAAGAGCATCAGAGAAGTGGGGTGCACAGACTGGTTGTATTCCCCTCATAGAGGATGTTTCACATAGGATTGAAATGTCCCATTTACAATAGTCGCAAGACTGCTCTGTTGGCACAGCGATTGATGGAAATAGCAGGTAGGTCTTCTGTCTCAGTGAACACAGTAGGCTGGCAGTCTGTGGTCTCCAGCTGACTGGTCACAGGTGAGCTGGTTGGTCAAGGCTGAGTGCAGCAATCAGTTCCTAGCCTAGCGAGAAATGCTTGTCCCTAAAGAGATGCTAATGTGGGGGGAAGTGGCACCTTTATCTCAAGGGCCATAGGAAATGTCTAAGCAGATATGATATGCGTGCTAAATAGCCATAGTCAGGCCCTTTTGGAAAAGACAAAATCAGGCCGAATTAGGTCTATACCAAATGGCTTCCTCATATAGTCCAATATATCCAATTGCTTCCCATTTTTATTTGTCAGCTTTATGCCATATGGACGTTTGAAGTGTGTCGGTTGTTCCATTCGAAGGGCACGGAATAGCCTTGCATTTCCTTGTGTCTTGTGGAATTTCTTTCCCCAAAACTTTGCTAGTTTTTGGTTTCGATCGCTTTCTCCTGTTTGTCCAAGGTTATGCGCAGATATCATTTTCTTCTCACTGGCATGGGGTTTTTTTGAGGTTCAGCTTTTCTATTCTTTGCAACTTTTAATTGGTTTTGTTTGGCAGAAGTTTATGGCTGTGCTCAAATCTGCTGGCCGTGCTGCTCTCTTTTCCGAGGAAGAGTGGCGCTGTCTAAAATTGCTTCCCATCTGCCTCTACACTAGCTTGCACGCCTGGCCCAGAATGGCTGGACGAGCGTTGAGGATGCTCACCCCCAGGATTCCACGTGGCCGACCCTGGCCTGCCGACCCAGAACACGTGGACCTACCCGCTGGCCCACTGGCTGGACCCTTTCGTGCTGCATTGGCAACCTGCGGTTGAGTGGAATGTGACTTGGATATGCTACTTGAACCCAACTCTGGCCCTTTGTAGATGAGGCCAGGTTGTTTCTGTGGCCCACTGTGATGTTGGAGGATTTTTCAGAATCGTGTCTCCTCTGTACAGTCTAGCTTGGTGGACACAGGGTTTCAGAGCACACGTGGAGCAGTCTCATAACTCACCCTTCCAAGTTAGGCCAGGTTAGACCTTCCCTGCAGTTTTTGGGGTTGTGACTTTCCCGGGCTTTCAATCGTTCAAGCAGAGTCTGTCTAAAGACTGACATCTTTCACTGTGGATTATTGAGGTGTGATTTCTGTTGGCCTTCCATTTTATGGGACCCTGTTTGCTTTTCCATGGTCTAATCGTCATGTTCTTTATGAGCTTGTCCTTTGACATGCTTATCAGTGTGTTCTCCTTCACTCCATTTTAGGAATTTTGTATTTCTTTAATCACCATATGTTCTGTAGGCCAAGGTGTGAGTCCTTTCGTGATTGTTGGGTGTTGTCCTGGAATTTACATCGTTCACTTGAGGGAATCTTTGCTATCCTAGCCTAGATCCAACTGAGCACTGACTACACGTGGTCATCTTGGTTCGTTTGACATTGTGGGATGATAAACTCCAGGTTCGAGGTTATCCTGGCAACCACTTTCATGGGCCCAATGGTTCTGACACAAATTAGATGAATCTGATGAATTTCTCTCTGCAGGTGAAAGACCTTCTGTCCCTTTTCTGGATTTGGGAAGTTTTGAGCTTGACCACTGATCCTTGAACTTTCCACTAGATTACGTCTAGATACTGGCTTACTTTATTTCTACAGGGTTTGTTATTTGTTTGATTTACATCCTCAGCTGTGGCATGTTTATTTTTAAGTATAATGGTAATGTTCTAATTTTCTGCCATCCTCTCTACGTGTGGTTTTGAAACACATAATCAATACTCCTTCTATGGTAAGAGATATGGGGAGAGAATCTCACTGATCCCACTGAGCCCTGTAACCTGGGAGGCCAGCCTTCACAAAGGATGGAAGCCCTCTGAAAAAGGGTACTTTTCAGCACACGTCTAGAGCCCTTCCAAACCAAGAGACATACCCAAGCATGGCAGGGGTCCATTCCTTCAAGGCATCAATGAGCTCTCTTGTGACATATTGGCATATACCCAGTGGGCCCCCGTGACTTGAGAGCTGTGGAAAGTGAGAATTCTCTTCAACAATGCTAGGGGCCTACGAAAGGAGGCCTCGATTCTTCTCTTCAATGTCCTCAATTGATCATTCTTTACTTTGTATTATGGGTAAGGCAGAAGGACAACGTAGGTCTGATAAGCCCCGGGTCCGGCCTCGTTTTTCAGAACACATTTCCAGCTTGAATCAGCATGGCCTCCCTAGACTTCCGTAGATGACAATGTTGTCCTCTGAGTACTTGACCCTCTATTGTCTCTTCTTCCCAATGATTCCTTTCTCATCCCTTGAATTAGCGTCTCTTTGATGTCTTCAAGTTTCTGTCCCTGGTTTGTGTTTGGAAAAGCTGTTTCTGTGTACCTCTCACTTGAATATCCTAGCCCAGGCCAATCTTCGAGCTGGAAACCTATGGCCAACTTTGGTGACATGGTCACCGTGATGTCATAAACATGCTCAGAATTCTAAGTTGTCCTGACAACCTCCATGCACACAGTGTTTCAGAGCCATCTCATACCATTCTGATGACTCCCCCTTTCCAGGTGTGATAGTTTTCCTTTTTCTGGACTTCTTGTCGGTTTCTAACTTTATCCTAGAACCTTGAGAGTTCTACTACATTCCTTCTAGACAGTGGTTTCTTTCCTTTAAGATAGTCCTGGGATTTATCTCTTATCTTTTGTGGAAGTGGCCAAATGTGTGGACTTTCCCCACAGAAAGTCCTGGAGTCCCTGCGAAGCTGAAGCTACCCAAGCAATCCTCTAATGAGCAAAGATCATGTCAACTCATAGCAGACTGGTGTTTCCACCTGGGCAGGTCAGATGTTTTCCTTCCTTCATCATTTGGGGAAGTGTACCTGATATGTTCATAGATTGTAATATTGTCATGGTTCATTTCCTGGTGTGTATTCATAAGGTATCCTCACAATTTCTACTTCTTCATGATCTCTGTCGGCACGATACCTTGAAATCTATATTTCCTAATGCTCCTAATCGGATCTGCACCTGAGATGCCAGCCTGCCAGTCCCAGGCCGCCCAAGTGGAACATGGACACTTACCCACTACACCAGAGGGCTGGCTCTGAATTGGACTTTTGGACCAACCTTTGGCTTGAACTTGGGAAGATGTTTTTCTGCATTGATTATTCGTAAAGGTAATTACCAGTAACATCGTGGACAGCAGCATTTTCAGTTGGCTCAGGAGTATAGCACGGGTCAGGTTCTGTTGGTAGTGCTCCTCTTCATCTCTTTGCCATGGTCTACCTTTATGTTGCATCATTAAGCATTTCGAGGTGATTATCAATCCTTTGAAGTTCATAATCTCTAAACTCTTTCAGCCTCCAACTTTATCCCTTAAACCTGCTTGCCTTTAGGGAGTTTTGATTTTAGGTGAATTGATTTCCATAACCTAGCATTAGAGAATCCTATAGCTTTCAGATTTACATCCTCATAGATTTAGACTTCTGTGTATGCTACATCTTCTTCCCCACAGTAAGCCTAATTACAGGCGCACACCCCACACTTGTGCCTAATCAACTCTTTCTCCCACCATCCACTGCCACCCGTTCCCTCTGGGAACCACCAATCCCATAGCACGTTCTACCTGTTTGTTTGTCCTTATTTTAATCTTCTGCTTGTAAGTGAGATGCGATGGTATTTTATTTCTCCCTTGGGCTTGTTTCAGTTCCCCTCCCACCCTCAGGAGTGATTCTGCTGTCACAAATCGCTGGACTGCACTCTTTCTTACAGCTGAGTGTTTTGCCTTTGTGTGGATATAGCCCAACTTCCTTCTCCATTGGTCCTTTGATGGGCACCAGGGCGGCTTCCAAGTCTTGGATATCTGGAGTAAGGCTGTGGTGAACACAGTGGGGCATGGATCTGTGTGCATTAGTGTTTCACAGTTCTTTGGATAAACACGCTGGAGAGGAATAGCTGGATCATATGGTAGATGGACTTGGAAATTTCTGAGGCAATTTCACATGGCTATGCCTAGTGCCCTCACCGGTTTGCACTCCCACCAGAGGTGCAGGACTCTTCCCTTCTCTCCACCTTCTCTCTGACACTTGTTGTTTCCTGTCTTGTACCTTATAGCCATTCTGAACACAGGGAGCTGTCATCTCATTGCCGTGAGGATTTGCGTTGGCCTTATACTTAATGGTGTTGAACATGTGTTCATACAGCTGTTGGCCACCTTTCTGTCTTCTTGGGGTAAATCTCTGTTTCCATCTTCTGCCCAGGTTTTAATGGGCTTTTTGTTTTTTCTCTTGTGGAGACGTGTGTGGTCATTGGGTCTTTTGGCTATTCAGCCCTTCTCAGATGTGTGGTTTGAAACATCCTCTCTCTGTTGTTGTGCTGTCTTTGCATTGAGTGGACGGTTTCTCCGGCTGGACAGAAGCTTCTACGTTGGATGGAGTCCTGCTTCTTTCTTCTTTTCTTTGTTGCCCTTGCCCAGTCACACATGCTTCTTCCAAATAGGTCGGCTACCCCAGATGGCAAAGAGCAAGCTGCCTGTGTTTTCTCCTAGAAGTTTCACTGTTTCAAGACTTCCGTTGAAGGCTTTAATCCATTTCGAGGTGGTGTGTGTGCCTGGTGTAACATCATGATCTACTCTTATTGTGTTACATATGGCTGTGCAGTCTACCCAGCACCATTTATTTTAGAGACTCTCCTTTCTCCACTGTCTCCTCTTGCCGTCCTCATTGCAAATGCGCTCTCCATATATGTGTGAGTTGACCCTTGTGTTCTCCATTCTGTTCCATTGGTCTTTCTGCCTGTTTTTGGGACCAGGCTGTGCTGGTTCACTACCAAGTGCTTCATACTACATGTTGAAATCAAAGTGTGATACGTCCTGCTTTGTTTGTTCTCCTCAGAATTCCTTTGGGTATTCCGGGTCCCTTGTTGCTGGATAGAGACTTTAGGATTTTCTCTTCTATTTCTCTGGGAAAGATTGCTGCAAATTTGACTGGGATTGCATGCAACCCAGAGATTGCTTTATCCATTGCGGACGTTTCAGGTGTTTCAGATCTTACATTCCTAGAGCACGGAATACTCTTCTGTTTCCTTGTGTTTTCTGGAATTTCTTTCCCTAAAGCTTTGCTAGTTTTCGGTTTCCATAGCTTGCACCTGTTTGTCTAAGCTTATTCCTAGAAATCTTATTCTTCTTACTTGCATGTTTTTTCCCCAGAGGTTCAGTTTTTCTATTCTTTGAAACTTTTCATTGGTTTTGTTTTGGCAGATGTTTATGGCTGTGCTCACATCTGGAGGCAATGCTGCTGTATTAGCTGGGCAAGAATGATGCTGTCTGACGTTGCTTCCCATTTGCCTCTACACTACCTTGGACGCCTGCCCCAGAATATCTGGATCATCGGTGCGGAGGTTCACCTCAAGGATTCTGCATGGTCTGCCCTAGGTGCCAACCCAGAATTTGTGGACTTCACCACTGCACCACTGGCCAGCACCTTTCATGTTCCATTGGAAACCTGCCTTTGATGTGGAATATGATTTGAATATGCTATTTGGGACAAATCTTGCACTGTGTAGACGAGGCCAGTTTGTTTTTCTTCTCCACTGTGATGTCAGAGGATTGCTCAGAATTGTGTCTCTGCTATCACAGCAAACATCATCAACACAGGTTTTCAGAGCCAGATTTTAACAGTCTCATAACTCACCCTTACCAGTTAGCCTAGGTTTGACATTTGCTACAGTTTTTGGGTTTGTGACTTTCTCTGTCTTTTGAACGTTCAGGGAATGTCTAAAACGGACATCTTACATTGTGGATTATTCAGGTGTGATTTCTGTGTGCCTTCCATTTTCTGCGACGGTTTTTTGTTTTCCATGTTATAATTGTTGATATGGGCTCGGCGAGCTGAAGACTCGAATGAAAGATTTCTCGGACATTGAAGGTCTGGCACTGGTGCTCTTTTATTTAGAGAATAGTATGGGATAGCATGGGGACAGGACCCATGGGTAGTGAAGAGTTGCTGCTGCTCCCTGGGAATGGGACCCATGATCAGTCAAAGCTCCTGCTGCTGCCCTGAGTTGAGGGTTAGTGCTAGTTTTATAAGTCATGGGTACATGATTTATTTTTACTGGAAAAAGAAATGATGTGGTAAAATGTCTTTAAATGATTTCAGTGCAGATGGGGTCTGCTTATTGTGCAGTCATATAACTTTAGATACGGATCTGGCCCTGTAGATCAGCATGTAGCTGAGGATACGCTGAGTTTCTCTCCCTGAGTCAGCCCTAATTCCACCTGCTCATATAGTTTGGCATGTAGGCCAGATCACCTTGGGCTTCCCTAGCTGGGGCAGCCTTAATCCACATCATAAACGCCCCCTGAACCCATTTGGACTGGAGAGGTTTGGGGATATGGACGATGGTCAGTCTTCTGTAACTACTTATGGCTGTACAGGTTGCACAGCAGTCCCTAAATGGGGTCACAGGTACAGGTAGGATGTTCAGTGGACTGGAAGGCTTCACCTGTGGAGTTCAAGGCTGACAAGGTATACAGAGCCTCTGGAGACGAGAGAATCATTTGACGAGAGGTGGTCCAGGAGGTGAAACCTTTTTCACATGCAGAAGACAGACAATAAAACAGACAACAAACTATAATAAGAAATACAAGCAGTATGTTTGACCCAATGTATAATGTATTGAAGTAGTGCAGAAACCTGGTCCTGACTTGGAGTTCAACCAATCGTTTAGAGTTAGGGTTGATAAGACATGGATTTAATTTGGTGGTTGGGATAGGAAGCCAGAAATATTTTGACGGTAGTCAGGAATATAGACACAACATTCAGTTTTTATAATGGCATAGGTGCCCCCTTGTGTTGCTGTCAAGACATCCAGTGCCATTTGGATTTGGAGGACTGCCTTACACACTTGGAATACTTCTAAATTGAGCAGCAAAATGCTATGTTGTGCCTCATTTAATGCCTTCATAATAAATTTGTTTAGGATTCCATGTGCAAGACGACACTTTCGATTCCTAATTGGGGAAGGAATATTGCGGAAAGATGGTCATACCAGTGGAAGACAGACCTGGTTCAGCGCTGCTGCAGGTTGGGTAGGATAGCAGGAGGAGATATAGTAAATGTAGTTCTACCCTGCATCAAGACAAAGCCTAGTGTGCATCGTTCAATCCACTTAGGTGGCAGCAAAGGCCATAAATTGGAGCTGCATAGCCACTGAGCACCATTAGGGACTAACCATATCGTGCTGGGCTGTCTATCCAAGTCAGTCCCAAACCAATCAGTACTTTTTTAAGACTATGATATGAGAACACATATAACAGCGAATTTTTCCCATAGGTCGGCTGTTATTAGGCCATGTATCACAAGTGTGATTGGTTTGTTCCCAACAGAGAGTGACCTTTTACTGAGTTGACCACTAGTAGGAGTGAACCAAATACATTCATCCCAAATTTTATATGGTCCATCCTGTGTGTATCGATAAGTTGCGGACTTTACCTTGGGAACTTGTTTCTGATCCACCTGTGATAAGGCAAATCTAGTTAGTATTTGGGGAGTAGTTTTAAAGGAAAATGTTTGATTGTGGCCAGGGAACTCGCAGGTGCCAGACATAGATGAGCACAAAGAGACATTACGATTAGTAATAGATGAATCTTGTGGATGAAAAGAGCTAGAATCTAATATCCATGAATGCCTACTATAGCTTCTACAGAAACATAATTTTTTCTCTCTTAAATCACCCTCATTTTTACAAAAGATAGCCAAATCAGGATTAACAGGTTTGCAAGGAAAGTGTAGTTTCAATACAACTTGCTCCAATTATTTACATAACAGCTACAAGAATAGAAATTGTTTATACAGGCTTTTTTAAGTATACTTTGCTGGAAATTTTTATGAGGAATCACAGATTCAACTGTGAAGGCCTCTAGAGGCCAGAAAAGCCAAGCCAAGGATTTGCCATCAGATTTTGCCTGCAGTACTTACAGATTTGAGTGGAGTTCTCTTTCAGGTCCCCCAAAGTATCACCGAGGTGATCAGACCAAGAAAGCCAATGTTGGGGCTCCCAGTGTTGGAGGACTTGACTCTTGAAAGATTTCTTTGTTTCCCGGTTGCAAAGCTCAAAAGGAGATGAAAATGGCCATTGTAACTTTAAGAAAGGTGAGACAAGTCCATTACCTTGAAAATCCCCCCTGAACCTAGGGAAGCATCCTACCTGTTGTTCCTACTGTGGGGTGCCTATAGCAAGGGGTGATGGGGGTGTCCCCCAGAATTGCATCCCTTGGATACCTTCCCTGCTATGCCTGGCCGTAACAGGTACCTGGTGAACATCTTTCCTATTCTGCCTGGAAGTAATAGGTGCCTGGTGAGTGGTCCCCAAGAGAAAAGGAGAAGCTTAAGAGAGAACATGATGGAGAGAAATAGTGAAGAAGTTTCTGCCACGCTGGGGTCATTCTACCCAATTGCGTGTTGGAGCGATTCTCCAAAGAAGGGTTTCCAATACTCAGCCAAAGGTTAGACGTTGGTACTTTCCCTGAACTGAAGTCCCGATTGGGACATTCACACCGTTCAGATGGTCAAGTGCATGGGAGGTATCCCAATCCAGCTTTAGGGATAGAAACCTTCCACGAGAGTCTTGGAGATTGCCAACCATCCTAATGACTTAAATGGCTGACCCGTTCCCACGTAAAATTTATGTATTAGAGATAGGGTCAGGAAGGAATGGATTAATTCATTCTACATCGCCCTTAGGCTTAAGGTAGTGATTCTCTTCAAGCTGAATGCCAGATTTGCACCATAGAGTAGCCATGGGCAGCAAACATGAATTCATACAGCTATTCAAGACAGTTCCTGATGGAGAAGTGAATTTAGATCCATCCTCGAAAAAGAGAGAGGCACAGGGAAGGAAAGGGCACTTACCAGAATTCGAGCTCACAAACAAATGAAGCACGTTCTCCATATGGGCCACAGGATGTGATACATGGTCGGCAAGCTCAAGAGTTGAAAATAAGATTTCTTGGATCCTCATTTTCTGGCAGTGGTGCTCTTTTATTTAGAGAATGGTAGAGGATAGCATGGGGACAGGACCCATGGGCAGTGAAGAGCTGCTGCTGCTGCATTGGGAAAGGACCCATGGGCAGTCACAGCTCCTGCTGCTGCCCGGAGTTGAGGTTAAGGACTAATTTTATCAGGCATGGGTACGTGATTAATTTTTCCTGGAAAAAGAAAAGATGAGGTAAAAAGTCATTACATGATTTCAGTTCAGATGGGTTCAGAATATTGTGTGGTCTTATAACACTAGATACGAAACTGGCCCTATAGATAGGCATGTAGGTGAGCATGACCTGGGCTTCTCTCACTGGGGCACCTCTAATTCATACCAAAAGAAATTCAACGGGTCATATAGTTCTTCATGTTCACCAGCTAACCTTGGGCTTTCGAATGGGGGCAGCCTTAATCCACATCAATCCTCATGGTCTTTCACAGCTGTCTGCAATAGATATGCGCATCAGTGTGTTCTCCTTCATTCCAAGTTAGGAATTTTGTATTTCTTTAATCACCAGAAGTTCTCTAGGCCGATGTGTGGACTTTCGTGATTGTTGGGTTTTGTCTTTGAATTTCCAGCGTTCACTTGAAGGAATCTTGGCTTTCCTAGCCTAGGTCCAACCAAGCACTGAGAACACGAGGTCATCTTGGTTGGTTTGACATTTTGAGATCAGAAACGCCAAACTCTAGTTTGTCCTGGCAACCACCTTATGGACATAATGTTTCCGAGACAAATTAGACAAATCTGATGAATTCCTCTTTCCAGGTAAGATATTTTTATGTCTTTTTTTCGGAATTTGGGTAGGCTAGACCTTGACTTCGGATCCTTCATTGTTCCAGTAGATTACGTCTAGATACTGGTTTACTTTATTTCTGTAGGGTTTGCTAGTTGTTTGGTTTACATCCTCAGCTCTGGCATGTTTATTTTTCGTTAAATACAAGTGTAATATTCAGTCAACTTCCTCACATACGGTGGCAAACCACATAATCAATACTCTTCTATGACAAGAGACGGGGGAAAGAATTTCATTGGGGCCAAATGGAGCATTTTAGCTTTGATGGCAGCCTTCACTTTGGATTGGTGGTTCCCAGAGGGAAAGAAAAAATCCAAAAAGCTGTGCAGATTTACGGCATAAAGCTTTTGAGGTTGAAAGAGATTAGAGAAGATAAACTTTCAAGGATTGTGAATCTCCTACAAATGCTTAATGATGCTACAGAAAGGTAGACCATTGCAAATATATTAAGAAGAATACTACAAAGACAATGTGTTCCGTGCTAAACTCATGAACCAAGGGCAAATGTTACCTTCTGTGAGGTTACTACTCATTATCTTCACGAATAATCACAGCAGGCCAGCTTCTTCCCAAGTTCAGGCAAAAGATTGGTCCAAAAGTAAAATTCAGGGCCAGTCATGTGTTCTGGTGTGTAAGAGCCCACGTTCCTAGTCTGTGGCCTGGGACTCATGGATTCGCATCACGGGTGCTGATCAGATTAGTGACATCAGGAGAGATAGATTTCATGGTATGGTGCGGGCAGAGATCATACATAAGTGGAAATTGTGAGCATACCTTATAGATATGCACCAGGAAAACAAAATGAAAATATTGCAATCTATGATGCATCTGGTAGACTTCTCAAATACAGAATGGAGGAAGTGATGTGACTTGCATAGGTGGAATTGTCGGACTGCACAAGATGACACGATCATTGAACATCAGAGGATTGGCTGGGCAACTTCAACTTGGGAGGGACTCGTGGACTTTTTCTGGGGAAAGTCTACATATTTGGCCATATCCACAAAATGTGACAGATAAAACCAAGGATAAACTTAAAGTAAAGAATTCAGTGTCTAGAGAGAATGTAGTAGACACTTAAAAGTCCAAAGATAAAGTTATAAACAGACAAGAAATCAAGGAAATGGAATACTATCAGACTGCTATCAGATGGCTCTGAAATACTGTGTGCATGGAAGATGCCGGGACAACTGAGAAATTTGAGGGTGTTTATGACATCACAGTGAACATGCCACCCAAGATGGCCCCATCTTTATAGTCCGAGGATTGTCCTAGGCTACGATACTCAAGTGAGAGATACCCAGAAAAGAATTTAAAAACAGAAACCAGAACTGAAACTTGAAGAGTTAGAATTGCCGCTGATTAAAGGGATAAGAAAGAAGTCATTGTGGAGAAGCAATAAATAACAGAGAGACAAGCACTGAGTGGAGAACATTGTTATCTACTCAAGTAGATGTGGAGGCCGTGCTGATTGAAGCTTGCAACTTGATTTGAAACCAGAGGATGGACTTGGGTCTTATCAGACCTACGTTGTCCTTCTGCCTTAATCATAATCCCAAATCAAGACAGATCTCCTGAGGACATTGTAGAGAAGGATCGATGCTTCCCTTCCTATGCCCCTAGCACTCATTGAAGAGAAGTCTCACTTTCCATAGCTCTGGCATTATGGAGGCCCACTGGGTACATGCTAATGTGTCACAATACATCTCTTTGAACCCTTGAAGGACTAGAACCCCGTCATGCTCCAGGTATGTCGCATTGTTTGGCAGGGCTCCAGAAGTGTGCTGAGAATCACCCTTTTCCAGAGGGCTTCATTGCTTTGTGAGGGATGCCCTACCAGGCTAGTGTGCTCAGTTTGGCTCCAATGAAATACTCTCCCCCATCTCTTGGAGTAGAATGATTACTGATGACGTTTATTGACACCATGTGAAAGGAGGTTGTCTGAAAATTAGAACATTACAATTATCTTTATAGAAAAATAAACATGCCATAGCTGAGGTTGTAAATCAAACCAATAACACACCTTATAGAAATACAGTAAGCCAGTATCTAGACGTAATCTAGAGGAACGTTCAAGGATCAGGGGTCAAGATCGAGACTTCCCAAATCCAGAAATGAGACAGAAAAGTATTATTACCTGGAACGGAATTCATCACATCTGTCTAATTTGTCTCGGGTACATTATGTTCATGAAGAAGGTTAACATGACAACCTAGAATTTGGAGTTTAAGATCTCAGAACGTCAGACCAACCAAGATGAACACGTGTTCACAGTGCTCATTTTGACCAAGGCTAGCATGGTAAAGACTGTTACAAGTGACCAATGTAAATTCAAAGACAACACCCAACAATGAAAAGCACTCACATGTAGACCTATAGAACATAGGGTGGTTAAAGCAATAGAAAATTGATACCTTGGGATGATGGAGAACTGGCTGACAAGCATACCAAAGGGGGAAATCTGAGAAAGACCACGATGATTATGCTATGGATAAACAAAATGGGCTCAAATGAATGAAGGCAAACACAAATAACACCTGAATAATCCACAACGAAAGGTGTCAGACTTTAGGCAGACTCTGCCTGAACTTTTGAAAGTCAGACAGTGTCACAAACAAAAAAACTGCAGCGAGGTAAAACCTGGGCTACCTGGAAAGGGTGGGTATGAGACTCCTCCAAACGTCCTTTGAAACCCTGTGTCCATGAAGCTTGCTGGGAGAGCAGAGACATAACTATGACAAATTCTCTGACATCGCAGTTGACCGAAAATACAAACTGGCTACATCTACTTAGTGCCAGAGTTGGGCTGAAGTAGCCTATTTAAGTCACATTCCACTCAAATGCAGGTTGCTGAGGGAACATGAGTGGGGCTGGTCAATAAAGAATTGGGGAAGTCTGCACACTCTGAGTTGGCAGCCAGGAGTTGGCAGGGTAGAATCCTGGGGGTAAACCGCCTCACCACTGGTACAGCCATTCTTGGGCGGGAGTGGGAGTTAATGTAGAGGCAGATGAGAAGCGACGTTAGACAGGGCCACTCTTCCTCAGCAAATACAGGAGCATTTCCAGCAGATGTGAGCACAGTGATAAATCTCTTTCAAAAGGAAACAAATTAAAAGTTGCAAAGAATAGAAAAATTGAACCTCAATAAAAAAGAAAAAGGATGCCAGTAAGAAGAATAAGATACCTAGGAATAACCTCACCCCAACAGGTGAAAGCTCTGTAAACAGAAAACTAGCAAACCTTTGCAGAAAGAAATGGGAGAAGATACAAGGAATCGGAAGGATATTCCATGCTCTTGAAATGGAAGAATTAACAGACTTGAAATGTCCACAACGCATAGAGAAATCTCTTCATTCCATGCAGTCCCAGTCAAAATTGCAGCAATATTTCTCACAGAGATAGAAGCGAGCATCCTAAAGTTCACATCCAGCAACAAAAGAACCCGAATAGCCAAAGGAATCCTGAGGAAAAAGAACAAAGCTCAATGTATCACACTTGCTGATTTCAGCATATAGGAGGAAGAAATTGAAATGGAAACAGCGCAGGCTGGGATGCAAAAGAGAGAAACAGAACCATGGAACAGAATCAAGAGCCCAGAGGTATAGGGATACATATATGGACAGCCCATTTTCGACCAGGGCGCCAAGAGGAGACAGTGGAGAAAGGAATGTTTCTACAATGAACGGTGTTGGGAAGAGTGCAGAGTCTCATGTAAGACAAGGACAGTAGACCACGGCGTTACACCAGGCACAAACACCAACTCGAAATGGATTAAAGTCTAGAATGTAATACTGGAAACCATGATACTTCTGGAAGAAAACGTAGGTAGGGTTCTCTTTGTCATTTTTCTTAGCCTCATATTTGGAAGAAGCATATCTGTCTGGGAAAGGGCAATAAAGGAAACAAGAAACAAATGGGACTACATCAGACACAAAAACTTCTGCATAGCCAAGGAAATCATTGATTCAATGCAAAGACAGCACAACAACTGGGAGAGGATGTTTGCAAACCACACATTGGTGAAGGGGTGAATAGCCAAAAGAACCAATAAACTCATACGGCTCCACAAGAAAAAAAAAAAAAAACAAGCCCCATTAAAATCTGGGCAAAAGCTGGAAACAGACATTTCTCCCAGGAAGATAGAAAGATGGCCAACAGGCTGTATGAAAACGTGTTCATCATCATTAAGTCTCTGGTCAGTGCAAATCTGAAAGGCAATGAGATAGCAGCTCACGGCAGTCAGAATGGCTATAACGATGAAGACAGCATATAAGTTTCGGAGAGGAGGTGGAGAGAAGAGAAGCCTCCTGCACTGCTGGAGGGAGTGTAAACAGGTGCGGCCACGACACAAAACGGTGTGGAAATGCCTTAGACATTTCAGAATACATCGACCATATGATCCAGCTATTCCTCTGTGGTGTGTTTATCCAAAGAACTTGGAAACACTCATACACAGAGATCGGTGCACACCTCTATTTACCCTGGCCTTATTCCCGATATCCAAGACTTGGAAGCCTGCCTGGTGCCCATCAAGGGATGAATGGAGAAGGAAGATGGGCTATAGCCACACAAAGGCATAGCACTAAGCTATAGGAACGGATTCAGGCCAGCCATTTGTGATCACCAGAATGGCTCCTGACGGTTTTAGGGGAACTGAAACAAGCCCCAGGGGTATGGTCAAATACCACAGGATCTCATGCACAAGGAGAAGAGCAAGAACGGACCAACAAACAGGTATCACATGACAATGGATTGGCATTTCCCAGAGGGAAAGTGGGGCAGTGGCCAGAGAGAAAGAGTTGATTAGGCACAGGTGTGTGGTTAAGGACAGTAATTAGGCTTACGTTGGTGAAGATGATGTAACCTACTCTGAAGTCTAAATCTATGTGGATGTAGATCTGAAAGCTATAGGTTATTATAATGTTGGGTTATGGCAATCAATTCACATAA
Source organism: Equus asinus (assembly GCF_041296235.1). Taxonomy (NCBI): domain Eukaryota; kingdom Metazoa; phylum Chordata; class Mammalia; order Perissodactyla; family Equidae; genus Equus; species Equus asinus. Next base: position 7,344,001 of record NC_091790.1, on the reverse strand, counting down.
AACCAGAACTCCTAAAGGGATGCAGGTTTGCAACTGGAAGCGTTGGAGACAGAAAGAGGTTAGAGAAGGTGAACTTCCAAGTATTGGTAATCACCTCAACATGCTCAATGATGCTACAGAAAGGTAGACCTTTGCAAAGAGATGAAGAGGAATACTACCAAGAGAACATGTTCCGTGCTAAACTCATGAACCAACAGAAAACGTCACTGTTCATGATGCTACTACTGATTCCTTCACGAATGATCAAAGCAGGCCAACATCTTCACAGGTCAGGTCAAAGGTTGGTCCAAATGTCCAATTCAGGGCCAGCCCTGTGATGTAGCAGGTAGGTTCCTACGTTCCACTTGGGCGGCCCGGGCTTCACCAGCTAGCATCGGGGTGCGGATAAGATTACTAGCATTAGGAAATACAGATTTCAAGGTATGGTGGGCACAGAGATCATAAAGAAGGAGAAATTGTCACGAGACCTTAACAATATGCACCAGAAAAAGAACCATGAGTATATGACAATCTATGAACGCATCAGGAACACTTCCCCAAATGATGAAGGAAGGAAAACATGTAACCTGCCAAGTGGAATTTTTAGACTGCTAGGAGATCACACGATCATTGTGCATCAGGGGATTCCCTGGGCAACTTCCAATTGGGAGGGCCTCTAGGACTTTCTCTGAGGAAAGTCCACCCAATTGGGCATATACACAGTGGATAAGATATAATACAAGGGATAATCTTAAAGGAAAGAAACTGGTGGGTAGAGGGAATGTAGCATACCTTTCAAGTTCCACGAGAAAGTTAGAAACTGACAAGAAATCCAGAACAAGGAAAACTATCCTACCTGGAAAGGTGGAGTCGTCAGACTGATATGAGATGGCTCTGAAACACTGTGTGCCTGGAGGTTTTCAGGACAACTTAGAATTCTGAGGGTGTTTATGACGTCACGGTGAACGTGTCACCCAAGATGGAAGCAAGTTTAGAGTCCGAGGATTGCCGTGGCTAGGATACCCACGTGAGAGATATCCAGAAACAGCTTTTCCAAACACAAACCGAACACAGAATCTTGAAGAGACCAAAGAGGCACTGATTCAAGGGATAAGAAAGGAATCATTGGGAAGAAGTTATACTAGAGGGGCAAGCACTGAGAGGAGAACATTGTTATCTACTCAAGTAGATGTGGAGGCCGTGCTGATTGAAGCTTGCAACTTGATTTGAAACAAGAGGCTGGACTTGGTGCTTATCAGAACTACGTTGTCCTTCTGCCTTACTCATAATCCCAAGTCAAGAATGATCTCTTGAGGACATTGAAGAAAAGAATTGAGGCCTCCTTTCCTAAGCTCCTAGAATTCTTTGAAGAGAGGTCTCCCTTTGCATAGCTCTGGCGTCACGGGGTCCCACTGGGTACATGCTAATGTGTCCCAAGACATCTCTGTGAAGACTTAAAGGAATGGATGATTGTCATGCTTGGGGTGTGTCCTTTGGTTTGGAGGGCTGTAGAAGTGTGCTTAAAAGCACCCTTTTCGAGAGGGCTTCGTTCCTGTGTGAAGGCTGCCCTTCCAGGCTACAGTGCTCAGTTGGGCTCCAATGAAATTCTCTCCCCCACCTCTTGCCATGGAAACAGTATTGATTCCTTGTTCTGACAACATATGGAAGGAGGTTTGCTGAAAATTAGCACATTGCCATTATATTTAAATAAAAATACACCTGCCAAAGTTCAGAATGAAAATCAAACCAATAGGAAATCATGTAGAAATAAAGAGCCAAGTATCCAGATGTAATCTTGTGGAGCATTCAATGATCAGGGGTCAAGTTTGAAACTTCCCAAATCCAGAAAAAAGACAGACAAATCACTTACCTGGAGGGAGGAATTCATCAGATTTCTCTCGAAAACACAATGTCCATGAAGGTGGTTGTCCGGACAATCTCAAATCTGGAGTTTCTGATCTGAGAATCTCAAACCTACCAAGACGACCATGTGTTCTCAGGGCTAAGTGTCACCTGGGCCGGGATAGCAAAGATTCCTACAAGTGACAGATGGAAATTCCAAGACCACACCCAACAATCATGAGATGACTCACACCTCGGGCTACAGAACCTATGGTAATTAAAGACATACAAAACTCCTAACTTGGAAAGAAGGAGAACACACTGATAAGCAAATCCAACGGAGATATCTCAGCAAGACCATAACAATTAGACTGTAGAAAAGAAAAAAGGATCCCGGAATATGGAGGCCAACAGAAATCAAAGCTGACTAATCCACAGTGAAAATCGTCAGTCATTAGACACACTCTGTTTGAACGTTTGAAAGTCAGAGAAAGTCACAACGCCAAAAACAGCAGCAAAGGTCAAACCTGGCCTAAATGAGAAGGGTGAGTTATGAGATTGCTCCCCGAGGGCTCTGAAACCCTGTGTCCACGAAGCTAGACTGGACAGCAGAGACACGATTCTGACAAATCACCCAACATCACAGTGGGCCAGAAAAGCAAGCTGGCCTGATCAACACAGGGCCAGAGTTGGGCTCAAGTAGCATATTCAAGTCACAATCCACTCAACTGCAGGTTGCCAATGGAACATGAAATGGGCCAGCCAGTGGGGCCGTGGTGAAGTCTGCACATTCTGGTTCAGCAGCCCAGGATCGGCAATGTGGAATCCTGGGGGTGAGCCACCTCACCGCTCGTCCAGCCATTCTGGGGAAGGCGTCTGAGGTAGTGTAGAGGCAGATGGGAAGCGACGATAGACATCGCCATTCTTCCTCAGGAAATGCAGCAGCATGGCCAGCAGATGTGAGCACAGCTATAAACTTCTGTCAAAACAAAACCAATTGAAAGTTGCAAAGAATAGAAAAACTGAACCTCAAAAAAGAAAGCATGCCAGTAGGAAGAAAAAGATATCTAGGAATAAACGTGGCCAAACAGCAGAAAGCTATGGAAACAGAAAACTTGCAAAGGTTTGGGCGAAGATATTACAGAAGACACAAGGGAACGGAAGGCTATTCCGTGCTCTTCCACTGGAAGAACGAGCACACTTCAAACGTCCATACCGCATAAAGCAGTGTCTGCATTGCATGCAGTCCCAGTCAAAGTTGCAACAATCATTGCCACAGAAATACAAGACAGAATCCTAAAGTTTCTATCCAGCAACAAAGGACCCGGAATAGCCAGAGGACTCCTCAGGAAAACGAACAAAGCAGCAAGTATTACACTTTCTGATTTCAACATATAGGACGAAGCCCTAGGTACGGAAACAGCACAGCCTGGCCCCCAAAATAGGCACACAGACTCATGCTACAGAACGAGAGACTGGAGGTCAACTCAGACATCTACTGACAGCGCATTTTCGAACAGTGAGCCTAGAGGAGAAAGTGGAGAAAGGAGATTCTCCACAAGAAACGGTGCTGAGAAGACTGCACACCAACAGGTAACACAATGAGAGTAGACCATGATGTTACACCAGACATACACACGACCTCGAAATGGATTAAAGCCTTGAATGGAATACTTGAAACCGTGCAACTTGTAGGAGACAACCCAGGCAGCTTACTCTTTGCCATCTGGCTTGGCTGCCTATTTGGAAGAAGCATGTGTCAGTGGGCAAAGGCAACACAGGAAACAAAAAACAAGCGGGACTCCATCCAATGCAGAAGCTTCTGCCCAGCCAACGACTCCATTGACTCAATGCAAAGACAGCACAACTGTGACAGGCTGTTTGCAAACCACACATTGGAGAAGGGGTGAGTAGCTAAAAGATCCAATGAACTCATACGTCTTCACAGGGATAAAAACAACGAGCCCAATAGAACCTGGGCAAAAGATGGAAACAGACATTTCTCCCAGGAAGATAGGAAGATAGCCAACAGGCTGTATGAAAACATGTTCATCATCATTAAGTCTCTGGTCAATGCAAATCCGAACGGCAATGAGATAGCAACACACAGTGGTCAGAATGGCTATAAGGATGAAGACGGGAAACAATAAGTTTCACAGAGGAGGTGGAGAGAAAGGAAGCCTCCTGCACTGCTGGTAGGAATGTGAACCAGTGCGGCCACTACACAAAGTGGTGTGGAATTGCCTCAGAAATTTCAGAATCCACCTACCACATGATCCATCTATTCCTCTGTGGCGTATATATCCAAACATCATGGAAACACTAATGCACAGAGATCGATGCACTGCTGTGTTCACCACAGCCTTACTCCCAATATCCAAGACTTGGAAGCGTCAGTGGTGACCATCAAGAGATGAATGGAGAAGGAAGATCGGCTATAGCCACACGATGGTATAGCTCTCAGCTGTAGGAATGGATGCAGTCCAGCCATTTGTGACCACCAGAATGGCTCCTGAGGGTCTTATGTGAAGTGAAGCAAGGCCCAGGGATATAGTTGAATACCACAGGATCTCATGTACAAGGAGAAGAGGAAAAACGGAGCAACAAAAAGGTAGGACGTGACATGGGATTGGTAGTTCCCAAAGGGAAATGGATGCGGGGGTCTGAGAGAGAAAGAGTTGATTAGGCACAAGTGTGTGGTGAGGGCCTGTAATTAGGCTTACAGTGGTGAAGATGATGTAACATACACAGAAGTCTAAATCTATGAGATTGTAGATGTGAAAAGCTATAGGATGTTATAATGCGGGGTTACGGCAATCAATTCACATAAAATCAAAACTCCAAAAAACGGTGCAGATTTACGGCCTAAGCTTTGGAGGCTGAAAGAGATTAGAGAAGATGAACTTCCAAGGATTGGTAAGCACCTCCAAATGCTTAATGATGCAACAGAAAGATAGATCTTAGCAAAGAGATGAAGCGGAATACTAGCAAGAGAATATGTTCCATGCTAAACTCATCAACCAAAGGTAAATGTTACCGTCATTCATGTTACTACTGATTCCCTTCACGAATAATCGAAGCAGGCTAACATCCTCCCACGATCAGGCCAAAAGTTGGTCCAGAAGTCCAATTCATTGGCGGACCTGTGATGTAGCAGGTAAGTGTCCGCGGTCCGCTTGGGCGGCCTGAGCTTCACAGGATAGCACCACGGTTGTGGATCAGATTACTAGCATTAGGAAATCCAGATTTCACGGTCTGGTGGGCACAGAGATCATAAAGAAGTAGAAATGGTGAGGGAAACTGAGCAATACACACCAGAAAAAAACCATGAGAATATTACAATCTATGAACGCATCAGCTACGCTTCCCCAAATGATGAAGGAAGGAAACATGTGACTTGCCTGGTGGAATTGTCAGACTGCTAGGAGATGACACGATAAGTGTGCATCAGGGGATTGCCTGGGCAACTTCAACTTGGGAGGGAGTCCAGGACTTTCTCTGGGGAAAGTCCACCCATTTCACCATATCCACAAAACATAAGAGATAAAATCTTTGATAATCTTAGCGGAAAAAGTCTGGTGTGTAGAGGGAATGTAGTAGACCTTTCAAAGTTCGAGGAGAAAGTTAGAAACCGACAAGAAATCCAGACAAAGGAAAACTATCCTACCTGGAAATGGGGAGTGGTCAGACTGGTATGCGATGGCTCTGAAACACTGTGTGCATGGAGGTTGTCAGGACAACTTAGAATTCTGAGGGTGTTTATGAACATGTCACCCAAGATGGCCACATCTATACAGTCCGAAGATTGGCCATTGTGTGGCTATAGATCATCCTCATTCTCCATTCGTCACTTGATGGGCACCACGTAGGCTTCCAAGTCTTGGATATTGGGAGTAAGGCTGTGGTGAACACAGTGGTGCATGGATCTCTGAGCGTTAGTGTTTCCAAGTTCTTTGGATATATATGCCACAGAGGAATAGCTGGATCATATGGTAGATGGATTCTGAAAATTCTAAGGCAATTCCACAGCACTTTGGGTAGTGGCTGCACCTGAATACACTCCCCCCAGCAGTGCAGGAGGCTTCCCTTCTCTCCACCTCCTCTCCGAGACTTGTTCCCTGTCTTCATCCCTATAGCCATTCTGACCACTGTGAGCTGCTGTCTCATTGCTGTTCGTATTTGCATTGCCAAAGACTTAATGATGATGAACATGTCTTCATACAGCCTGTTGGCCATCTTTTATCTTCCTGGGAGAAATATCTCTTTCCATCTTTTGCCCACGTTTTATGGGGATCGTTGTTTTTTTACTGTGGAGACATATGAGTTCATTGGATATTTTGGCTAATCACCCCTTCTCCGATGTGTGGTTTGCAAACATCCACTCGCAGTTGTTGTGCTGTCTTTGCATTGAGTCGATGGAGTCGTTGGCTGTTCAGAAGCTTCTGCGTTGGATGGAGTCCCGCTTGTTTCTTGTTTCCTTTGTTGCCCTTGCCCAGTCACACACGCTTCTTCCAAATAATCGGCTAAGCCAAATGGCAAATAGCAAGCTGCTTGCGTTTTCTCTTAGAAGTTGCACCATTTCAAGTCTTCCATTCAAGGCCTTAATCCATTTCCAGGTGGTGTGTGTGGCTGGTGTAACATTATGGTCTACTCTCATTGTGTTACATGTGGCTGTGCAGTCTTCCCAGCACCGTTTCTTGTCGAGACTCTCCTTTCTCCGCTGTCTCCTCTTGGCTCCTTGGTCTAAAATGGGCTGTCCATATATGTGGGAGTTGACCTCTGGGCTTTCGATTCTGTTCCTTGTGTCTATGTCCCTCTTTTTGTGGCCAGCCTTTGCCGTTTCGGTACCTAGCAGTTCGTCCTATATGTGGAAATTCGAAAATGTGGTTCTTGCTGCCTTGTTCATTTTCCTCAGGATTCCTTTGGCCTTTCCTGCTCCTTTGTTGCTGTATAGAAACTTGAGCATTCTCTCTTCTATTTCTGTGGGAAAGATTGCTGAAACTTCGATGGGGCTTGCGTGAAATCCAGAGATTGCTTTATCCAGTACGGACGTTTCAAGTGTGTTCGTTCTTCCATTTGAAGAGCGGTGAATAGACTTCCGTTTCCTTGTGTCTTCTTTAATTTCTTTCCGCAAAGCTTTCCAGTTTGTTGGTCCTTGTTTGTCTCTTCTCCTTGTAAGTGAGCTCCTACGGTACTTGAGTTTCTCCCTGTGAGTTGTTTCACTTCCAATGAAACCCTCAGGAGCCATCCTTCTGGTCACTAATGGCTGGATTCTCTACTTTGTTATGGCTCAGTGATATGCCATTGTGTTCATAAAGCCGAGCGTCCCTCTCCAATCTTCCCTATCTATTCTTCCTTCTGCCTTGAGGGGCATCAGGGCAGCTTTCAAGTCTTGGATAACGGGAGTAAGGCCAGGGTGAACACAGGGGTGCACATATATCAGTGCACGACTTTTTCCAAGATCTTTGGATAAACACGCCACTGAATAATAGCTGGATCATATAGTAGATGGATTCTGACATGTCTGAGGCAATTCCACACTGATTTGCATCGTGGCTGCACCAGCTTACACTCACAGCAGCACTGTAGGAGTCTTCCCATCTCTGCAGCTCCTCTCTGACACTTGTTTCCTGACTTTTTACCTATAGTCATTCAGAACACACTGAGCTGCTATCTCACTGCCGTTTGGATTTCAACTGCCCTGAGTCTTAATGATGATGAACATGTTTTCATACACCTGTTGACGATCTCTAACTCTTCTTGTGCGAAATCTCTGTTTCCACCTACTGCCCAGGTTTTAATGGGCTTATTTTTTTTTCTCTTGTGGACCCATATGAGTTCACTGCATCTTTTGGCTATTCACCCATTCACCGATGTGTGGTTTTCAACATCCTCTCCCAGTGGTTGTACTGTCTTTGCATTGAGTCGATGGTTTCCTTGGCTGGGCAGAAGCTTTTGCGTTTGATGTAGTCCCATTTGTTTCTTGTTTCCTTTATTGCCCTTGCCCAGACAGAAAGGCTTCCTCCAAATAGGAGGCTAAGACAGATGACAAAGAGCAAGCTGCCAGCGTTTTCTTCCAGAAGTGTCATGGTTTCCAGTCTTACATTCAAGACTTTAATCCATTTTGAGTTGGTGTTTGTGCCTGGTGTAACACCGTGGTCTATTCTCCTTGTCTTAGGTGAGGCTCTGCAGTCCTCCCAGCACCATTTATTGTAGAGACTTTCCTTTCTCCCCTGTCTCCTCTTGGCGCCGTGGTCGAAAATGGGCTGTCCATATAGGTGTGCATATACCTCTGGGCTCTTGATTCTGTTCCATGGTTCTGTGTGTCTGTTTTGCATCCCAGCCTGTGCCGTTTCCATTCCTAGTTCTTCGTCCTCTATATTCAAATCAGAAAATGTGATACATTGAGCTTTGTTCTTTTTCCTCAGGATTCCTTCGTTTATTTGGGGCCTTTTGTTGCTGGATGTAAACTTTAGGATGCTCGCTTCTATCTCTGTGAGAAATATAGCTGCAACTTTGACTGGGATTTCATGTAATCTAGAGATTGCTTTAGCCAGTGTGGAGGTTTCCAGTCTGTTCATTCTTCCATTTCAAGAGCATGCAATATCCTTCCGTCTCCTTGTGTCTTCTCCCATTTTTCTTCTACAAAGGTTTGCTAGTTATCGATTTACAAAGCTTTCACCTGTTGGGGTGAGGTTATTCGTAGGTATCCTATTATTCTTACTGGCATTTTTTTTGAGGTTCAATTTTCCTATTGATTGCAACTTTTAATTTGTTTCCATTTGACAGAGGTTTATTGCTGGGCTCACATCTGCTGGAAGTGCTCCTGTATTTGCTGAGGAAGAGTGGCCCTGTCTCACGTCGCTTCTCATCTGCCTCTACACTCCCTCCCACGCCTGCCCCAGAATGGCTGGACCAGCGGTGAGGAGGTCTGCCCCCAGGATTCCACCCAGCCAAGTGCAGGCTACCGACCCAAAACCCGCGGACTTCCCCAGTTCTCCACTGCCCGACCCCTTTCAAGTTCCCTTGCAACCTGCAGTTGTGTGGAATGTGACTTAAATAGGCTACTTCAGCCCAATTCTGGCACTGAGTTGATGTAGACGGTTTGTATTTTTGCTCAACTCTGATGTCAGAGAATTTGTCATAATTGTGTCTCTGCTGTCCAGGCAAGCATCATGGACACAGAGTTTCAGAGCAGGTTTGGAGCAATCTCAGACTCACCCTTTCAAGGTAGCCCAGGTTTTACCTCACTGCAGTTTTTTGGTTTGTGACTTTCTGACATTCAAAAGTTCAAGCAGAGTCTGTCTAAAGTCTGACATCTTTTGTTGTGGATTATTCAGGTGTTATTTGTGTTTGCATTCCCTTTTCTGAGCACATTTTGTTTTTCCATAGTATAATCATCATGGTCGTTCTCAGATTTCCCCCTTTGGTATGCTTGTCAGTCGGTTGTCCTTCATCCCAAGGTATCAATTTTCTATTTCTTTAACCACCCTATGTTCTATAGACCTACGTGTGAGTGCTTTTCATTGTTGGGTGTTGTCTTTGAATTTACATGGTCCCGAGAAGCCATCTTTGCCATGCTAGCCTTGGTGAAGATGAGCACTGAGAACACGTGTTCATCTTGGTTGGTCTGACATTCTGAGATCTTAACCTCCAAATTCTAGGTAGGCATGGCAACCTCCTTCATGAACATAATGTAGCCGAAACAAATTCGGCAAATCTGCTGAATTCCGCTCCAAATAAGATACTTTTCTGTCTCATTTCTGGATTTGGGAAGTTTCAATCTTGACCCCCATCCTTGAACGTTCCTCTAGATTACGTCTAGATACTGGCTTACTTTATTTCTATAGGGTGTGTTATTTGTTTGATTTACATCCTCAGCTCTGGCAAGTTTATTTTCTATAAAGATAATTGTAATGTTCTAATTTTCAGCCAAACTATTTACATATGGTGTCAATACACGTCATCAATAATCATTCTACTCCAAGAGATATGGGGATAGAACTTCATTGGAGCCAAACTGAGCACACTAGCCTGTTACGGTGGCCCTCACAAAGCAATGAAGCCGTCTGGAAAAGGGTGCTTCTCAGCACATTTCTGAAGCCCTGACAAACAATGAGACATACGCAAAGCATGACGGGGTCCATTCCTTCAAGGGTTCAAAGAGATATCTTGTGACACATTAGCATGTACCCTTTGGAGCTCCGTAATGCCAGAGCTATGGAAAGTGATACTTCTCTTCAATGAATGCAAGCGGCATAGGAAAGGAAGCATCAATCATTCTCTACAATGTCCTTAGGAGATCACTCTTGATTTTGGATGATGATTAACACAGAAGGAAAATGTAGGCCTGATAAGACCCAAGTCCAGCCTCTGGTTTCAAATCAAGTTTCAAGCTTGAATCTCCATGACCTCCCCCTATACTTGAGTAGATCACAGTGGTCTCCACTCAGTGATTGTCCCTCTATTATTGTATCTTCACAATGACTTCTTTCTTATCCCTTTAATCAGCGTCTATTCTATCTCTTCAAGTTTCAGTGCCTGGTTTCTGTTTTTAAATTCTCTTCTGGGTATCTCTCCCTTGAGTATCAGTAGCCTAAGACAATCCTCGGACTATCAACATGAGGCCATCTTGGGTGACATGTTCACTGTGATGTCCTAAACACCCTCAAACTTCTCAGTTGTCCTGGCATCTTACATGCACACAGCATTTCAGAGCAATCTCATACCACTCTGACTACTCACGCTTTCCAGCTAGAATAGTTTTCCATTTCCTAGATTTCTTGTCGGTTTCTAACTTTATCCTTGAACTTTTAAATGTCTAGTACATTCTCTCTAGACACTAGTTTCTTTACTTTAAGTGTATCCTGGGTTTTAGCTGTTACATTTTGTAGATATGGCCAAATGTGTAGACTTTCCCCAGAGAAAGTCCTGGAGTCCCTCCCAAGTTGAAGTTGCCCAGCCAATCCTCTGATGTGCAATGATCATGTCATCTCGTGCAGTCCGACAATTCCACCTATGCAGGTCACATCACTTCCTTCATTTTGTATTTAGAGAAGTGTACCAGATGTGTCATAGACTGCAATATTTTCATGTTTATTTCCTTGTGCGTATCTATAAGGTATGCTCACAATTTCCATTTATTTTTGATCTCTGTCTGCACCATACGATGAAATCTATCTTTCCTAATGTTACTAATCTGATCAGCACCCATCATTGACTCCATGAATCCCAGGTCGTCCACTAGGAACGTGGGCACTTACACACCAGAACACATGGCTGGACCTGAATTTTACTTTTGGACCAATCTTTTGCCTGAACTTGGGGAGAAGCTGCCCTGCTGTGATTATTCGTGAAGGTAATTAGTAGTAACCTCACTCATGGTAACATTTTCCCTTGCTTCATGAGCTTAGCACGGAACACGTTCTCTTCGTTGTATTCCTCTTAATCTATTTGCTATGGTCTACCTTTGCGTATCATCATTAAGCATTTGGAAGAGATTCACAATCCTTGGAAGTTCATCTTCTCTAACGTCTTTCAGCCTCAAACGCTTCATGGTGCAAATCTGCATGCCTTTTTGGAAGAGTATTGATTATGTGTTTTGAAAACATATGTGAGGAAGTTGGCTGAAAATCGAAACATTACACTTATATTTAAAGAAAAATAAACATGCCAGAGCTGAGGATGTGAATCAAACAACTAACAATCCCTACAGAATTAAAGTAAAGCAGTCCTTAGATGTAATCTACTCTAATGATCAAGTTCGAGCCTTCCCAAATTCAGAAAAGAGACATGAAAATATCTTACCTGGAGAGAAGAATTCATCAGGTTTGTCTAATTTGTCTCAGAAACATTATGTCCATAAGTTGGTTGCCTGGACAACCTAGCATTTGGAGTTTCTGATCTCAGAATGTCAAACCAACCAAGATGACGATGTGTTCTCAGTGCTCAGTTGGATCTAGGCCAGGTTAGCAAAGTTTCCTTCTAGTGAACAAGGGGAATTCAAAGACAATACCCAACAATCAGGAAATCACTCATACATCAGGCTGGAGAAGATATGGTGATGAAAGAAATACAAAATTAATAACTTGGAATGAAGGAGAATGGACTGATAAGCATACCTATGAGAGAGAGCTGAGAAAGAAAAAGACGATTGATGTGGATTAAGGATTGAAAATAGTCTTTTTGTCAGAGTTGTTGGTATTTGCATAGCATTCAGGCATTCAGCGTGGGTTTTCTAGTCATATAAGTTCACGTTGTCTGTTAAATTTGTCAACAAAATAATAGCTTTAAATGATGATCAGTTTTGTCTAATGCCTCATGAGGTTTCTGTAGGTAATCTGAACATAATAGTTGGAAACAAATGGTTTATATACATAAAACTCATAAAAATGAGTACAATAACTTTCATGATCAGTATACTTGTTGAAAAAAAACAGCATCAAAATTCTTTTTGGTAACAATCTTGAGTTATGCCAAGTTAAGCTAAATGATAAAAATCTGAATATCTGGGTTGTTTTTGGATTGGATGTAACACTGAAACATTATTAATAAACATATCTAAGTTATCTACTTTTGGCTTCTTATTGAAGAGGCTAAAAGCATTTGGGTGTATAAAAAGCATGCCTTGTGTTTTATTGTAAAGTGGCGTGTTTCTAAAGTTCTGAAGTGTTTAGAATGCTGATATAAAAGTCGATTCATAACTGTTTGCCTTTTTAGTGTTTACTACCTCTGTTAAGGGTTAAAAGTTCTAATTAACCTATGGAATTAAAGCTACTGGAAATTACTAAGGAAAAGAGCTCATATTCAAGGAAGTTAAAGTCTACGCTTTCAGTAAAAACGGTATAAAGAATGGAAATATTTTTGTTTGATGGGTTAAGAAAGATAAATGCATCCTAATGTACTAGAAAGGAAAAAAGAAAGAGTTTGGGACAAAATCTGAAACCAAAAAAGAAAGTTTTAGAAGGTTTGTGAAGGAGAAATTCTGAAAGGAGTTTTATGCCTGGTCACGTAGACTAAAGTAAGTTCAATTAAGTGAATGAGTTTGAATGTTAAAAATAACTAGGTGCAGAAATTCAAATTTGGTTTTCTATAAAAGGATAAATTTTCTTGAACCTTTGATCTGCTCTTGATAAGGAGGTAATGAAAGCTGTTTCTTTGAGTAAGTCTACCCAAGAGACAAATCTGTTTTGTGAAAATAATGACTGAGGTCAGTCTTAATATTTTTGACTCTTTTTGTTATCACTTTGAATAGATACCTGAACATTGTTTCACAGTGAGTATTGTTTCCTATTTGAAGAAGCATTTTAAAAACTATTGATATGTTTTAACAAGCTTCTCCCTCAAAAATAATCAAATCCTGAATGAAGGCTATCTTTTCACATGGCAGACAGAAGAATGATTACTGTGAGGATTTTCAGAGGGCCCCTGAGACTTCTCAAAGAAATTTGCTCTCTCTTCCTATAAGGAAGAAAATACTAAACTAATTAGGCTTATTTGGTCTATTAAATTACATGGGAAACATTGGGAAATAAGTGATGATAGATCTTCTTAGGTGGTATTAGATGGGTAAATGTTATTAATATAGATGTCTTAAAATTATATAGCAGTCCTAGAATTCTGATCTGTGATGCTTATCAGTCATAAGTCCAATTATTATCTGGAAGTGTTATATGTCACAGGAGTAGACAAGTTTCTTTGCCAATTGCCCTTTTGATTCCTTTGCAAATTTGCAGTTAGTTCTTGTTTTACTCTGCTGCTTTTTTCTTGAGCAAATATGTTTCATCTTCCGAGAAATTTCTGGAAAGGATTGTGACACAGAGGATCTAATCTACAGATTTCTGATAAACTTTCAGATTGTAAAACTAAACTGAGTAAGAAACTACAGAATTCTAACAGAAACTAAGCTCCTCGATCTGCTGACAGAAGATTCAGCTCAAGACTTGCTTATAGAGGACTGTGTGAACTGATGAGGATGATTATAATTTTTTAGGACTTCTGTTTGAAATATTGTTGAGTTTTGATGTGTCGTTTTGTTTTCTCATAATGAGGGAAATCTTTTTCTCTTTTTTCTTATGCTATGACTTACAGCAATTTGGTGAAATTATACCTTTATGAGCAAAACTGAAACTTTTATCTTTTTCTCCCTAACTTATCACTCCGGAATTGGGAAACACTTTGTGACTGAGTATAGTTATTTGGTGGCAATATTTGTATAAGTTCCATAAGAATCTGTTCTCCTTATAACAGGACACATTGGTTATACTACCAAGGCTTTGACTGGAATGTCATATTTGAAACATACAGGTTCAGATATGACAAGACAGCATTTCCGGACCAGAGATTGCACTTTCTGGAATACAGCCACTTGGAAACATGGGCCTGGTACCTTGTTTACAGAGATTCTGGCAATCTCACCCGGTAAGTAAGGAAGCTTGTTTATCTGCCAGGTGTAAGGAACCTCCGAATATTTTGGGGGAACTCAAGGAGAACTCCACTCAAATCTGTAAGTACTGCAGGCAAAATCTGATGACAAGTCCTTGGCTTGGCTTTTCTGGCCTCGAGAGGCCTTCACAGTTCAATCTGAGATTCGTCAGAAAAAATTCTAGCAAAGCAGATTTTAAAAAGCCTGTATGAGCAATTACTATTCTTGCTGCTGATATGTAAATAATTGGAGAAAGTTGTCTTGAAACTGCACTTTATTTGAAAACCAGTTAATCCTAATTTGGCTATCTTTTGTAAAAATGAGGGTGATTTAAGAGACAAAAATTATGTTTCTGTAGAAGCTATAATAGGCATTCCTGGATACTAGATTCTAGCTGTTTTCTTTGGCAAGATTCATCTATTACTAATCGTAATGTCTATTTGTTGCCATCTATGTCTGACACCTGGGAGTTCCCTGGACATCATCAAACATTTTCCTTCAATACTACTGCCCAAATACTAACTAGATTTGCCTTGTCATAGGTGGATCCTAAACAACAAGTTCCAAATGTAAAGTCCCCAACTTATCGATATGCATAGGATGGACAATATCAAATTTGGGATGAATTTTTTTGGTTCACTCCTACTCGTGGTCAACTCAGTCAAAGGTCACTCTCTGTTGGGAACAAACCAATCACGCTTGTGATACATCGCCTATTAACACCTGACCGATGGGAAAAATTCGCTGTTATATGTGTTCTCATATCATAGGCTTAAAAAAATACTGATTGGTTTGGGACTGACTGGGATAGATGGCCCCGCACACATTGGTTAGCCCCTAATTGTTATCAGTGGCTATGTGGCTCCAATTTACAGCCTTGGCTGCCACCTGGATGGATTGGATGATGCACCCTAGGCTTTGTCTGGATGCAAGGTACAATGAGATCTACTATATCTCCTCCTTCTAACCTACCCAACTTGCAGCAACACTGAACCAGCTGTGTCTTCCACTGGTGTGACCATCTTTCCTCAATTTTCCTTCCCTCATTAGGAATCCAAAATGTGGTCTTGCACATGGAAGTCCTAAACAAATTTATTATGAAGGCATTACATGACACTCAATATAGCACTTCACTGCTCAATTTAGATGTATCCCAAATGTGAAAGGCAGTCCTCCAAATCCAAACGTCACTGGATGTCTTGACAGCAGCACAAGAGCAGCACTGTGCCATTATAAAAACTGAATGTTGTGTCCATATTCTTGACTACCATCAAAATATTTCTCGCTTCCTATCCCCACCACCAAATTAAATCCATGTCTTATCAACCCTAACTCTAAACGATTCGTTGAACTCCTAGTCCGGATCAGTTTTCTGTACTACTTCAAAACCTTATTCATTGGTTTAAACATACTGCTTGTATTTCTTATGATAATTTATCTGTTTCGTTGTTTGTCTTCCGCATGTCAAAAATGTTTCACCTCGTGGACCACCTCTCATCAAATGATTCTCTTGTCTCCAGAGGCTCTGTATACCTTGTCAGCCTTGAACACCATGGGTGAACCCTTACGGTCCACTGAACTTCCTACCTGTGCCTATGGTCCCATTTAGGGACAGCTCTATGACCTTGTACAGCCAGAAGTAGTCACAGAAGACAGACCATCGTCCATATCCCCAAAGATTTCCGGTCCAAATGGGTTCAGGGGGGGTTTATGATGTGGATTAAGCCGGCCACAGCTAGAGAAACCCAAGGTGACCTGGCCTACATGCCAAACTATGTGATCAGGTGGATTTCTTTATGGTATGAATTAGGGCTGAGAAGCCAGGGAGAGAAGCCCAGGGCATAATCACGTACATGCTGATCTATATTGCCAGATTTGTATCTAAAGTTATATGACTGCACAATAACCAGACCCATTCTGCACTGAAATCATTTAAAGATATTTTACATCATCATTTCTTTTTCCAGTAAAAGTAAGTCATGTACCCATGCCTTATAAAATTCGCCGTAACCCTTAACTCAGGGCAACAGCAGGAGCTCTGACTGCCCATGGGTCCTGTCCCCATGCTATCCCATACTATTCTCTAAATAAAAGAGCACCAATGCCAGACCTTTAGATTCCAAGAAATCTTTCATTCGAGTCTTCAGCAGGCCGAGCCCCTATCAACGATTATACCATGGAAAAGAAAAAATGGTTCAAGAAAATGGAAGGCACACAGAAATCCCACCTGAATAATGCACAATGAAAGACGTCAATTTTGGACATACTCTGAACGTTCTAAAATCAGAGAAAGTCACAACTCCAAAAACTGCATTGAAGGTCAAACCTAGGTTAACTGGGAAGGGTGAGTTACAAGACTGCTAAAGTCAGGCTCTGAAAACCTGTGTCGATGAAGTTTGCTGGAATAGCAGAGACACAATTCTGACAAATCCTCTGACATCACAGTGGAGAAGAAAAACAAACTGGGCTCATCTACACAGCGCCAGAGTTGGGCTCAAGTAGCATATACAAGTCACATTCCACTCAACTGCAGGTTGACAATGAAACATGAAAGGCGCCACCAGTGGCCCAGTGGTGAAGTCGGCATGTTCTGGGTCGGCAGCCCAGGGCCGGACACATGGTATCCTGGGTGTGACCCTCCTCACTGCTGGTCCAGCCGTTTTCCAGCAGGCGTCTGAGGTAGTGTTGAGGCAGCTGGGAAGTGATGTCAGACAGCATCACTCTTCCTCAGAAAATACAGCAGCATCGCCTGCAGATGTGAGCACACACATAAACATATGCCAAAACAAGATCAATGAACAGTTGCAAAGAACAGAAAAACTGAACCTCAAAAAAAAAAAGCCAGTAAGAACAAAAAGATTTCTAGTAATAAGCTTAGCCAAACAGCTGCAAGCTATGGAAACTGAAAGCTAGCTAAGCTTTGTGGAAAGAAATTCCAGAAGACACAAGCAAACGGAAGGGTATTCCGTGCTCTAGGAATGTAAGAAGTAAAACACTTGATACTTCCGTAATGGATAAAGCAATCTCTGGCTTCCATGCAATCCCAGTCAAAGTTGCAGCGATCTTTCCCACAGAAATAGAAGAGAGAATCCTAAAGTCTCCATCCAGTGAAAAGGGACGCTGAATACCCAAACGAATCCTGAGGGAAACAAGCAAAGCAGGAGGTATCACACTTTGTGATTTCAACATGTAGGACGAAGTGCTAGGTACCGA
The DNA here is from genome assembly GCF_041296235.1 of Equus asinus. Lineage (NCBI taxonomy): Eukaryota > Metazoa > Chordata > Mammalia > Perissodactyla > Equidae > Equus > Equus asinus. The sequence continues at coordinate 7,326,543 of NC_091790.1, read as the reverse complement.
AACGGCACAGTTTGGTCTCAAAAACAGGCAAACAGACCAATGGAACAGAATCCAGAGCCCAGAGTTCAACTCACACATATATGGACAGCACATTTGCAACGAGGAAGGCAAGAGGAGACAGTGGAGAAAGGAGAGACTAACAGAAACAGTGTGGGGAAGACTGCAGAGCCACATGTAACACAATGAGAGTAGACCATGATGTTACACCAGGCACACACACCATCTTGAAATGGATTAAAGCCTTCAACGGAAGTCTTGAAACCGTGAAACTTCTTGGAGGAAACGCAGGCAGCCTGCTCTTTACCATCTGGCTTAGCCGCCTATTTGGAAGAAGCATATGTGACTGGGCAAGGGCAACAAAGGAAACAAGAAACAAACGGGATTCCATCCAATGCAGAACCTACTGTCCAGCCAAGGAAACCATCTACTCAACGCAAAGACAGCACAACAACAGGGAGAGGATGTTTCAAACCACACATCGGAGAAGGGCTGAATAGCCAAAACATCCAATGGCCACACACGTCTCCACAAGAGAAAAAACAACAAGCCCATTAAAACCTGGGCAAAAGATGGAAACAGAAATTTACCCCAAGAAGATAGAAGGTTGGGAAATAGCTATATAAATACATGTTCATCATCGTTAAGTCTAAGGCCAATGCAAATCCAAATGGCAATGAGATAACAGCACATGTGTTCAGAATGGCTACAAGGAACAAGAGAGGAAACAACAAGTGTTGGAGAGGAGGTGGAGAGAAGGGAAGAGTCCTGCAGAGCTTGTGGGAGTGTAAACCAGTGCAGGCACTACGTAAAGCCATGTGACATTACCTCAAAAATTTCAGAATCCATCTACCATATGATCCAGCTATTCCTCTCCGGCGTGTTTATCCAAAGACCTTGGAATCACTAAGGCATGGAGATCCATGCACTGCTTTGTTCACCACAGCCTTACTCCCGATATCCAAGACTTGGAATCCTCCATGGTGCCCATCAAGGGCTCTTGGAGAAGGATGATGTGCTATATCCACACAATGGCATAGCACTCAGCTGTAAGAAAGTGTGCAGTCCAGCAATTTGTGACAACAGAATGGCTACTGAGTGTATGAAGGTAACTGAAACAATCCCCAGGGAGAAAGTCAAATACCATAGGATCTCACTTACAAGGAGAAGGTTAAAACAAGGAGCAACAAACAGGTAGCATGTGACAGAGGATTGGTTGTTCCCAGAAGTAACAGGTGGCAGGGGATGGAGGGAGAAACAGTTGATTAGGCACAAGTGTGTGGTGTGGGCCTGTAATTAAGCTTAGAGTGGTCAAGATGACGTAGCATACACAGAAGTCTAAATCTATGAGGATGTAAATCTGAAAGTTATAGGATGTTATAATGCAGGGTTCCGGAAACCAGTTCACATAAAATCAAAACTCCATAAAGGCAAGCAGGTTTATGGCATAAAGATTGCAGGCTGAAAGAGTTTAGAGAAGATGGGCTTCCGTGGATTGATAATCACCTTCAAATGCTTAATGATGCTACAGAAAGGTAGACCATTGCAAAGAGATGAAGAGGAACACTACCAAGAGAACACGTTCCATGCTAAGCTCATGAGAGAATGGAAAATGTAGCTGTCTATGATGTTACTACTAATAACATTTACGAATAATCAAAGCAGGCCAACATCTTCCAAAGTTCAGTACAAAGGTTGGTTCAAAAGTCCTATTCAGGGTCGGCCCAGTGGTGTAGCGGGTACGTGGGCATGTTCTGCTTGAGCGGCCTGGGCTTTGCTGGCCAGCATCATGGGTCCGGATCAGATTAGGAGCATTTGGAAATATAGATTTCAAGGTATGATGCAGACAGAGATCATGAAGATGTAGAAATTGTGAGGATACGTTATGAATACACACCAGAAAAAGAACCATGAGAATATCACAATCTATGAACGCATCAGGTACACTTCCCCACATGATGAAGGAAGTAAAACATGTGACCAGCCAAGGTGGAATTGCCAGAGTGCTATGAGATGACACGATCATTGTGCATCAGAGGATTGCTGGGAACATAAAGTTGACAGGGACTCCAGGACTTTCTCTGGGGAAAGTCCACACATTTGGCCACATCCACAAATGATAAGAGATAAATCCCAGGACGATCTTAAAGGAAAGAAACCAGTGTCTAGAAGGAATGTAGTAGACCTTTCAAGGTTCGAGGATAAAGTTAGAAACCGACAACAAGTCCAGAAAAAGGAAAACTGTCCTACATGGAAAGGGAGAGTAGTCAGACTGGTATGAGATCGTTCTGAGACACTGTGTGCATGGAGGTTGTCAGGACAACTTAGAATTCTGAGGGTGTCTATGACATCATGGTGACCATGTCACCCAAGTTGGCTGAGGTTTCCAGCCCGAGGATAGGCCTAGGACAGTATATTCAAGTGACAGTTACCCAGAAACAGCTTTTCCAAACAGAATCCTGGCACAGAATCTTGAAGAGATCAAAGAGACGCTGATTCAAGAGTTTAGAAAGGAATCATTGGGAAGAAGCAATACTAGAGGTGCAAGCACTGAGAGGAGAACAGTGTTATCTACTCAAGTAGATGGGGAGACTGTGCTGATTCAGGCTTGAAACTTGTTTAGAAAAAAGAGGCCGGACCTGGGGCTTATCAGACCTACGTTGTCCTTCTGCCTTATTCATAATCCAAAGTCAAGAATGATCACTTGAGGACATTGAAGAGAAGAATCCAGACCTCCTTTTCTAGGCCCCTAGCATCTTGAAGACAAGTCTCTCTTTCCATAGCTCTGGCTTCACAGGGGTCCACTGGGTACATGCCAATGTGTCTCAAGAGATCTCATTGAAGCTTGGAAGGAATGGATCTCTGCCATGGTTGTGTGTGTTTCTTGCTTTGGAAAGGCTCTAGATGTGTGCTAAAAAGCACCCTTTTCCAGAGGGCTTCGTTCCTTGGTGATGGCTGCCCTCCCAGGCTAGAGTGCTCAGTTGGGATCAATGAGATTCTCTCCCCCATCTCTTATCTTAGAAGGTGTATTGATTATGTGTTTCGAACTACATGTAAGGAGGTTGGCTGAAAAGTAGAACATTTCCATTATATTTAAAGAAAAATAAACATGCCACAGCTGAGGATGCAAATCAAACAAATAAAAAAACCCTGTAGAAATAAAGTAAGAAACAATCTACACGTAATCTAGTGGAGCGTTCAGGGATGAGGGGTGAAGTACGAAACCACCCAAATCCAGAAAAGGGATGGAAGGATCTCTCCCCTGGAGAGAGGAATTCATCAGATTCATCTAATTTGTCTCGAAACCCTTGGGTCCTTGAAGGTGGTTGCCAGGACAACATGGAGTTTCTCATCTCACAATGTCAAACGAAGCAAGATGACCACATGTACTCAGTGCTCAGTTGCACCTAGGCTAGCATAGCAAAGATTACTTCAAGTTACCAATAGAAATTCAAAGATAACACCCAACAATCACAAAAGCACTCACACACCAGCCTACAGAACATACAGTGATTAAAGAAATACAAAATTCCTAACTTGGAACGAAGGAGAATGCAATCATAAGCATGTCAAAGGGAGATAGCTCAGAAAGACCATGACAATTAGACTATGGAAAAGAAAACATGGTCCCAGAAAATGGAAGGCCAACAGAAATCACACCTCAATAATCCACAGTGAAACACGTCAGTCTTTAGACAGACTCTGCTTGAATGTTGGAAAGTCTGAGAAAGTGACAACCCCAAAACCTGCAGTGAAGGTCAAACCTGGGCTAACTGGGAAGGGTGAGTTCTCAGACTGCTCCAAACGGGCTCTGAAACCGTGTGTCCATGAAGCTTGCCAGGAGAGCAGAGACAAAATTCTGACAAATCCTCTGACATCACAGTGCACCAGGAAAACAACCTGGCCTAGTCAACACAGGGCCAGAGTTGGGCTCAAGTGGCATATTCAAGTCACATTCCACTCAACTGCAGGTTGGCAATGGAACATGTAAAGGGCCGGCCAGTGTTGCAGGGGTGAAGTCCACGTGTTCTTGGTCGGCCGGCCGCGGTCGGGAGCGTGGAATCCTGGGGTGATCCTCCTCATGGTTGTTACAGCCATCTGGGGCAGGCGTCTGAGGTAGTGTAGAGGCAGTTGGGAAACGACGTTAGGCAGTGCCACTCATCCTCAGCAAGTACAGCAGCATTGTCAGCAGATGTGAGCATAGCAATAAACGTTTGCCAAAACAGAACCAATTAAAAGGTGCAAAGAATAGAAATAATGAACCTCAAAAAGGGAAGCATGCCAGTAGGAGAAATAAGATATCTAAGACTATGCTTCACCAAACAGATGCAAGCTATGTAAACCAAAACCTGGCAAAGCTTTGCGGAAAGAAACTCCAGAAGACCTAAGGAAACGGAAGGCTATTTCATGCTCTTCGAATGGAAGAACTAATACACTTGAAACGTCCATACCCCATAAAGCAATCTGTGGATTCCATGCAATCCCAGTCCAAGTTGCAGCAATCTTTCTCACAGAAATAGAGAGAGGATAGTAAAGCCTCTATCCAGCAGCAAAGGAATCTGAATACCCAAAGGAATCCTGAGGAAAACGAACAAAGCATGACATATCACACTGTCTGATTTCTTCATGTAGGACGGAGCGCAACGAACCGAAATGGCAGGGTCTGGGTCCAAAAACAGGCACACAGACACATGGAACGGAATCGAGAGCCCAGAGGTCAACTTACGTACATATGGACAACCCATTTTCGACAAGGGAACCAAGAGGAGACAGCGGAGAAAGGAGAGTCTCGACAAGCAACGGTGCATGGAAGAATGCACAGCCACATGTAACACAATGACAGTAGACCATGATGTTACACCAGGCACACACACCACCTCGAAATGGATTAAAGCCTTGAATGGAAGACTTGAAACCGTGCAACTTCTAGGAGACAACCCAGGCAGCTTGCTCTTTGACATCTGGCTTAGCCACCTACTTGGAAGAAGCATGTTTGACTAGTCAAGGGCAACAAAGGAAACAAGAAACAAACGGGACTTCATACACTGCAGAATCTTCTGCCCAGACAAGGAAACCATCAACTCAGTGCAACGTCAGCACAACAACTGGGAGAGGATGTTTTCAAAACACACATCAGAGAAGGGGTTAAGAGCCAAAAGATCCAATGACCTCATACGTCTCCAAAAGAGAAAACGCAACAAGCCCACTAAAACCTGGCAGAAGATGCAAACAGAGATTTCTCCCCAGAAGATAGAAAGATGGCCAATAGGCTGTATGAAAACATGTTCCTCATCAGGAAGTCCCATGCCAGTGCAAATCCAAACTTCAATGAGATAGCAGCTTACTGTGGTCACAATGGCCCTAAGTAACAAGCCAGGAAACAAGTGTCTGAGAGGAGGTGGAGAGAAGTGAAGCCTCCAGCACTGCTGGTGGTAGTGTAAACTGATGCTGCCACTCCACAAAGCAGTGTGGACTTGCCTCAGAAATTTAAGATTCCATCTACCATATGATCCAGCTCTTCCTCGGTGGTGTATTTATCCAAAGAACTTGGAAACACCAATGCATAGAGATCCCTGCACCGCTGTGTTCACCACAGCCTTGCTCCTGATATCCAAGACTTGGAAGCTGCCCTGGTGCCCATCAAGGGACCAATGGAGAAGGAAGATGGGCTATAGCGACACAAGGGCATACTACTCAGCTATAAGTAAGGATGTAATCCAGCCCTTTGTGACCTCCAGAATGGCTCCTGAGGGTCTTATGGGAAGTGAAACCAGTCACAGGGAGAAAGTCAAATCCCGTAGGTTCTCACTTACAAGGAGCACAGAAAAACATGGGCTAATGTACAGGTACCATGGGACAGTGGATTGGTGGTTCCCAAGGGGACTGGGGGGCGGAGGGAGGGTGAAAGAGAAGATTAGCCACAAGCATGTGGTTCAGGCCTGTAATGAGGCTTCCGGAGGGGAGGATGATATAACCTACACAGAAGTCTAAATCTCTGGGAGTGGAAATCTGAAAGCTACAGGATGTTATAACGCAGGGTTACAGCAATAAACTAACATAAAATCCAAAATCCAGAAAGGCATGCGGATTTACGGCATAAAGCTTTGGAGTCTGAAAGAGATGAGAGAAGATGAACTTCCAAGTATTGACAATCACCTCCAAATGCTTAATAGTGCTACAGAAAGGTAGACCATTGCAATGAGATGATGAGGAATACTACCAAGAGAACATGTTCCGTGCTAATCTCACGCACCAACGGAAAATGTTCCCATCCATGATGTTGCTAGTAATTCCATTTACCCATAATCAAAGGAGGATAACATCTTCCCAAGTTCAGGCCAATGATTGGCCCAAAAGTCCAATTCAGGGCCGGCCCTGTGGTGCATGGGGTAAGTGCCCACGTTCTGCTTGGGCGGCCCGGGCTTCAGTGGTTCGTATCAGGTGTGGGGATCAGATTAGTAGCAATCGGAAATGTAGATTTCATGGTATGGTGCAGACAGAGACCACAAAGAAGTAGAAATTGTGAGGATGTGTTAGCAATATGCACCAGAAAAAGAAACATGAGTGTACTACAATGTGTGAACGCAGCTGGTACACTTGCCAAATGAAGAAGGAAGGAAAACTTGTAACCTGCCAAGGTGGACTTGTGAGACTGCTATGAGATGAAACGATCATTGCGCATCAGAGGATTGCCTGGGCAACCTCAACTTGGGAAGTACTCCAGGACTTTCTATGGGGAAGGTCCACCCATTTGGTCATAGCCACAAATTATGAGAGATGACCTAGGATAATCTTAAAGGAAAGAAACCGGTGTCTAGAGAGAATGTAGTACACCTTTCAAAGTTGGAGGATAAAGTTGGAAACCGACAAGAAATCCAGAAAAAGGAAAACTATCCTGCCTGGAAAAGGTGCGTGGTCAGACTTGTATGAGATGGCTCTGAAACATGGTGTGCAGGGAGGTTGTCAGGACAACTTGTAACTTTGAGGGTGTTTATGATATCACGGTGAACATGTCACCCAAGATCGCCACATATTTCCAGTCGGAGCATTGGACTAGGCTAGGATATTCAAGTGAGAGATACCCAGAGACAGCTGCTACAAACAGAAACCGGGCACAGAATCTTGAAGAGATCAAAGAGACTATGATCCAAGGGATAAGAAAGGAATCATTGGGAAGAACCAATAATAGAGGGACAAGCAACAAGAGGAGAACATTCTCATCTAGTCAAGTAGATGGGGAGACCATGCTGATTCAAGCTTGAAACTTGATTGGAAACAAGAGGCCAGACTTGGGGCTTATCAGACTGACATTGTCCTTCTGACTTAATCTTAATCCAAAGTCAAGAGTGAAGTCTTCAGGACATCAAAGAGGAGAACCCATGCCTCCTTTCCTGGGCCCCTAGCATTCTTTGAGGAGAAGTATCCCTTTCCATAGCTCTGGCATCACGGGGGCCCACTGGGTAGACGGTTATGTCTCACAAGAGTACTCTTTGAAGCCCTGAAGGCGTGGGCACCTGTCATGCTTGGGGTATGTCTCCTTGTTTGGAAGGGCTCCAGAAGTGTGCTGAAATGCACCCTTTTCCAGAGGGCTTCGTTCCTTTGTGAAGGCTGCCCTCCCAGGCTAGATTGCTCCATTGGACTCTAATGAAGTTCTCTCCCCATATCTCTGACCCTAGAAGGAGTATTGATTACGTGTTTTGACACCTTATGTAAGGAGTTGGTGGAAAATTAAACATTACAGTGACATTTAAAGAAAACTACACATGCCAGATCTGAGGATGTAAATCAAACAAATAAACCCTATAGAAATAAAGCAAGCCAGTATCTGGACGTAAGCTAGAGGAATGTTCAAGGATCAGGGCTCAAGTTAGAAACTTCCCAAATCCAGAAAAGAGACAGAAAAATCTGTTGCCTGGAGAGAGGAGTTCATCAGATTTGTCTAATTTGTCTCGGAAACATCATTTCCGTGAAGGTGGTTGCCAGGACACCCATGAATCTGGAGTTTCTGATCTCAGAATGTCAAACCATCCAAGAGGACCTGGTGTTCTCAGTGCTCAGTTTGGCCTAGGCTAGGATAGCAGAGATTCCTTCAAGTGACAGATGGAAATTCCAAGACAACACCCAACAATCACGAAAGGACTCACACCTCGGCCTACAGAAAATATGGTGATTAAAAAAATACAAAATTAATAACTTGGCATGAAGGAGAACGGTTTCATAAGCATATGTAAGGGAGATAGCTGAGAAAGACCATGATGATTAGACTATGGAAATGAAACCAAGGTCCCCGAAATGGAAGGCAAACTGAAATCACACCTGAATAATCCACTGTGAAATATGTCATTCATTAGACAGACTCTGCTCTAATGTTTGAAAGCCCGAGAAATTCACAACCCCAAAAACTGCAGCGAAGGTCAAAGCTGGGCTACCTGGGAAGGGTGAGTTACGAGTTTGCTCCAAGCGGGCTATGAAAGCCGGTGTCCATGAAGCTTGCCGAGACAGCAGAGACACAATTCTGACAGATCCTCTGACATCACACTGGACCAGATAAACAAGCTGGCCTCATCTACACAGGGCCAGAGTTGGGCTCAAGTAGCATACTCGAGTCACCTTCCACTCAACTGCAGGCTGTCAATGGAACCTGAAAGGGGCCGGCCAGTGGTGCTGCGGTGCAGCGGTGAAGTCCACGTGCTCTGGGTCAGCAGCCAGCAGTGGCCGCATAGAATCCTGGCGTGAACCTCCTCACGGCTGGTCCAGCCATTCTGGGACAGGCGTCCGAGGTAGTGTAGAGGCGGATGGGAAGAGACGTTAGACAGGGCCCTCTTCATCAGGAAATACAGGAGCATTGCCAACAGATGTGAGCACAGCGATAAACTTCTGCCTAAACAAAAGCAATTAAAAGTTACAAATGATAGGAAAACTTGCCCTCAAAAAAAAAAAATAAAAGCATGCTTTAGAAGATTAAGGTATCTAGGAATAACCTGAGCCAAACAGGTGAAAGCTATGTAAACCGAGAAATAGCAAAGCTTTGAGGAAAGAAATGCCACAAGACACAAGGAACTGGTAGGGCATTCAGTGCTCTTGGAATGGAGAAGTAACACATTTGAAACGTCTGTACTGGATAAAGCAATCTCTGGATTCCATGCAATCCCAGTCAACGTTGCAGCAATCTTTCCCACAGAAATAGAAGAGGGAATCCTAATGTTTCTCTCCAGCAACAAAAGACCCTGAAGAACCAAAGGAATCCTGAGGAAAACAAAGAAATCATGACGTATCATCACAATGATTCCTTTCTTATCCCTTGAACCAGTGTCTCTTTGGTCGCTTCAAGATTCTGTGCCTGGTTTCTGTTTGTAAAAGCTGTTTCTGGGTATCTCTCACTTGACTATCCTAGCCTAGTCCAATGCTAGGACTGGAAACATGCGGCCATCTTGGGTGACATGTTCACCGCGATGTCATAAACACCCTCAGAATTCTAAGTTGTCCTGAAAACCTCCATGCACGCAGTGGTTCAGACCCATCTCATACCAGTCTGACTATTCCCCCTTTCCAGGTAGGATAGTTTTCCTTGTTCTGGATTTCTTGTCAGTTTCTAACTTTCTCCTCGAACTTTGAAAGGTCTACTATATTCCCTCTAGACACCGGTTTCTTCCCTTAAAGATCATCCCTGGTTTTATCTATCTTTTGTGGATATGGCCAAATGGGTGGACTTTCCTTAGAGAATGTCCTGAAGTCCATAAGAAGTTGATGTTGTCCAGGCAATGCCCTGATGCACAATGATCGTGTGATCTCCTAGCGGTGTGACAATTCCACCTTGGCAACTCACATGTTTTGTTTCCTTCATCATTTGGGCAAGTGTAGTTGATGCATTCATAGATTGTAATATTCTCATGGTTCTTTTTCTGGTGAGTATTGATAAGGTCATCTCACACTTTCTACTTCTTTATGATCTCTGTGCCCACGAGACCATGAAATCTGGATTTCCTAATGCTAGTAATCTGATCCACACACGTGATGCTAGCCAATGAAGCCCCGGCCACCGAGGCGGAACGTGGGAACTTACCTGCTGCAATACAGGGCAGACCCTGAATTGGACTTTTGGACCAAACTTTGGCCTGAACTTGGGAAGATGTTGGCCTGCTTGGCTCATGAATGAAGGGAATCAGTAGTAACATCATGGAAGGTATTATTTTCCATTGGTTCATGAGTTTAGGACGGAACATGTTCTCTTGCTAGTATTCCGCCTCATCTCTTTGCGAAGGTCTACCTTTCTGTAGCATCATTAAGCACTTTGAGGTGATTACCAATCCTTGGAAGTTCATCTTCTCTAATCTGTTTCAGCCTCCAAAGCTTTAGGCCGTAAATCTGCACCCCTTTTTGGAGTTTTGATTTTATGTGAATTGGTGGCCGTAACCCTGCATTATAACATCCTATATCTTTCACATTTACATCCTCACAAATTTAAAGTTCTGTGTAGGTTACATCATCTTCACCACCATAAGCCTAATTACAGGCCCTCACCACACACTTGTGCCTATTCAACTATGTCTCCCTCGGGGCCCAGGCTGCCATTCCCTCTGGGAACCACCGGTTCCATCTCACGTGATTCCAGCTTGTTTGTCCTTTTTTTCTATATCTCTTTGTAACTTAGATCGCATGGTATTTGACCTTCTCCCTGGGCTTGTTTCAATTCCCCTCATACCCTCAGGAGCCATTCTGGTGGTCACAAATGACTGGACTGCATCCATTCCTACATCTGAGTGCTATGCCATTGTGTGGATATAGCCCATCTTCCTTCTCCATTCGTCCCTTGATGGGCACCAGGGCGGCTTACAAGTCTTGTATCTCGGGAGTAAGGCTGTGGTGAACACAGTGGTGCACGGATCTCTATGCATTAGTGTTTCCAAGTTCTATGGATAGACAAGCTGCCGAGGAATAGCTGGATCATATGGTAGAAATTTCTGAGGCAATTCCACACTGCTTTTCCTACTGGCTGCACCGGTTTACACTCCCACCAACGGTGCAGGAGGCTTCCCTTGTCTCCACCTCCTCTCTGACACTTGTTGTTTCCTGTCTTGTTCCTTATAGCCATTCTGACCACAGGGAGCTGTTATCCCATTGCCGTTTGGATTTGCACTGGCCTGAGAATTTATGATGGTGAACATGTTTTCATACAGCTGTTGCCCATCTTTCTCTCTTTGGGAGAAATCTCTGTTTCCATCTTTTGCCCAGGTTTTACTGGGTTTGTTGTTTTTCCTCTTGTGGAGACGTGTGAGGTTATTGGATCGTTTGGCTATTCAGCCCTTCTCTGATGTGTGGTTTGCAAACATCCACTGCCAGTTGCTGTGCAGTCTTTGCATTGAGTTATGGTTTCCTTGGCTGGGCAGAACCTTCTGCGTTGGATAGAGTCCCGTTTGCTTCTTGTTTCCTTTCTTGCCCTTGCCCAGTCACACATGCTTCTTCCAAATAGGCAGCTAAGCCAGATGGTAAAGAACACGCTGCCTGGGTTTTCTCCTAGAAGTTCCATGGACTGAAGTCTTCCATTCAAGGCTTTAATCCATTTCGAGGTGGTATGTGCCTCGTTTAACATCATGTCCTACTCTCATTTTGTTACCTGTGGTTGTGCAGTCTTCCAAGAAACATTTCTTCTCTAGACTTTCCTTTCTCCGCTGTCTTCTCTTGTCCCTCTGGTCGAAAATGAGCTGTCCATATTTGTGTGAGTAGACCTCTGCGCTCTTGATCGTGTTCTATTCGTCTGTGTGCCTGTTTTGGGGCCCAGACTGTGCTGTTTCAGTACCTAGTGCTTCGTCCTGTATGGTGAAATCAGAAAGGGGGATACGTCCAGCTTTGTTCATTTTCCTCAGGATTCCGTTGGCTATTCAGTGTCCCTTATGCCTGGATAGAGACTTTAGGATTCTCTCTTCTATTTCTGTGGGAAAAATTACTACAACTTTGACTGGGATTGCATGGAATCCAGAGATTGCTTTATCTGTTACGAACTTTTCAAGTGTGTTAGTTCTTCCATTCCAAGAGCACGGTATAGCCTTCCGTTTTCTTCTCTCTTCTGGAATTTATTTCCCAAAAGCTTTCTTCCCTTTCGTGTTACATAGCATGCACCCGTTTGGTTAAGGTCATTCATAGATATCTTATTCTTCTTACTGGTATGCTTCTGTTTTTGAGGTTCAGTATTTATGTTCTTTGCACCTTTTAATTGGTTCTGTTTTGGCAAACGTTTATGGCTGTGCTCACATCTGCTGACACTGCAGCTATATTTGCTAAAGAAGAGTGGCCCTGTCTAACGTTGCTTCCCATCTGCCTCTGCACTACCTCGGACGCCTGCCCCAGAATGGCTGGGCCAACGGTGAGGAGGCTCACCCCCAGGAATCCATGTGGCCTAGCACGGGCTTCCAACCCAGAATGCACGGACTTCACTGCTACAACACGGGCTGGCCCCTTTCATGTTCCATTGCCAACCTGCTCTTGAGTGAAATGTGAATTAAATATGCTACATAAGCCCAAATCTGGCCCTGTGTAGACTAGGCCTGGTTTTCTATCCGGTCCACTGTGATGTCAGAGGATTTGTCAGAATTTGTCTCTGCTGTCCCTGCAAGCTTCATGGACACAGGGTTTCAGAGCCCGCTTGGAGCAGTCTCGTAACTCACCCTTCCCAGTTAGCCCAGGTTTGACCTTCATTGCAAGTTTTGGGGTTGTGACCTTCTCGGTCTTTCCAACGTTCAAGCATAGTCTGTCTAAAGACTGACGTATTACACTGTGGATCATTCAGGTGTGATTTCTGTTGGGCTTCCATTTTCTGGGACCCTGTTTTCTTTTCCATAGTCTAATCGTTATGGTCTTTCTGAGGTATGTCCCTTCGAGATGCTTGTCAGTACATTCTCCTTCATTCCAAGTTAGGAGTTTTGTATTTCTTTAATCACCATATGTTCTGTAGGCCGATGTGTGAGTGCTTTCGTGATTCCTGGGTGTCGTCTTTGAATTTCCATCGGTCACTTGAGGGAGTCTTTGCTCTCTTAGTCTAGGTGCAACTGAGCACTGAGTACGCGTGGTCATCTGGGTTCCTTTGACATTGTGAGATGAGAAACTCCAGGTACGACGTTGTCCTGGCAACCACCTTCAGGAACCCAATGCTTCTGAAACAAATTAGATGAATCTGCTGAATTCCTCTGTCCAGGTGAGAGACCTTCTGTCTCTATTCTGGATTTGGGAAGTTTCAAACTTCACCCTTTATGCTTGAACTTTCCACTAGATTATGGCTAGATACTGGCTTACTTTGTTTCTACAGGTTTTGTTATGTGTTTGATTTACCTCCTCAGCTGTGGCGAGTTTATTTTTCTTTAAATATAATGGTAATGTTCTAATTTTCAGCAAACCTCCTTACGTGTGGTATTGAAACACATAATCAATATTCCTTGTACGGCAAGAGAGAGTGGAGAGAATCTCATTGATCCCAACTGAACACTCTAGCCTGGGAGGGCTGCCTTCACAAAGGAACAAAGCTCTCTGGAAAAGGTGCTTTTCAGCACACTTCTAGAGCCCTTCCAAACCAAGCGACATACCCAAGCATGGCAGGGGGCCATTCTTTCCAGGCTTCAATGAGATCTCTTCTGACACATTGGCATGTACCCAGTGGGCCCCCGTGACTTGAGAGCTATGGAAAGGGAGACTTGTCTTCAAAGTTTGCTGAGGCCTAAGAAAGATGGCCTCGCTTCTTCTCTTCAATGTCCTCAAGTAATCATTCTTGACTTTGGGTTATGGGTAAGGCAGAAGGACAATGTAGGTCTGATAAGCCCCAGGTACGGCCTCTTTTCTCAAAACAAGTTTCAAGCTTGAATCAGCATGGCCTCCCCATCTACGTGAGTAGATGACAATGTTCTCCTCTGAGTGCTTGTCCCTCTATTATCGCTTCATTTCAGTGATTCCTTTCTCATCCCTTGAATACGCATCTGTTGGATCTCTTCAAGTTTCTGTGCCCGGTTTCTGTTTGGAAAAGCTGTTTCTGGGAATCTCTCACTTGAATATCCTAGCCTAGGCAAATCCTCGGGATGGAAACCTGGGACCATCTTGGGTGACATGGTCACCATGATGTCATAAACACCCTCAGAATTCTAAGTTGTGCTGAAAACCTCCATGCACACAGTGTTTAAGACCCATCTCATACCAGTCTGACTACTCTCCCTTTCCAGGTAGGACAGTTTTCCTTTTACGGGACTTCTTGTCGGTTTCTAACTTTCTCCTCTAACCTTGAAAGATCTACTACATTCCTTCTAGACACTGGTTTCTTTCCTTTAAGACCGTCCTGGGATTTATCTCTTATCTTTTTTGGATGTGGCCAAATGTGTGGACTTTCCCCACAGAAAGTCCTGGAGTCCCTGCAAAGTTGAAGTTACCCAGGCAATCCTCTGATGAGCAATGATCGTGTCATCTCATAGTAGTCTGGCAATTCCACCTTGGCAGGTCACATGTTTTCCTTCCTCCATCATTTGGGGAAGTGTACCTGATGCGTTCATAGATTGTAATATTCTCATGGTTCATTTGCTGGTGTGTATTCATAAGGTATCCTCACAATTTCTACTTCTTCATGATCTCTGTTGGCACCATACCTTGAAATCCATATTTCCTACTGCTCCTAATCTGATCCAGACCCGTGATGCCACCCTGCCAAGCCTAGGCCGCCCCAGTGAAACATGGGCACTTACCAGCTACACTACAGTGCCGGACCTGAATTAGACTTTTGGACCAACCTTTGGCTTGAACTTGGGAAGATGTTGGCCTGCATTGATTATTCATAAATGTAATTAGTAAAAACATCGTGGACGGTAACATTTTTCGTTGGCTCATGAGTTTAGCACAGAACGTGCTGTGTTGGTTGTGTTCCTCTTCATCTCTTTGCAATGGTCTAATTTTCTGTAGCATCGTTAAGCATTTGGAGGTGATTATCAATCCTTGGAAGTTCATCTTCTCTAAATTCTTTCAGCCTGCAATCTTTATGCCATAAACCTGCTTGCATTTAAGGAGTTTTGATTTTAGGTGAATTGATTTCCCTAACCCTTCATTATAACATCCTATAGCTTTCAGATTTACATCCTCATAGATTTAGACTTCTGTGTATGGTACATCATCTTCCCCACTGTAAGCCTAATTACAGGCCCACACTACAAAATTGTGCCTAAACAACTCTTTCTCCCACCATCCCCTGCCACCCGTTACCTCTGGGAACCACCAATCCCATGTCATGTTCTACATGTTTCTTGGTCCCTATTTTAGTCTTCTCCTTGTAAGTGAGATCCTATGGTATTTGACATTCTCCCTGGGGGTTGTTTCAGTTCCCCTCATACCCGCAGGAGCCATTCTGGTGTCACAAATGGCTGGACTGCACCCTTTCTTACAGCTGAGTGCTAGGCCATTGTGTGGATATGGCCCACCTTCCTTCTCCATGGGTCCCTTGATGGGCACCAGAGGAACTTCCATGTCTTGCATATCGGGAGGAAGGCTGTGGTGAACACAGCGCAGCACGGATCTCTGTGCAGTAGTGTTCCCAATTTCTTTGGATAAACACGCCGCAGAGGAATAGCTGGACCATATGGTAGATGTATTTTGAAATTTCTGAGGCAATTCCACAAGGCTATGCCTAGTGCCTTCACCAGTTTGCACTCCCACCAGCGGTGCAGAACTCTTCCCTTCTCTCTGCCTCCCCTCCGACACTTGTTGTTTCCTGTCTTGTTCTTTATAGCCATTCTGACCACAGTGAGCTGCTATCTCATTGTCATTTGGATTTGCATTGGCCTTAGACTCAATGATGATGAACATGAGTTCATAAAGCTGTTAGCAACCTTTCTGTCTTCTTGGTGTAAATCTCTGTTTCTATCTTTTGCCCAGGTTTTAATGGGCTTGTTCTTTTTTCTCTTGTCAAGACGTGTGAGGTCATTGGATCTTTTGGCTATTCAGCCCTACTCCGATGTGCGGTTTGAAATATTCTCTTCCTGCTGTTGTGCTGTACTTGCATTGAGTCGACGGTTTCCTTGGCTGGACAGAACCTACTGCATTGGATGGAGTCCCGTTTGTTTCTTGTTTCCATTGTTGACCTTGACTAGTCACACATGCTTCTTCCAAATAGGCGGCTATGCCAGATGGCAAAAAGCAAGCTCCCTGGGTTTTATTCTACAAGTTTCACGGTTTCAAGTCTTAAGTTGAAGGGTTTAATCCATTTCGAGGTGGGGTGTGTGCCTGGTGTAACATCATGGTCTACTCTCATTGTGTTACATGTGGCTGTGCAGGCTTCCCAGCACCGTTTCTTTTAGAGACTCACCTTTCTCCACTGTCTCCTCTTGCCTTCGTCGTTGCAAATGAGTTGTTCATATATGGGTGAGTTGACCTTTGGGCTCTGGATTCTGTTCCATTGGTCTGTGTGCCTGTTTTTGGGAGCAGGCTATGTTTCGGTACCTAGCTCTTTGTCCTACATGTTGGAATCAGAAAGTGTTTTACATCCTGCTTTGTTCGTCCTGCTTTTTTCCTCAGGATTCCTTTGGGTATTCAGGGTTCTTGTTGCTGTATAGAGACTTTAGGATTCTCTCTTCTATTTCTGTGGGAAAGATTGCTGCAACTTTGACTGGGATTGCATGGAATCTAGAGATTGATTTATCCTTTACGGCCATTTCAGTTGTTTTAGTTCTTACTTTCCTAGAGCATGGAATACCCTTCCGTTTGCTTGTGTCTTCTGGAATTGCTTTCGCCAAACCTTTGCTAGTTTTCGGTTTCCATTGCTTGCACCTGTTTGTCTAAGCTAATTCCTAGAAATCCTATTGTTCTTACGTGCATGTTTTTTCTTTCTGAGGTTCAGTTTTTCTATCCTATGCAACTTTTCATTGGTTTTGTTTTGGCAGATGTTCATGGCTGTGCTCACATCTGCTGGTGATGATGCTGTACTTTCTGAGGAAGATTGACGCTGCCTGACGTTGCTTCCCATTTGCCTCTACACTACCTCAGACGCCTGCCCCAGAATGGCTGGACCAGCTGTGATGAGGTTCACCCCCAGGATTCCGCATGGCCTGCCCGGGGCTGCTGACCACAACATGCAGTGTTCACCACTACACCACTGGCCGGCACCTTTCATGTTCCATTGGCAGCCTGCAGTTGAGTGGAATGTGACTTGAATGGGCTACTTGGGCCAAATGTGGCACTGTGTAGATGAGGCCAGTTTATTTTTCTTCTCCACTGTGATGTCAGAAGATTTGTCAGAATTCTGTCTCTGCTGTCCTGGCACACTTCATTGACACAGGTTTTCAGAGCCCGATGTTAGCAGTGTGATAACTCACCTTTACCAATTAGCCTAAGTTTGACATTTGCTCCAGTTTTTGTGAATGTGACTTTCTCTGACTTTCGAACGTTCAGAGTATGACTAAAACTTAATTGTTTCATTGTGGATTATTCAGATGTGATTTCTGTGTGCCTTCCAATTTCTGTGACCGTTTTCTATTTTCCATGGTATAATTGTTGATATGGGCTCGGCGAGCTGAAGACTCAAATATAAGATTTCTTGGACTCTCAAGGTCTGGCATTGGTGCTCTTTTATTTAGAGAATAGTACGGGATGGCATGGGGACAGGACCCATGGGCAGTGAAAAGCTGCTGCTGCTCCCTGGGGACGGGACCCATGAGCAGTCAGAGCTCCTGCTGCATCCCTCAGTTGAGGGTTAGTGATAATTTTATAAGGACTGGGTACATGACTTGTTTTTACTGGAAAAAGAAATGATGATGTTCAATGTCTTTAAATGATTTCAGTGCAGCTGGGGTCTGGTTATTGTGCGGTCATATAAGTTTAGATACGAATCTGCCCATATATATTACCATGTAGGTTAGGATGCCCTGAGATGCTCTCCATGGGACAGCCCTAATTCATATCAACAAAAAATCCACCGGGTCATATAGATTGGCATGTAGGCCAGGTCACCTTGGGCTTTTGTAGCTGGAGCAGCCTCAATCCACGACATAAACCCCCTCGAACCCATTTGGACCGGAAATATTTGGGGATATGATCGATGTTCACTCTTCTGTAAATACTTCTGGCTGTACAATGTTGTAGAGGTGTCCCTAAATGGGGCCATAGGCACAGGTAGAAGTTCAGTGGACCAGAAGTCTTCACCTGTGGAGTCCAAGGCTAAGTTATACAGAGCCCCTGGAGAGGAGAGAATCATTTGACGAGATGTGCTCCAAGAGGTGAAATATTTTGGCATGCAGAAGACAAACAACGAAACAGACAACAAACTACAAGTAGAAATACAAGCAGTATGTTTAACCCAATGAATAAGGTTTTGAAGTAGTGCAGAAACCTGGTACTGACTGGGAGTTCAACCAATCGTTTAGAGTTAGGGTTGGTCAGACATGGATTTAATTTGGTGGCTGGGATAGGAAGCCAGAAATATTTTGATGGTAGTCAAGAATATAGGCAAAACATTCACTTTTTATAACGGCACAGGTGCCCCCTTGTGCTGCTGTCAAGACATCCAGTGCCATTTGGATTTGGAGAACTGCCTTACACATTTGGGATACTTCTAAATTGAGCAGCGAAATGCTATGTTGTGCATCATTTAATGCCTTCCTACTGAATTTGATTAGGACTTCCATGTGCAAGACAGCATTTTCAATTCCTAATTGGTGAAGGATAATTGAGTAAAGATGGAAATACCAGTGGAAGACACAGCTGGTCCAGCGCTGTTGCAGTTGGGTAGGTTAGCAGGAGGAGATATATTAAATGTAGTTCTACTTTGCATGCAGACAAAGCCTAGGGTGCATCATCCAATCCATCCAGGTGGAAGCCAAGGCCATAAAGTGGACCCACATCAACACTGAGCACCATTAGGGGCTAACCAAAACGTGCTGGGCCGTCTATCCCAGTCAGTCCCAGACCAGTCAGTATTTTTTTTAAGGCTATGATACGAGAACACAAATAACAGGGAATTTTCCCCATAAGTCGAGTGCTATTAGGCCATGTATCACAGGTGTGATTGGTTTGTTCCCAACAGAGAATGATCTTTTACTGGGTTGACCACTAGTAGGAGTGAACCAAATATATTCATTCCAAATTTGATATGGTCCATCCTGTGTCTTGATAAGCTGGGGACATTAAAGTTGGAACATGTTGTTTAGGATCCACCTGTGACAAAGCAAATGTATTTAGTATTCGGGCAGTACTATTGAAGGAAAATGTTTGATGGTGGCCAGGGAACTCCCAGGTGTCAGAGATAGATGGCCACAAGGAGACATTACGATTAGCAATAGATGAATCTTGTAAAAGAAAACAGCTAGAATCTAATATCCAGGAATACCTACTATAGCTTCTACATAAACGTATTTTTTCTCTCTTAAATCACCCTCATTTTTACAAAAGATAGCCAAATTAGGATGAACTGGTTTGAAAATAAAGTGTAGCTTCAATACAACTTGCTCCAATTATTTACATAAGAGGAACAAGAATAGTAATTGCTTATACAGGCTTTTTAAAATCTGCTTTGCTGGACTTTTTTATGAGGAATCTCAGATTCAACTGTGAAGGCCTTGCAAGGCAAGAAAAGCCAAGCCACGGACTTGCCATCAGATTTGGCCTGCAGTACTTACAGATTTGAGTGGTGTTCTCTTTGAGGTCCCCCAAAATATTCGGAGTTCCTTACACCTGTCAGATAAGCAAGCTTCCTTAGCGACCGGGCAAGATTGCCAGAATCTCTGTAAACAAGGTACCAGGCCCATGTTTCCAAGTGGCTGTATTCCAGAAAGTCCAATCTTTGTTCCTGAAATGCTGTCTTGTCATATCTGAGCCTGTGTGTTTCAAATATGACATTCCAGTCAAAGCCTTGGTAGTATAACCAATGTGTCCTGTTATAAGGAGAACAGATTCTTATGGAACTTATGCAAATATTGCCACTACATAACCATACTCGGTCACAAAGGGTTTCCCAATTCCAGAGGGATAAGGTAGGGAGAAAAAGATAAATGTTTCAGTTTTTCTCATAAAGGCATAATTTCACCAAACGGCTGTAAGTCAAAGTTAGCATAAGAGAAAAGAAAAAATATTTCCTTCATTGTGAGAAAACAAAACAACACATCAAAACTCAACAATATTTCAAACAGATGTCCTAAAAAATTATGATCATCCTCATCAGTTCACACAGTCCTGTATAATCAACTCTTGAGCTGAATCTTCTGTCAGCAAATCGATGAACTTAGTTTCTGGTAGAATTCTGTAATTTCTTACTCCATTCAGTTTTACAATCTGAAAGTTTATCAGAAACGTGTAGTTTAGAACCTCTGTGTCAGAATCCTTTCCAGAAATTTCTCGGAAGATGAAAGATATTTGCAAAAGAAAAAAGCATCAGAGTAAAACAACAGCTATCTGCAAATGGACAAAGGACTCCAAAGGGCAATTGCCAAAGAACCTTGGCTACTTCTGTGACATATAACACTTCCAGATAATAATTGGACTTATGACTGATAACCAGGACAGATCAGAATCTTAAGAATGCCATATAATTTTAAGACATCTATATTAATAACATTTACCCATCTAATACCACCTAAGATAGTCTATCTTCATTTATTTCCCAATGTTTTCCATGCAATTTAATAGACCAAATAAGCCTAGTTAGTTTGGTATTTTCCTCCTTATAGGAAGAGAGAGAAAATTTCTTTGAGACGACTCAGGGGGCCTCTGAAAATCCTCAGAGTAATTTTTCTTCTGTCTACCAGGTCAAAAGAAAGCCTTCATTCAGGATATGAATATTTTTGATGGGGAAACTTGTCAAAACATACCCAAAGTTTTTAAAATGCTTCTTCAAATAGGAAACAACACTCACTGTGAAACAATGCTCAGGTATCTATTCAAAGTGATAACAGAAAGAGTGAAAAATCTTATTAGTGACCTCAGTCATTATTTTCACAAAACAGATTTGTCTCTTAGGTAGAATTACTCAAAGTAATAGCTTTTATAACCTCTTTATCAAGAGCAGATCCAAAGTTCAAGAAAAAGTATCCTTTCAGAGAAAACCAAATTTGAATTTCTGCACGTACTTATTTTTAACATTCAAACTCATGCACTTAATTGAACTTACTTTAGTCTACTTGACCAGGCATAAAACTCCTTTCAGAATTTCTCCTTCACAAGCATTCTACAACTTTGTCCCAAAGTCTTTCTTTTTCCTTTCTAGTACATCAGGACAAATTTATGTTTCTTAACCTATCAAACAAAAATATTTCCATTCTTTATACCTTTTTTACTGAAAACATCCATTGTAACTTCCTTGAATACACAGCTCTTTTACTTAATTTCCTGTAGCTTTAATTCCATGGGTTAATTAGAACATTTAAACCTTAACAGACCTAGTAAACACTAAAAATGTAAACAATTATGAATTGTCTTTTATATCAGCATTCTAAACACTTCATAAATTTAGAAACGTGGTACTTTACAACAAAACACAAGACATGCTTCTTAATACACCCAAACGCTTTTAGCCTCTTCACTAAGAAGCCAAAATCAGATAACTTAGCTATGTTTATTAATAATGTTTCAGTGTTTCATCCTATCCAAAAATGACCCAGGTATTCAGATTTTTATCATTTAACTTAACTTGGCAAAACTCAAGATTGTCACCAAAAAGAATTTCGAAGCTGTTTTTTTCCCCAAGTATACAGACTGTAAAAGTTATTGTGAGTTTTATGTATTTAAACCATTTTTTCCGACAATTATGTTCAGATTACCTACGGAAACCTCATGAGGCATTTGAAAAAACTGGTCATCGTTTACAGCTATTATTTTGCTGACAAATTTAACAGACAACATGAACTTATGTAACTAGTAAACCCAGGATGAATGCCTGCATACTATGCAAATACCGACAACTCTGACAAGAAGACTATTTTCAATCAAACCAACAAACTTAAACAAGTTTTCATTTAACATAGGTTAATTCACATCTCGTTTACTTTGAAAGGCACTGAGTTAATTTCTACTACATTTAGAATTTAATAAAGCACTTACTTTAAGCCAACTAAACAGAAATCTTAATTTTGGCCATAGCATCCAGGATAAAAGTATCACACCTATAACATACACATAGACACACCTACAGAGAGACTGTACAACCATCCTTTTAAAAACTACTGCTGTGAGTCAGGAACAATGATATTGAGCTCACAAGTTATGAATCCAAACTTTGTTTTGAGCCTTTTTACTAATACTTATGGAGAAGACCTTTGACATGCTAGACTTTTGGCAAAGACACACTTATGTTCATTTAACCTTTCCCCTCCTTTTTTGTTTTTCAGTCTTAAGAATGAGTGATGGACTGGACAGTAGTTCCTGGAGAGGGAGGATGATAATCTTTTTCATGATAAAGGAACTAGGTGGAATCTGAACTGCCTCTAGAGCTGTCTTTCCAGTCTTGCAAGGATTTTGTAAGGACAGTTGCTCTTGATTTCCCAGAAACTGGACTGTAACTTGAAGGTCCTTTTAGGTTGATCCACCTGTCCAACTGCACCAGAAAGGCACAGAGAAAAATCGCAGATTTTCTCCTAGTTGGAGTTTCTGGGGCATCACCCATACAATTGAAAGTGTTTCTAATTAGTTAGAAGGATTTTGAGTGGTGAGTCTCTGGGGATGCTTACGGCATTCCCCATGGCAGTAAAGCCAGTGTCTGACTGACAGTGGACTGGAAAAGGGTGCAGTGCCCACAGAAGCCGGGAACTGGCTGGAGGTCAGGGCTCCCAGCAGCCGGGTTGAGAGTTAAGTCCCTTGCAAAATGTTTTCAAGTTTTTCGATTTTACAGAAGGTCCAGGTTCTGGTCAGGTTCAGCCTGAACTTAAGCTCGACTTGGTGACAACAGACTACATGATGAGCAAAACAAAGAAAGGAAAAGAAGACACCAGACCTCACCCTCATGGCCACTCCCAGAGGGTTATCAAGATAAGAGTCACAAAACAGTTCCCATGCTGGGGCACACTACCCTAGTATGACAGTTCACAGAATAAATCACAGGTCTGCTACCCTCATAGCCAACTCAGTAGGTGACTAAAATCCTCAATCAGTCATCTGCCAAAAAAGGGCACCCTACTTGGTGTTGCCGTGGTGATCAGGGTAGAAAGCCAAAGTTGGGGTTCCCAGGCGTGGAGGCCTTGACTCTTCAAAGATTCTTCTGTTTTCCGGTTGCAAAGCTCAAAAGGAGATGAAAATGGCCCGTGTAACTCTAACAAAGATGAAAGAGACACGTGAATTTCCTTGAAAATCCCCTGTGAACCTAGGGCAGCATCCCACTTGTCGTTCCTAATGTGGGATTCCTATAGCAATGGGTGATGGGGAAGTCCACCAGCATTGCATCCCTTGTGTACCTTCCCTCGGATGCCTGGCAGTAACAGGTGCCTGGTGAACATCTTTCCTATTCTGCCTGGCAGCAATAGATGCCTGGTGAATGGTCCCTGAGAGAAAAGGAGAAGTTTAAGAGAGAACAGGATAGAGAAAAATAGTGAGGAATTTTCCGCCGCTTTGGGGGACATTCTACCCAATTGCGTGTTGGAGCCATTCTCCGAGAAGGGTTTTCCATACTCAACCAAAGGTTAGACTTTCTTACTTGCCTTGAACTGGACTCCCAATTGGGACATTCACACAGTTCAGAGCATGGTCAGGTGCCATGGGAGGTAGCCCAATACAGCCTTAGGAAAAGAAACCTTCCACGGGAGTCTTGTAGATTCCCGACCATCCTAATGACTGAAGTGGCCAACCCGTGCCCACGTAAAATTTATATATCAGAGATAGAGTCAGGAAGGAACGGATTAATTCATTCTACATCACCCTTAGGCTTAAGCTACTGATTCTCTTCAAGCCGAATGCCATGATTTGCCCCACAGAGTAGCCATGGGCAGCAAACGTGGATTCATACAGCTATCCAAGAAAGTTCCTGATGGAGAAGTGAATTTAGATCCATCCTCGAAAAGGAGAGAGGCACAAGGAAGGAAAGGGCATTTACCAGAAGTAAGCTCACAAACCGATGAAGCAAAATCCCCGTACGGGCCACAAGATATGATGCGGGGTTGGCGAACTGAAGAGTCAAAAGAAAGATTTGTTGGACTCTCAAGGTCTGGCAGTGATGCTCTTTTATTTAGAGAACGGTACAGGATAGCATGGGGACAGGACCCATGGACACTAAAGTGTTGCTGCATGGGGACAGGACCCATGGGCAGTCACAGCTCCTGCTGCTGCCCTGAGTACAGGGTAAGTGCTAATTTTATAAGCATACTTACGTGACTTACTTTTGCTGGAAAAAGAAAAGATGATGTAAAATGTCATGAAATGATTCCAGTTCAGTTGGGGTCTGGTTATTGTGTGGTCGGATAACATTAGATACGAATCTGGCCATATAGATAGGCATGTAGGTGAGCATGACCTGTGCTTCTCTCACTGGGGCACCTCTAATTCATACCAAAAAATGATTCACCGCGTCATGTAGTTTGGCATGTAGGCCAGGTAACCTTGGGCTTTTCGAGCTGGGGCAGCCTTAATCCACATCAATCGTCATGGGCTTTCTCAGCTATCTCCCATCGATATGCTTATCAGTCCATTCTCCTTCATTCAAGTTATTAATTTTGTTTTTCTTTCATCACCATATGTTCTCCAGCCTGATGTATGAGTGATTTCCTGATTGTTGGGTATTGTCTTTGAATTTCAATCGTTCACTTGAAGCAATCTTTGCTAAGCTAGCCTAGGTCCAACTGAGCACTGAGAACACATGGTCATGTTTGTTGGTTTGACATTCTGAGTTCAGAAACTCCAAATTCTAGGTTGTCCTGGCAACCACCATATGGACATAATCTTTCTGAGACAAACTAGACAAATCTGATGAATTCCTCTCTCCAGGTAAGATATTTTTATGTCTCTTTTCTGAATTTTGGAAGGCTCGAACTTGAGTCCAGATCCCTGATCGTTCATCTGGATTATGTCTAGATACTGGTTTACTTTATTTCTGTAGGATTTGTTAGTTGTTTGATTTACATCCTCTGCTCTGGCATGTTTATTTGTCATTAAACATAAGTGTAATGTTGTAATTTTCAGCCAACTTCCTCATTATGGTGTCAAAACACATAATCAATACTCTTCTATGGCAATACATCGGGGGAGAGAATTGCACTGGGGCCGCTGAGCATTCTAGCTTTGGATGGCAGCCTTCACTTTGGATGTGAGGTTCCCAGAGGAAAGAAAAAATCCAAAAAGGCATGCAGATTTGTGTCAAAAAGCTTTTGAGGCTGAAAGACATTAGAGAAAACAAACTTCCAAGGATTGTGAATCTCCTCCAAATGCTTAATGATGATACAGAAAGGTAGACCATTTCAAATAGATTAAGAGGACTACTACGAAGAGAACGTGTTCCGTGCTAAACTCATGAACCAAGGGAAAATGTTACCGTCTATGAGGTTACTACTAATTACCTTCATGAATAATCACAGCAGGCCAGCTTCTTCCCAAGTTCAGGCAAAAAATTGGTCCCAAAGTAAAATTCAGGGCCAGTCATGTGTTCTGGTGTGTAAGAGTCCATGTTACTAGTGGGCGGCCTGGGATTCATGGATTCGTATGACACGTACGGATCACATTAGCAACATTAGGAAAGATAGGTTTCATGGTATGGTGCAGACAGAGATCATAAATAAGTGGAAATTGTGAGCATACCTTATAGATATGCACCAGGAAAAGAACATGAAAATATTGCAATCTATGACACATCTGGTACACTTCCCAAAATACAGAGGGAAGAAAGTGATGTGACCTGCATAGGTGGAATTGTCAGCCTGCACGAGATGACACGATCATTGCACGTCAGAGGATTGCCTGGGCAGCTTCCACTTGGGAGGGACTCCAAGACTTTCACTGGGGAAAGTCTAAACACTCGGCCATATCCACAAAATGTAACAGATAAAACCCAGGATAAACTTAAAATAAAGAAACCAGTGTCTAGAGAGAATGTACTAGACATTTAAACGTTCAAGGATAAAGTTAGAAACCGACAAGAAATCCAGGAAATGGAAAGGGTGAGTGCCACACTGGTATGAGATGGCTCTGCAACACTGTGTGCAAGGAAGACGCCGGGACAACTTAGAAGTTTGAGGGTGTTTATGACACCACAGTGAACCTGTCACCCAAGATGCCCTCATCTTTATAGTCTGAGGATTATCCTGGGATACGATACTCAAGTGAGAGATACCCAGAAAAGAATTTAAAAACAGAAACCAAGCACTGAAACTTGAAGAGATAGAATAGACGTTGATTAAATGGGTAAGAAAGAAGTCATCGTGATGAAGCAATAATACAGGGACAAGCACTGAGTGGAGACCATTGTCATCTACTCAAGTATATGGCGAGGCCATGCTGATTCAAGCTTGAAACTTGATTTGAAACCAGAGGCTGGACTTGGGGCTTATCAGACGTACAAATTCTCCTGCCTTAATCATAATCCAAAATCAAGAATGGTGTCCTGAGGACATTGAAGAGAAGGATTGATGCCTCCTTTCCTTTGCCTCTAGCATTAATGAGGAGAAGTCTCACTTTCCATAGCTCTGGCATTACGGAGGCCCATTGGGTACATGCTAATGTGTCACAATACGTCTCTTGGAACCCATGAAGGAATGGAACCCCGTCATGCTTCTAGTATGCCTCATTTTTTGGCAGGGCGCCAGAAGTGCGCTGAGAAACACCCTTTTCCAGATGTCTTCGTTGCTTTGTGAGGGCTGCACTGCCAGGCTAGTGTGTTCACTTTGGCTCCAATGAAATACTCTCCCCCTATCTCTTGGAGTAGAATGATTATTGATAACGTGTATTGACACCATATGTAAGGAGGTTGGCTCAAAATTAGAACATTACCATTATCTTTATAGAAAAATAAACATGCCAGATCTGAGGATTTACATCAAACAAACAACACACCCTATGGAAATAAAGTAAACCAATATCTACACGTAGTCTAAGGGAACGTTCAACGATCAGTGGTCAAGTTCAAAACTTCCCAAATCCAGGAATGAAACAGAAAAGTACCTTCTCTGAAGCGGACTCATCAGATTCGTCTAATTTGTCTCAGATACATTATGTTCATGAAGGAGGTTGCCATGACTACCTATGGTTTGGAGTTTAAGATCTCAGGAGGTAAGACCAAGCAAGATGACCACGTGTTCTCAAGCTCACTTTGACTTAGGCTAGCATGGCAAAGATTGCAACAAGTGACCAATGTAAATTCAAAGACAACACCCAACAATGAAAAGCACTCACACGTAGGCCTATAGAACATAGGGTGATTATAGAAATAGAAAATTGATACCTTGGGATGAAGGAGAACTGACTGACAAGCATACCATAGGGAGAAATCTGAGAAAGACCATGATGATTATACTATGGAAAGCAAAATGGGCTCAGAAAAGGGAAAGCAAACACAAATCACACCTGAATAATCCACAACGAAAGATGTCAGACTTTAGGCAGACTATGCTTGAACTTTTGAAAGTCAGAGAGTGTCACAAAGCAAAAAACTGCAGTGAGGTAAAACCTGGGCTACCTGGAAAGGGTGAGAATGAGACTGCTCCAAACGTGCTCAGAAACACTGTGTCCATGAAGCTTGCCGGGACAGCAGAGACACAATTTTGACAAATTGTTTGACTTCGCAGTTGACCAAAAATGCAAACTGGCTACGTCTACTCAGTGCCAGACTTGGGCTGAAGTAGCATATTTAAGTCACATTATACTGAACTGCAGGCTGCCAAGGGAATATGAAAGGGGCCGGCCAGTGGAGAATTGGGGAAGTCCGTGCATTCTGGGTTGGAAGCCTGGAGTTGACAGGGTGGGATACTGGGGGTAAACCTCTTCACCGCTGGCCAAACCATTCTGTGGCAGGCGTGGGAAGGAGTGTAGAGGCAGATGAGAAGTGAAGATAGACAGGGCCACTCTTCCTTAGCAAATACAGGAGCACTGTCATCAGATGTGAGAACAGCGATAAACTTCTGTCAAAAGGAAGCAAATTAAAAGTTGCAAAGAATAGGAAAATTGAACCTCAAAAAAAAAATGCCAGTGAGAAGATTTAGATACCTAGGAATAACCTTGCCCCAACAGGTGAAAGCTCGGTAAATCGAAAACTAGCAAACCTTGTGGAAAGAAATGGGAGAAGACACAAGGAAGCAGAAGGATATTCCATGCTCTTGAAATGGAAGAATTAACACACTGGAAACCTCCACTCCGGATAAAGCAATCTCTAGATTACATAAAGTCCCAGGCAAAGTTGCAGCTATATTTCTCACAGAGATAGAAGCGAGCATCCTAAAGTTTACATCCATCAACAAAAGACCATGAATGGCCAAAGGAATCCTGAGGAAAACGAACAAAGCTCAATGTATCACACTTTCTGATTTCAACATATAGGATGAAGAAATAGGATTGGAAACGGCGCAGGCTGGGATGAAAACAGACACGCAGAACCAAGGAACACAATCGAGAGCCCAGAGGTATACACACACATACATGGACAACCCATTTTCGACCACGGAACCAAGAGGAGACAGTGGAGAAAGGAAAGTCTCTACAGTAAATGGTGCTGGGACGACTGCAGAGCCCCATGTAAAACAAGGAGAGTAGACCACGATGTTACACCAGGCACAAACACCAACTCAAAATGGATTAAAGTTTTGAATGTAAGACTGCAAACCACGAGACTTCTGTAAGGAAAACTAGTCAGCTGTTATTTGACATCTGTCTTAGCCTCCTATTAGTAAGATGCAGGTCTGCTTGGGCAAGGGCAACAACAGAAACAAGAAACATATGGGACTACATCAAATGCAAAAGCTTCTGCCCAGCCAAGGAAACCATCGACTCAATGCAAAGACAGTACAACCTCAGGGAGAGGATGTTTGAACACCACACATCGGTGAACGGGTGAATAGCTAAAAGATGCAGTGAACTCATATGGGTCCACAAGAGAGAAAAAAATAAGCCCATTAAAACCTGGCAGTAGGTGGAAACAGAGATTTCACCCAAGAAGATATAGAGATGGCCAACAGGTGTATGAAAACATGTTAATCATCATTAAGACTCAGGGCAATTGAAATCCAAATGGCAGTGAGATAGCAGCTCAATGTGGTCTGAATGACTATAGGTAAAAAGTCAGGAAACAAGTGTCAGAGAGGAGCTGCAGAGATGGGAAGACTCGTACAGTGCTGCTGTGAGTGTAAGCTGGTGCAGCCACGACGCAAATCAGTGTGGAATTGCCTCAGACATGTCAGAATCCATCTACCATATGATCCAGCTATTATTCAGTGGCGTGTTTCCCAAAAGACCTTGGAAAAAGTCTTGCACCGATATATGTGCACCCCTGTGTTCACCCTGGCCTTACTCCCGTTATCCAAGACTTGGAAGCCGCCCTGATGCCCATCAAGGCAGAAGGACGAATAGAGAAAGAAGATTGGAGAAGGAAGCTGGGCTTTATGAACACAATGGCATATCTCTGAGCCATAACAAAAGAGAGAATCCAGCCATTAGTGACCAGAAGGATGGTTCTTGAGGGTTTCATTGGAAGTGAAACAGCTCGCAGGGAGAAACTCAAGTACCGTAGGAGCTCACTTACAAGGAGAAGAGACAAACAAGGACCAAGAAACTGGAAAGCTTTGCGGAAAGAAATTAAAGAAGACACAAGGAAACGGAAGTCTATTCCACGCTCTTCGAACGGAAGAACGAACACACTTGAAACGTCCATATTGGATAAATCAATCTCTGGATTCCACGCAAGCCCCATCGAAGTTTCAGCAATCTTTCCCACAGGAATAGAAGAGAGAATCCTAAAGTTTCTATACAGCAACAAAGGAGCAGGAACGGCCAAAGTAATCCTGAGAAAAACGAACAACTCAGCAAGTACCACATTTTCGAATTTCCACATATAGGACGAACTGCTAGGTACCGAAACGGCAAAGGCTGGCCACAAAAAGAGGCACACAGACACAAGGAACAGAATCGAGAGCCCAGAGGTCAACTCCCACATATATTGACAGCCCAGTTTAGACCAAGGAGCCAAGAGGAGACAACAGAGAAAGGAGAGTCTCGAGAAGAAACGGTGCTGGGAAGACTGCACAGACACATGTAACACAATGAGAGTGGACCATGATGTTACCCCAGCCACACACACCACCTCAAAATGGATTAAGGCCTTGAATGGAAGACTTGAAACCATGCAACTTCTAGGAGAAAACGCAGGCAGCTTGCTCTTTGCCATCTGGCTTAGCCGATTATTTGGAAGAAGCATGTGTGACTGGGCAAGGGCAACAAAGGAAACAAGAAACAAGCAGGACTCCATCCAACGCAGAAGCTTCTGAACAGCCAACGACTCCATCGACTCAATGCAAAGACAGCACAACTGCGAGTGGATGTTTGCAAACCACACATCGGAGAAGGGATGATTAACCAAAATATCCAATGAACTCATATGTCTCCACAATAAAAAATCAACGAGCCCCATAAAACGTGGGCGAAAGATGGAAAGAGATATTTCTCCCAGGAAGATAAAAGATGGCCAACAGGCTGTATGAAAACATGTTCATCATCATTAAGTCTTTGGCAATGCAAATACGAACGGCAATGAGACAGCAGCTCACAGTGGTCAGAATGGCTATAGGGATGAAGACAGGGAACAACAAGTCTCGGAGAGGAGGTGGAGAGAAGGGAAGCCTCCTGCACTGCTGGGGGGAGTGTAATCAGGTGCAGCCACTACCCAAAGTGCTGTGGAATTGCCTTAGAATTTTCAGAATCCATCTACCATATGATCCAGCTATTCCTCTGTGGCATATATATCCAAAGAACTTGGAAACACTAATGCTCAGAGATCCATGCACCACTGTGTTCACCACAGCCTTACTCCCAATATCCAAGACTTGGAAGCCTACGTGGTGCCCATCAAGTGACGAATGGAGAAGGAAGACGATCTATAGCCACACAATGGCCAATCTTCGTACTGTATAGATGTGGCCATCTTGGGTGACATGTTCATAAACACCCTCAGAATTCTAAGTTGTCCTGACAACCTCCATGCACACAGTGTTTCAGAGCCATCGCATACCAGTCTGACCACTCCCCATTTCCAGGTAGGATAGTTTTCCTTTGTCTGGATTTCTTGTCGGTTTCTAACTTTCTCCTCGAACTTTGAAAGGTCTACTACATTCCCTCTACACCAGTCTTTTTCCGCTAAGATTATCAAAGATTTTATCTCTTATGTTTTGTGGATATGGTGAAATGGGTGGACTTTCCCCAGAGAAAGTCATGGACTCCCTCCCAAGTTGAAGTTGCCCAGCAATCCCCTGATGCACACTTATCGTGTCATCTCCTAGCAGTCTGACAATTCCACCAGGCAAGTCACATGTTTCCTTCCTTCATCATTTGGGGAAGTGTAGCTGATGCGTTCATAGATTGTAATATTCACATGGTTATTTTCTGGTGCGTATTGCTCAGTTTCCCTCACCATTTCTACTTCTTTATGATCTCTGTGCCCACCAGACCGTGAAATCTGGATTTCCTAATGCTAGTAATCTGATCCACAACCGTGGTGCTATTCTGTGAAGCTCAGGCCACCCAAGCGGAACGTGGGCTCTTACCTGCTACATCACAGGTCCGCCAATGAATTGGACTTCTGGACCAACCTTTGGCCTGAACTTGGGAGGATGTTGGTCTGCTTCGATCATTCGTGAAGGGAATCAGTAGTAACATGAATGACGGTAACATTTACCTTTGGTTGATGAGTTTAGCAGGGAACATATTCTCTTGCTAGTATTCTGCTTCATCTCTTTGCTGAGGTCTACCTTTCTGTAGCATCATTAAGCATTTGGAGGTGATTACTAATCCTTGGAAGTTCATCTTCTCTAATCTCTTTCAGCCTCCAAAGCTTAGACCGTAAATCTGCACCGTTTTTTGGAGTTTTGATTTTATGTGAATTGATTGCCGTAACCCAGCATTATAACATCCTATAGCTTTTCACATCTACATTCTCAGAGATTTAGACTTCTGTGTAGGTTACATCATCTTCACCACTGTAAGCCTAATTACAGGCCCTCACCACACACTTGTGCCTAATCAACTCTTTCTCCCTCAGACCCCCGCATCCATTTCCCTTTGGGAACTACCAATCCCATGTCACATCCTACCTTTTTGTTGCTCCGTTTTTCCTCTTCTCCTTATATGTGAGATCCTGTGGTATTCAACCTTAGCCCTGGGGCTTGCTTCAGTTCCCCTAAGACCCTCAGGAGCCATTCTGGTGGTCACAAATGGCTGGACTGCATCCATTCCTACAGCTGAGAGCTATACCATTGTGTGGCTATAGCCGATCTTCCTTCTCCATTCATCTCTTGATGGTCACCACGGACGCTTCCAAGTCTTGGATATGGGGAGTAAGGCTGTGGTGAACACAGCAGTGCATCGATCTCTGTGCATTAGTGTTTCCATGATGTTTGGATATATACACCACAGAGGAATAGACGGATCGTGTGGTAGGTGGATTCTGAAATTTCTGAGGCAATTCCACACCACTTTGCGTAGTGGCTGCACCGGTTCACATTCCTACCAGCAGTGCAGGAGGCTTCCTTTCTCTCCACCTCCTCTGTGAAACTTATTGTTTCCCGTCTTCATCCTTATAGCCATTCTGACCACTGTGTGCTGCTATCTCATTGCCGTTCATATTTGCATTGACCAGAGACTTAATGATGATGAACATGTTTTCATACAGCCTGTTGGCTATCTTCCTATCTTCCTGGGAGAAATGTCTGTTTCCATCTTTTGCCCAGGTTCTATTGGGCTCGTTGTTTTTATTCCTGTGAAGATGTATGAGTTCATTGGATCTTTTGGCTACTCACCCCTTCTCCGATGTGTGGTTTGCAAACAGCCTGTCACAGTTGTTGTGCTGTCTTTGCATTGAGTCGATGGAGTCGTTGGCTGGGCAGAAGCTTCTGCATTGGGTGGAGTCCCGTTTGTTTCTTGTTTCCTTTCTTGCCCTTGCCCACTGACACATGGTTCTTCCAAATAGGCAGCCAAGCCAGATGGCAAAGAGTAATCTGCCTGGGTTGTCTCCTAGAAGTTGCAGGATTTCAAGTATTCCATTCAAGGCTTTAATCCATTTCGAGGTCGTGCGTATGTCTGGTGTAACATCATGGTCTACTCTCATTGTGTTACCTGTTGGTGTGCAGTCTTCTCAGCAGCGTTTCTTGTGGAGACTCTCCTTTCTCCACTTTCTCCTCTAGGCTCACTATTGGAAAATGCGTTGTCAGTAGATGTGTGAGTTGACCTCCGGGCTCTCATTCTGTTGCATGAGTCTGTGTGCCTATTTTTGGGGCCAGGCTGTGCTGTTTCCGTACCTAGGGCTTCATCCTATATGTTGAAATCAGAAAGTGTGGTACTTGCTGCTTTGTTCGTTTTCCTGAGGAGTCCTCTGGCTATTCCGGGTCCTTTGTTGCTGGATAGAAACTTTAGGATTCTGTCTTGTATTTCTGTGGCAATGATTGTTGCAACTTTGACTGGGACTGCATGCAATGCAGACACTGCTTTATGCGGTATGGACGTTTGAAGTGTGCTCGTTCTTCCAGTGGAAGAGCACGGAATAGCCTTCCGTTCCCTTGTGTCTTCTGTAATATCTTCGCCCAAACCTTTGCAAGTTTTCTGTTTCCATAGCTTTCTGCTGTTTGGCCACGTTTATTCCTAGATATCTTTTTCTTCCTACTGGCATGCTTTCTTTTTTGAGGTTCAGTTTTTCTATTCTTTGCAACTTTCAATTGGTTTTGTTTTGACAGAATTTATGGCTGTGCTCACATCTGCTGGCCATGCTGCTACATTTCCTGAGGAAGAATGGTGATGTCTATCGTCGCTTCCCATCTGCCTCTACACTACCTCAGACGCCTTCCCCAGAATGGCTGCACGAGCGGTGAGGCGGCTCACCCCCAGGATTCCACATCGCCTACCCTTGGCTGCTGAACCAGAATGTGTGGACTTCACCACGGCCCCACTGGCTGGCCCTTTTCATGTTCCATTGGCAACGTGTAGTTGAGTGGATTGTGACTTGAATATGCTACTTGAGCCCAACTCTGGCCCTGTGTTGATCAGGCCAGCTTGCTTTTCTGACCCACTGTGATGTTGGGTGATTTGTCAGAATCGTGTCTCTGCTGTCCGGTCTAACTTCGTGGACACAGGGTTTCAGAGCCTGTGGGGAGCAGTCTCATAACTCACCCTTCTCATTTAGGCCAGGTTTGACCTTTGCTGCTGTTTTTGGCATTGTCACTTTCTCTGACTTTCAAATGTTCAAACAGAGTGTGTCTAATTACTGACGTCTTTCACTGTGGATTAGTCAGCTTTGGTTTCTGTTGGCCTCCATATTCCGGGATACTTTTTTCTTTTCTATAGTTTAATTGTTATGGTCTTGCTGAGATATCTCCATTCGATTTGCTTATCAGTGTGTTCTCCTTCTTTCCAAGTTAGGAGTTTTGTATGTCTTTAATTACCATAGGTTCTGTAGCCCGAGGTGTGAGTCATTTCGTGATTCTTGGTTGTGGTCTCAGAATTTCCATCCGTCACTTGTAGGAATCTTTGCTATCCTGGCCCAGGTGACACTTAGCCCTGAGAACACATGGTCATCTTGGTAGGTTTGAGATTCTCAGATCAGAAACTCCAGATTCAAGGTTGTGTGGGCAACCACCTTCACGGACATTATGTTTTTGAGAGAAATTAGAGAAATCTGATGCATTCCTCTCTCCAGGTAAGTGGTTTGTCTGTCTCTTTTCTGGATTTGGGAAGTTTCAAACTTGACCCCTGATCATTGAATGCTCCACAAGATTACATCTGGATACTTGGCTTTTTATTTCTACATGATTTCCTATTGGTTTGATTTTCATTCTGAACTTTGGCAGGTGTATTTTTATTTAAATATAATGGCAATGTGCTAATTTTCAGCAAACCTCCTTCCATATGTTGTCAGAACAAGGAATCAATACTGTTTCCATGGCAAGAGGTGGGGGAGAGAATTTCATTGGAGCCCAACTGAGCACTGTAGCCTGGAAGGGCAGCCTTCACACAGGAACGAAGCCCTCTCGAAAAGGGTGCTTTTAAGCACACTTCTACAGCCCTCCAAACCAAAGGACACACCCCAAGCATGACAATCATCCATTCCTTTAAGTCTTCACAGAGATGTCTTGGGACACATTAGCATGTACCCAGTGGGACCCCGTGACGCCAGAGCTATGCAAAGGGAGACCTCTCTTCACAATATTCTAGGAGCTTAGGAAAGGAGGCCTCAATTCTTTTCTTCAATGTCCTCAAGAGATCATTCTTGACTTGGGATTATGAGTAAGGCAGAAGGACAACGTAGTTCTGATAAGCCCCAAGTCCAGCCTCTTGTTTCAAATCAAGTTGCAAGCTTCAATCAGCACGGCCTTCACATCTACTTGAGTAGATAACAATGTTCTCCACTCAGTGCTTGTCTCTCTGTTATTTATTGCTTCTTCACAATGACTTCTTTCTTATCCCTTTAATCAGCGGCAATTCTAACTCTACAAGTTTCAGTGCTGGTTTCTGTTTTTAAATTCTTTTCTGGGTATCTCTCACTTGAGTATCGTAGCCTAGGACAATCCTCAGACTATAAAGATGAGGCCATCTTGGGTGACATGTTCACTGTGATATCATAAACACCCTCAAACTTCTCAGTTGTCCCGGCATCTTACATGCACACAGTATTTCAGAGCCATCTGATGTCAGTCTAACTGCTCACCCTTTCCAGCTAAGATGGTTTTCCATTTCCTGGATTTCTTGTGTCTTTATACCTTTATCTTTGGACTTTTAAATGTCGACTACGTTCTCTCTAGACACTGAATTCTTTACTTTAAGTTTATCCTTGGTTTTATCTGTCACATTTTGTGGATATGGCCAAATATGTAGACTTTCCCCAGAAAAAGTCCACGAGTCCCTCCCAAGTTGAAGTTGCCCAGCCAATCCTCTGATGTTCCATGATCGTGTCATCTTGTGCAGTCCGACAGTTCCACCTATGCAAGTCACATCAATTCCTCCATTCTGTATTTGAGAAGTCTACCAGATGCATCATAGATTGCAATATTTTCATTTTGTTTTCCTGGTGCATATCTATAAGGTATGCTCACAATTTCCACTTATGTATGATCTCTGCCCGCACCATACCATGAAATCTATCTCTCCTGATGTTACTAATCAGATCAGCACCCGTGATGCAAATCCATGAGTCCCAGGCCACAGACTAGGAACGTGGGCTCTTACACACCAGAACACATGACTGGCCCTGAATTTTAATTTTGGACCAATCTTTTGCCTGAACTTGGGAAGAAGCTGGCCTGCTGTGATTATTCGTGAAGGTAGTGAGTAGTAACCTCACAGAAGGTAACATTTTCCCTTGGTTCATGAGTTTAGCATGGAACACGTTGTCTTTGTAGTATTCTTCTTAATTTATTTGCAATGGTCTACTTTTGTGTAACATCATTAAGCACTGGGAGGAGATTCACAATCCTTGAAAGTTTATCTTCTCTAATCTCTTTCAGTCTCAAAAGCTTTATGCCATGAATCTGCACAGCTTTTTGGATTTTTTCTTTCCCTCTGGGAACCACCAATCCAAAGTGAAGGCTGCCATCAAAGCTAAAATGCTCCGTTTGTCCCCAATGAAATTCTCTCCCCGAATCTCTTGTCATAGAAGAGTATTGATTCTGTGTTTTGACACTGTATGTGAGGAAGTTGGCTGAAAATTAGAACATTACACTTATATTTAACGAAAAATAAACATGCCAGAGCTGAGGATGTAAACCAAACAACTAGCAAACTCTACAGAAATAAAGTAAACAAGCATCTAGATGTAATCTACTGGAACAATGAAGGATCCGAAGTCAAGGTCTAGCCTACCCAAATTCAGAAAAAAAGACATAAAAATGTCTTACCTGGAGAGAGGAATTCATCAGATTTGTCTAATGTGTCTCGGAAACATTATGTCCATAAGGTGGTTGCCAGGACAAATTAGAATTTGGCGTTTCTGATCTAAGATTGTCAAACCAACCAAGATGACCTCATGTTCTCAGTGCTCAGTTGGACCTAGGCCAGGATAACCAAGATTCCTTCAAGTGAACGATGGAAATTCAAAGACAAAACCCAACAATCATGAAAGCACTCACACATCGGCCTAGAGAACATATGGTGATTAAAGAAATACAAAATTCCTAACTTGGAATGAAGGAGGACACACTGATGAGCATATCTATGGGAGACAGCTGTGAAAGACCATGAGGATTGATGTGGATTAAGGCTGCCCCCACTCGAAAGCCCAAGGTTAGCTGGTGAACATGCGGAACTATATGACCCGTTGAATTTCTTTTGGTATGAATTAGAGGTGCCCCAGTGAGAGAAGCCCAGGTCATGCTCACCTACATGCCTATCTATGGGGCCAGTTTTGTATCTAGTGTTATATGACCACACAATAACAAGAACCTATCTGAACTGAAATCATTTAACGACTTTTTACATCATCTTTTCTTTTTCCAGGAAAAATAAGTCATGTACCCATGCCTTATAAAATTAGTCCTTAACCTCAACTCCCGAAAGCAGCAGGAGCTGTGACTACCCATGGGTCCTTTCCCAATGCAGCAGCAGCAGCTCTTCACTGCCCATAGGTCCTGTCCCCATGCTATCCTGTACCATTGTCTAAATAAAAGAGCACCACTGCCAGACCTTGATGGTCCAAGAAATCGTTCTTTCAAGTCTTGAGCTTGCCGACCATGCATCATATCTTGTGGCCCGTATGGGGAACATGCTTCATCGGTTTGTGAGCTCGAATTCTGGTAAGTGCCCTTTCCTTCCTTGTGCCTCTCTCTTATTCGAGGATGGATCTAAATTCACTTCTCCATCAGGAACTGTCTTGAATAGCTGCATGAATTCATGTTTGCTGCCCATGGCTACTCTATGGTGCAAATCTGGCATTCGGCTTGAAGAGAATCAGTACCTTAAGCCTAAGAGTGATGTAGAATGAATTAATCCATTCCTTCCTGACCCTATCTCTAATATATAAATTTTACGTGGGAACAGGTGAGCCATTTAAGTCATTAGGATGGTTGGCAATCTCCAAGACTCCCGTGCAAGTTTTCTATTCTTAAAGCTGGATTGAGATACCTCCCATGGCAATTGACCATCTGAACTGTGTGAATGTCCCAATCAGGACTGCAGTTCAGGGAAAGTACCAAACTCTAACCTTTGGTTGAGTATTGGAAACCCTCCTTCAGAGAATGGCTCCAATACACAGTTGGGTAGAATGTCCCCCAGCGTGGCGGAAACTTCTTCACTATTTCTCTACATCATGTTCTCTCTTAAACTTCTCCTATTCTCTTGGGGACCACTCACCAGGCACCTATTACTTCCAGGCAGAATAGGAAAGATGTTCACCAGGCACCTGTTACTGCCAGGCATACCAGGGAAGATATCCAAGGGACGCAGTTCTGGGGGACACCCCCATCACCCCTTGCTATAGGCACCCCACAGTAGGAACAACAGGTAGGATGCTCCCCTAGGTTCAGGGGGGATTTTCAAGGTAATGGACCTGTCTCTTTCATCTTTCTTAGAGTTACAATGGCCAATTTCGTCCCCTTTTGAGCTTTGCAACCGGAAAACAAAGAAATCTTTCAACAGTCAAACCTACAACACTGGGAGCCCCAACTTTGGCTTTCTGGGCCTGATCACCCCAGCGACCCCAAGTAGGGTGCCCTCTGTTGGTGGTTGATTCATTGAGTATTTTAGTCACCTGCTGAGTTGGCTATGATGTTAGGAGACCTGTGATTTATTCTGTGAACTGTCGTGCTAGGGTAGTATGCCCCAGCATTGGAACTGTTGTGTGACTTTTATCATGATAACCCTCTGGAAATGGCCATTAGGGTGAGGTCTGGTGTCTCCTTTTAATTTCTGTGTTTTGCTCATCATGTCCTCTGTTGTCACCAAGTCGAGCTTAAGTTCAGGCTGGACTTGACCAGAACCTGGACCTTCTGTAAAATCGAAAAACTTGAAAATGTTTTGAAAGGGACTTAACTCTCAACCCGGGTACTGGGAGCCCTGGCCTCCAGCATGCTCCAGGCCTCTGTAGGCACTGCACCTTCGTCCAGTTCACTGTCAGTCTGACACTGGCTTTACTGCCATGGGGAATGACGTAAGCATCCCAAGAGACTCACCACTCAGGATCATTCTAACTAATTAGAAACACTTTCAATTGTATGGGTATGCCCCAGAAACTCCATCTGGGGGAAAATTTGAGAGGTATCTCTGTGCCTTTATGGTGCAGTTGGACAGGTAGATCAACCTAGAACGTCCTTCAAGTTACAGTCCAGTTTCTGAGAAATCAAGAGCAACTGTCCTTACAAAATCCTTGCAAGACTGGAAAGACAGCTCTAGAGGCAGTTCAGATTCCACGTACTTACTTTATCATGAAAAGGATTCTCATGCCCCCTCTCCAGGAATTACTATGTAGCCCATCACTCATTCTTAAGACTGAAAAAAAAAAGGAGGGGAAAGGATAAATGGTCATAAGTGCACCCTTGCAGAAAGTCTACCATCTCGAGGGTCTTCTCCATAAGTATTAGTAAAAAGGCTCAAGGTGTGGATTCATAACCAGTGAGCTTTATATTATTGTACCTGATTCACTGGAGTAGGTTTTAAAACAATGGTTCTACAGTCTCTGTCTATGTGTGTCTATGTGTACATTATACGTGTGATATTTTTACCCCTGGATGGTATGGCCAAAATTAAGATCTCTGTTTAGTTGGCTTAAAGAAAGTGCTTACATAAATTCTAAATGTAGTAGAAATTAACTCAGTGCCTTTCAAAGTTAACGTGATGTGAATTAACCTTTGGTAAATGAAAGCTTGTTAAAGTTTGTTGGTTTGATTGAAAATTAACTTGTTGTCAGAGTTGTCGGTATTTGCATAGGATGCAGGCATTCAGCCTGGGTTATCTAGTCATATAAGTTCACTTTCTTAAATTTGTCAGTAAAATAATAGCTTTAAATGATGACCAGTTTTGTCTAATTCCTCATGAGGTTTCCATAGGTAATCTGAACATGGTTGTTGGAAACAAATGGTTTAAATACATAAAACTCATAAAGGTGAGTACAATAACTTTTATGGTCAGTATACTTGTTGAAACAAAACAGCTTCAAAATTTTTCTGTGTAACAATCTTGACTTTTGAAAAGTTAAGTTAAATGATAAAAAGATGAATATGCGGGTCATTTTTGGATAGGATGAAACACTGAACCATTATTAATAAACCTATCTAAGTTATCTACTTTGGGCTTCTTCTTGAAGAGGCTAAAAGCGTGTGGGTGTATCAAAAAGCATGCCTTGTGTTTTATTGTAAAGCAGCATGTTTCTAAATTTATGAAGTGTTTAGACTGCTGATATAAAAGACAATTCATAATTGCTTACTTTTTAGTGTTTAGTAGATCTGTTAAGCCTTAAAAGTTCTAATTAACTTATGGAATTAAAGCTACAGGAAATTAATACGGAAAAGAGCTCTGTATTCAGGGAAGTTAAAATGTATGCTTTCAATAAAAAAGGTATAAAGAATGGAAATATTTTTGTTTGATGGGTGAAAAAAGGTAAATTTGTCCTAATGTACTAGAAAGGAAAAAAGAAAGAGTTGTTGACACATTCTGAAAATGAAAAAGAAAGTTGTAGAAGGCTTGTGAAGTAGAAATTCTGAAAAGAGCTTTATGCCTACTCAAGTAGACTAAAGTAAGTTCAATTAAGTGAATGAGTTTGAATGTTCAAAATAAGTAGGTGCAGAAATTGAAATTTGGTTTTCTCTAAAAGGATACTTTTTCTTGAACTTTGGATCTGCTCTTGATAAAGACGTTATAAAAGCTGTTCCTTTGAGTAAGTCTACCCAAGATAGAAATGTGTTTTGTGAAAACAATGACTGAGGTCACTCTTAAGATTTTTGACTCTTTCTGTCATCACTTTGAATAGATACCTGAGCATTGTTTCACAGTGAGTGTTGTTTCCTATTTGAACAAGCATTTTAAAAACTTTGGATATGTTTTGACAAGCTTCTCCCTTTGACTGG
Source organism: Equus asinus (assembly GCF_041296235.1). Classification (NCBI taxonomy): domain Eukaryota; kingdom Metazoa; phylum Chordata; class Mammalia; order Perissodactyla; family Equidae; genus Equus; species Equus asinus. Next base: position 7,285,393 of record NC_091790.1, on the reverse strand, counting down.
AATGTCTTATTTGAAACATACAGGGTCAGATATAACAAGACAGTATTTTAGGAACAAAGATTGGACTTTCTGGAATACGGCCACTCGGAAACACGGGCCTGGTAACTTGTTTACAGAGATTCTGGCAATCTTACCCGTTAAGTAAGGAAACGTGCTTCTCTGGCAGGTGCAAGTAACCTCCGAATACTTTGGGGGACCTGAAAGAGAACTCCACTCAAATCTGTAAGTACTGCAGGCAAAATCTGATGGCAAATCCTTGGCTTGGCTTTTCTGGCCCCTAGAGGCTTTCACAGTACAATCTGTGATTCCTCATAAAAATTTCCAGCAAAGCATACTTAAAAAAGCCTGTATAAACAATTACTATTCTTGTAGCTGTTATGTAAATAATTGGAGCAAGTTGTATTGAAACTACACTTTCCTTGCAAACCTGTTAATCCTGATTTGGCTATCTTTTGTAAAAATGAGGGTGATTTAAGAGAGAAAAAATTATGTTTCTGTAGAAGCTATAGTAGGCATTCATGGATATTAGATTCTAGCTCTTTTCATCCACAAGATTCATCTATTACTAATCGTAATGTCTCCTTGTGCTCATCTATGTCTGACACGTGCGAGTTCCCTGGCCACAATCAAACATTTTCCTTTAAAACTACTCCCCAAATACTAACTAGATTTGCCTTGTCACAGGTGGATCCGAAACAACAATTTCCAAAGGGAAAGTCCCCAACTTATGGATACACGCAGGATGGACCATATGAAATTTGGGATGAATGTATTTGGTTCACTCCTACTAGTGGTCAACTCAGTAAAAGGTCACTCTCTGTTGGGAACAAACCAATCACACTTGTGATACATGGCCTAATAACAGCCGACCTATGGGAAAAATTCGCTGTTATATGTGTTCTCATATCATAGTCTTAAAAAAGTACTGATTGGTTTGGGACTGACTGGGATAGACAGCCCAGCACGCTTTGGTTAGTCCCTAATGGTGCTCAGTGGCTATGCGGCTCCAATTTATGGCCTTGGCTGCCACCTAAATGGATTGCACGATGCACACTAGGCTTTAGCTGGATGCAAGGTAGAACTCCATTTACTACATCTCCTCCTGCTAACCTACCCAACTGCAGCAGCTCAGGACCAGCTCTGTCTTCCACTGGTATGACCATCTTTCCGCAATTTTCCTTCCCCAATTAGGTATCGAAAGTGTCGTCTTGCACATGGAAGTCCTAAACAAATTTATTATGAAGGCATTAAATGACGCGCAACATAGCATTTTTCTGCTCAATTTAGAAGTATCCCAAATGTGTAAGGCAGTCCTCCAAATCCAAATGGCACTGGATGTCTTGACAGCAGCACAAGGGGGCCCCTATGCCATTATAAAAACTGAGTGTTGTGTCTATATTCCTGACTACCGTCAAAATATTTCTGGCTTCCTATCCCAACCACCAAATTAAATCCGTGTCTTATCAACCCTAACTCTAAACGATTGGTTGAACTCCAAGTCAGGACCAGGTTTCTGCACTACTTCAATACGTTATACATTGGGTCAAACATACTGCTTGTATTTCTTATTATAGTTTCTTGTCTGTTTCATTGTTTGTCTTCCGCATGTGAAAAAAGTTTCACCTCCTGGACCACCTCTCGTCAGATGATTCTCTCGTCTCCAGAGGCTCTGTATACCTTGTCAGCCTTGAACTCCACAGGTGAAGGCTTCCAGTCCACTGAACTTCCTACCTGTACCTATGACCCCATTTAGGGACAGCTCTGCGACCATGTAAAGCCATAAGTAGTTACAGAAGACTGACCATCGTCCATATCCCCAAACCTATCCAGTCCAAATGGGTTCAGGGGGTGTTTATGATGTACATTAAAGCTGCCCCAGCTAGGGAAGCCCAAGGTGATCTGGCCTACATGCCAAACTATATGAGCCGGTGGAATTAGAGCTGACTGAGGGAGAGAAGCCCAGGGCATCATCACGTACATGCTGATCTATATTGCCAGATCCGTATCTAAAGTTATATGACTGCACAATAACCAGACCCCATCTGCACTGAAATCATTTAAAGAATTTTCCCACTTCATTTCTTTTCCCAGTAAAAATAAATCATGTACCCATGACTTATAAAACTAGCCCTAACCCTCAACTCAGGGCAGCAGCAGGAGCTTTGACTGCTCATGGGTCCCATCCCCAGGGAGCAGCAGCAACTCTTCACTACCCATGGGTCCTGTCCCCATTCTATCCCATACTATTCTCTAAATAAAATAGCACCAATGCCAGACCTTGAATGTCCTAGAAATCTTTCATTCGAGTCTTCAGCTCACCAAGCCCATATCAACCATTATACCATGGAAAACAAAAAACCGTCCCAGAAAATGGAAGGCACACAGAAATCACAGCTGAATAATCCACAATGAAAGATGTCTGTTTTAGAAATACCGTGAACGTTCGAAAGACAGAGAAAGCCACAAACCCCAAAAATGCAGCAAATGTCAAACCTAGGCTAAATGGTAAGGGTGAGTTATGAGACTGCTAAAATGGGGCTCTGAAAACCTGTGTCAATGAAGTTTGCTGTGATAGCAGAGACACAATTCTGAGAAATCCTCTGACATCACAGTGTAGAAGAAAAACAAACTGGCCTCGTCTACACAGTGCAAGATTTGTCCCAAATAGCATATTCAAATCACATTCCACATCAAATGCAGGTTTAAAGTGGAACATGAAAGGTGCTGGCCAGTGGTGCAGTGGTGAAGTCCACAAATTCTGGGTCGGCACCCAGGGCAGACCATGCAGAATCCTGGAGGTGAACCTCCTCACCGATGGTCCAGATATTCTGGGGAAGGCGTCAAAGGTAGTGTAGAGGCAGATGGGAAGCAACGTCAGACAGCATCATTCTTGCCCAGCTAATACAGCAGCATCGCCCCCAGATGTGCGTACAGCCATAAACATCTGCCAAAACAAAAGCAATGAAAAGTTTCAAAGAATAGAAAAACTGAAACTCTGGAAAAAAAATGCAAGTAAGAAGAATAAGATTTCTAGGAATAAGCTTAGACAAACAGGTGCAAGCTATGGAAACTGAAAACTAGCAAAGCTTTAGGGAAAGAAATTCCAGAAAACACAAGGAAACAGAAGGGTATTCTGTGCTCTAGGAATGTCAGATCTAAAACACCTGAAACGTCCGTAATGGATAAAGCAATCTCCGTATTGCATGCAATCCCAGTCAAATTTACAGCAATCTTTCCCACAGAAATAGAAGAGAAAATCCTAAAGTCTCTATCCAGCAACAAGGGACCCGGAATACCCAAAGGAATTCTGAGGAGAATGAACAAAGCAGGACGTATCACACTTTGATTTCAACATGTAGGACGAAGCGCTTGGTACCGAACCAGCACAGCCTGGTCCCAAAAACAGGCACAAACACCAATGGAACAGAATGCAGAACCCAAGGGTCAACTCACACATGTATGGACAGCACATTTGCAATGAGGAAGGCAAGAGGAGACAGTGGAGAAAGGAGAGTCTCTAAAATAAATGGTGCTGGGAAGACTGCACAGCCACATGTAACACAATAAGAGTAGATCATGATGTTATACCAGGCACACACACCACCTTGAAATGGATTAAAGCCTTCAATGGAAGTCTTGAAACAGTGAAACTTCTAGGAGAAAACACAGGCAGCTTGCTCTTTGCCATCTGGGGTAGCCACCTATTTGGAAGAAGCATGTGTGACTGGGCAAGGGCAACAAAGAAAAGAAGAAAGAAGCAGGACTCCATCCAACGTAGAAGCTTCTGTCCAGCCGGGGAAACCGTCCACTCAATGCAAAGACAGCACAACAGGGAGAGGATGTTTCAAACCACACATCTGAGAAGGGCTGAATAGCCAAAAGACCCAATGACCACACACGTCTCCACAAGAGAAAAAACAACAAGCCCATTAAAACCTGGGCAGAAGATGGAAACAGAGATTTACCCCAAGAAGACAGAAAGGTGGCCAACAGCTCTATGAACACATGTTCAACACCATTAAGTATAAGGCCAATGCAAATCCTCACGGCAATGAGATGACAGCTCCCTGTGTTCAGAATGGCTATAAGGAACAAGACAGGAAACAACAAGTGTCAGAGAGAAGGTGGAGAGAAGGGAAGAGTCCTGCACCTCTGGTGGGAGTGCAAACCGGTGAGGGCACTAGGCATAGCCATGTGAAATTGCCTCAGAAATTTCCAAATCCATCTACCATATGATCCAGCGATTCCTCTCCAGCGTGTTTATCCAAAGAACTGCGAAACACTAATGCACACAGATCCGTGCCCCGCTGTGTTCACCACAGCCTTACTCCCGATATCCAAAACTTGGAAGCCGCCCTGGTGCCCATCAAAGGACCAATGGAGAAGGAAGTTGGGCTATATCCACACAAAGGCAAAACACTCAGCTGTAAGAAAGAGTGCAGTCCAGCGATTTGTGACAGCAGAATCACTCCTGAGGGTGGGAGGGGAACTGAAAGAAGCCCGAGGGAGAAATCAAATACCATCGCATCTCACTTACAAGCAGAAGATTAAAATAAGGACCAACAAACAGGTAGAACGTGATATGGGATTGGTGGTCCCCAGAGGGAACGGGTGGCAGTGGACGGTGGGAGAAAGAATTGATTAGGCACAAGTGTGGGGTGTGCGCCTATAATTAGGCTTACTGTGGGGAAGAAGATGTAGCATACACAGAAGTCTAAATCTATGAGGATGTAAATCTGAAAGCTATAGGATTCTCTAATGCTAGGTTATGGAAATCAATTCACCTAAAATCAAAACTCCATAAAGGCCAGCAGGTTTAAGGGATAAAGTTTGCAGGCTGAAAGAGTTTAGAGATTATGAACATCAAAGGATTGACAATCACCTCGAAATGCTTAATGATGCAACATAAAGGTAGACCATTGCAAAGAGATGAAGAGGAACACTAGCAACAGAACATAACCCGTGCTAAACCCCTAAGCCAACTGAAAATGTTGCTGTCCACGATGTTACTGGTAATTACCTTTTTGAATAATCAATGCAGACCAACATCTTCCCAAGTTCAAGCCAAATGTTGGTCCAAAAGTCCAATTCAGGGCCAGCCCTCTGGTGTAGTGGGTAAGTGTCCATGTTCCACTTGGGCGGCCTGGGACTGGCAGGCTGGCATCCCAGGTGCAGATCCGATTAGGAGCATTAGGAAATATAGATTTCAAGGTATGGTGCCGACTGAGATCATGAAGAAGTAGAAATTGTGAGGATACCTTATGAATACACACCAGGAAACGAACCATGAGAATATTACAATCTATGAACACATCAGGTACACTTCCCCAAATGATGAAGGAAGGAAAACATCTGACCTGCCAAGGTGGAAACACCAAACTGCTATGAGTTAACATGATCATTGCTCATCAGAGGATTGCTTGGGTAACTTCAGCTTTGCAGGGACTCCAGGACTTTCTGTGGGGAAAGTCCACACATTTGGCGACATCCACAGAAGATAAGAGATAAATCCCAGGACTATCTTAAAGGAAAGAAACCACTGTCTAGAAGGAATGTAGTAGAACTTTCAAGGTTTGAGGATAAAGTTAGAAACCGACAAGAAGTCCAGAAAAAGGAAAACTATCGCACCTGGAAAGGGGGAGTCGTAAGACTGGTATGAGATGGCTCTGAAACACTGTGTGCATGGAGGTTGTCAGGACAACTTAGAATTCTGAGCGTGTTTATGACATCACGGTGACCATGTCACCAAAGTTGGCCATAGGTTTCCAGCTCTAGGATTGGCCTGGGCTAGGATATTCAAGTGAGAGGTACACAGAAACAGCTTTTCCAAACACAAACCGGGCACAGAAACTTGAAGACATCAAAGAGACGCTAATTTAAGGGATGAGAAAGGAATCATTGGGAAGAAGAGACAATAGAGGGTCAAGTACTCAGAGGGCAACATTGTCATCTATGGAAGTCTGGGGAGGCCATGCTGATTCAAGGTGGAAATGTGTTCTGAAAAACGAGGCCGGAGCCGGGGCTTATCAGACCTACCTTGTCCTTCTGCCTTACCCATAATACAAAGTCAAGAATGATCAATTGAAGACATTGAAGAGAATAATCGAGGCCTCCTTTCCTAGGCCCATAACATTCTTGAAGAGAATTCTCACTTTCCACAGCTCTCAAGTCACGGGGGCCCACTGGGTATATGCCAATATGTCACAAGAGAGCTCATTGATGCCTTGAAGGAATGGACCCCTGCCATGCTTGGGTATGTCTCTTGGTTTGGAAGGGCTCTAGAAGTGTGCTGAAAGTACCCTTTTGCAGAGGGCTTCCATCCTTTGTGAAGGCTGACCTCCCAGGTTACAGGGCTCAGTGGGATCAGTGAGATTCTCTCCCCATATCTCTTATCATAGAAGGAGTAATGATTATGTGTTTCGAAACCACACGTAGAAAGGATGGCAGAAAATTAGAACATTACCATTATACTTAAAAATAAACATGCCACAGCTGAGGATGTAAATCAAATAACAAACCCTGTAGAAATAAAGTAAGCCAGTATCTAGACTTAATCTAGTGGAAAGTTCAAGGATCGGTGGTCAAGCACGAGACTTCCCAAATCCAGAAAAGGGACAGAAGGTCTCTCACCTGCAGAGAGGAATTCATCAGATTCATGTAATTTGTGTCGGAACCATTGGGCCCATGAAAGCGGATGCCAGGATAACCTCGAACCTGGAGTTTATCATCCCACAATGTCAAACGAACCAAGATGACCACGTGTAGTCAGTGCTCAGTTGGATCTAGGCTAGGATAGCCGAGATTCCCTCAAGTGAACGATGAAAATTCCAGGATAACACCCAACAATCACGAAAGGACTCACACCTTGGCCTACAGAACATATGGTGATTAAAGAAATACAAAATTCCTAAAATGGAGTGAAGGAGAACGCACTGATAAGCATGTCAAAGGACAAGCTCATAAAGAACATGACGATTAGACCATGGAAAAGCAAACAGGGTCCCATAAAATGGAAGGCCAACAGAAATCACACCTCAATAATCCACAGTGAAAGATGTCAGTCTTTAGACAGACTCTGCTTGAACGATTGAAAGTTCGGGAAAGTCACAACCCCAAAAACTGCAGGGAAGGTCTAACCTGGCCTAACTTGGAAGGGTGAGTTATGAGACTGCTCCACTCATGCTCTGAAACCCTGTGTCCACCAAGCTAGACTGGACAGCAGAGACACGATTCTGAAAAATCCTCCGACATCACAGTGGGCCAGAGAAACAACCTGGCCTCCTCTACACAGGGCCAGAGTTGGGTTCAAGTAGCATATTCAGGTCACATTCCACTCAACCGCAGGTTGCCAATGCAGCATGAAATGGTCCAGCCAGTGGGCCAGCGGTGAAGTCCACGTGTTCTGGGTCAGCAGGCCATGGTCAGCTGCGTGGAATCCTGGGGGTGAGCCTCCTCAACGCTCGTCCAGCCATTCTGGGACAGGCGTGCGAGCTACTGTAGAGGCAGAGGGAAGCGATGTTAGACAGCGCCACTCTTCCTCAGCAAAGAAAGCAGCACGGCCAGCAGATTTGAGCACAGCCATAAACTTCTGCCAAACAAAACCAATTAAAAGTTGCAAAGAATAGAAAAGCTGAACCTCAAAAAAAACCCATGCCAGTGAGAAGAAAATGATACCTGCGAATAACCTTGGACAAACAGGAGAAAGCGATGGGAAACAAAAACTAGCAAAGTTTTGGGGAAAGAAATTCCACAAGACACAAGGAAATGCAAGGCTATTCCGTGCCCTTCGAATGGAAAAACGGACAGACTTGAAACGTCCATACGGCATAAAGCTCAAATAAAGATGGGAAGCAATTGGATATATTGGACTATATGAGAAAGCCATTTGGTATAGACCTAATTCGGCCTGATTTTGTTTTTTCCAAAAGGGCCTGTCTATGGCTATTTAGCACGCATTGCATATCTGCTTAGACATTTCCTATGGCCCTTGAGATAAAGGTGCCACTTCCCCCCACCTTAGCATCTCTTTAGGGACAAGCATTTCTCCCTAGGCTAGGAACTGATTGCTGCACTCACCTTTGACCACCCAGCTCACCTGTGACCAGTCAGCTGGAGACAACAGACTGCCACCCTACTGTGTTCACTGAGACAGAAGACCTACCTGCTATTTCCATCAATCGCTGTGCCAACAGAGCAGTCTTGCGACTATTGTAAATGGGAGATTTCAATCCTATGTGAAACATCCTCTATGAGGGGAATACAACCAGTCTGTGCACCCCCACTTCTCTGATGCTCTTTCTTCCTTTGGGTAGAAAGGCCCTGGGTGATAATCCTCAGATTGAAGCTCAGAATAAACTCCCCCAAATTTTCATTTACAGATTGGTTACGGATTATTTTGTCGACAAAGCAATGTCTGGATTCCATGCAGTCCCAGTCAAAGTTGCAGCAATCTTTCCCACAGAAATAGAAGAGAGAATCCTAAAGTTTCTATCCAGCAACACAGGACACTGAATAGCAAAAGGAATCCTGGGGAAAACGAACACAGCAGCAATTATCACACTTTCTTACTGCCACATATAGGACGAAGAGCTAGGTACCAAAACAGCACAGCCTGGCCTGCAAAGGAGGCACACAGATGCATGGAACAGAATCGAGAGCCCAGACATCAACTCACACACCTATGGATAGCCCATTTTCGACCAGGGAGCCAAGAGGAGAAAGCGGAGAAAAGAGACTCTAGACAGGAAATGGTGCTGGAAAGACTGCACAGCCAGATGTAACACAATGAGAGTAGACCGTGATGTTACACCAGGCACACACACCACCTCGAAATGGATTAAAGCCTTGAATGGAAGACTTGAAACCGTGACACTTCGAGCAGAAAACGGAGGCAGCTTGCTCTTTGCCATCTGTCTTGGCCGCCTATTTGGAAGAAGCATGTGTGACTGGGCAAGGGCAACAAAGGAAACAGGAAACAAGCGGGACTCCATCCAACACAGAAGCTTCTGCCCAGCCAATGACACCATCGACTCAGTGCAAAGACGTCACAACAACTGCGACAGCAGGTTTGCAAACCAAACATCGGAGAAGGGGTGAATAGCCAAAAGATCCAATGAAGTCATACATCTCCACAGGAGAAAAGTCAACGAGTCAAATAAATCCTGGGCAAAAGATGGAAACAGACAGCTCTCCCAGGAAGATAGAAAATTGGACAACAGGCTGTATGAAAAGATGCTCATCATCATTAAGTCTCTGCTCAATGCAAATACGAACGGCACTGAGATAGCAGCTCACAGTGGTCAGAATGGCTATAAGGATGCAGACAGGAACCAACAAGTTTCAGAGAGGAGGTGGAGAGAAGGGAAGACTCCTGCACTGCTGGTGGGAGTGTAAAACGGTGCAGCCACTACACGAAGTGGTGTGGAATCGCCTCAGAATTTTCAGAATCCATCTACCACATGATCCAGGTACTCCTCTGTGGCATATATATCCAAAGAACTTGCAAACGCTAATGCACAGAGATCCGTGCACCGCTGTGCTCACCACAGCCTTACTCCCGATATCGAAGACAGGGAAGCCTCCCTGGTGCCCATCAAGGGACAAGAAAGATGGGCTATAGCCACACAACGGCATAGCACTGAGCTGCAGGAACAGATGCCTTCCAGCCATTTGTGACCAACAGAATGGCTCCTGAGGGTTTTAGGGGCATGGAAACAAGCCCCAGAGGGAAGGTCAAATACCATAGGGTCTCACTTACAAGGAGAAGAGGAAAAAAAGGACCAAGAAACAGGTAGCACGTGACATGGGATTTCTGGTTCCCAGAGGGAAAGGTGGCGGGGCCCAGAGGGAGAAATAGTTGATTTGACACAAGTGTGTGGTGAGGGCCTGTAATTAGGCTTACGGTGGTGAAGATGATGTAACGTACACAGAAGTCTAAATCTATGAGGATGTAGATCTGAAAGGTATAGGATGTTATAATGCTGGGTTATGGCAAACAATTCACGTAAAATCAAAACTCCCAAAAGACGTTAAGGTTCACGGCTTAAAGCTTTGGAGTCTGTAAGAAATTAGAGAAGATGAACTTCGAAGGATTGGTAATCACCTCAAAAATGCTTAAGGACGCTACAGAAAGGTAGACCATTGCAAGGAGATGAAGAGGAACACTACCAAGAGAACGTGTTCCATGCTAAACTCATGAACCAGTCGAAAATGCTACCGTCCATGATGTTACTAACTGCCTTCACGAATGATCGAAGCAGGCCAACATCGTCCCAAGATCAGGCCAAAGGTTTGTCCAAAAGCCCAATGCAGGGTCGGCCCTGTAGTGTAGCAGGTAAGTGCCCAAGTTCTGATTGGGCGGCCCAGGCTTCACCTGCTATCATCAGGGTTGCAGATCAGATTACTAGCATTAGGAAATACAGATTTCACAGTATGGTGGGCACAGAGATCATAAAGAAGTAGAAATTCTGAGGAGACATTTTCAATACACACTGGAAAATGAAGGCTGAGAATATTACAACCTATGAATGCATAAGGTACAATTTCCCAAATGATGAAGGAAGGAAAACATGTGACCTGCCCAGGTGGAATTGTCAGACTCCTAGGAGATGACACGCTGATTGCACATCAGAGAATTGCCTGGGTAAATTCAACTTGGGAGGAGCTCCAGGAATTTCTCTGGGGAAGGTCCACCCCTTTGACCACATCCACAAAAGATAAGGGAGAAAACCGGGGATACACTTCATGGAAAGAAACCCGTGTCTAGAGGGAATGTTGTAGACCTTTCAAAGTTCGAGGAGAAAGTTAGAAACCGACAAGAAATCCAAAACTGGGAAAACTATCCTACTTGGAAAACGGGAGTAGTCAGACTGGTATGAGATGGCTCTGAAACACTGAGTGCATGGAGGTTGTCAGTACAACTTAGAATTTTGAGGGTGTTTATGATATCACGGTGAACATGTCACCCAAGATGGCCACATGTTTACAGTCCAAGGATTGGCCCAGGCTAGGAGAATCAAGTGAGAGATACCCAGAAACAGCTTTTCCAAACAGAAACCGGGCACAGAAACTTGAAGAGACCAATGAGACGCTGATCCAAGGCATGAGAAAGGAATCATTGTGATGATACTTCATGCTTTCTTCGTTTTCTTCCATTCCAAGAGCACTGAATTCCCTTCCGTTTCCTTGTGTCCTCTGGAATTTCTTTCCCAAAGGTTTGCTATTTCTCGGTTTACATAGCTTTCACCTGTTTTGTGCAGGTTATCCCTAGATTACTTGTTTTTCTTTCTAGCATGCTTTTTTTTTTTTTGAGGTTCAGTTTTTCCATCATTTGCAACTTTTAATTGGTTTTCTTTAGGCAGATGTTTACGGCTTTGCTCATATCTGCTGGCAACGCTGCCGTATTTGCTGATGAAGACTGGCCCTGTCTAACGTCGCTTCCCATCTGCCTCTACACTACCTCGGACGCCTGCCCCAGAAAGGCTGCACGAGCGGTGAGGAGGCTCACCCCCAGAATTCCACGCGGCCAACCACACGCTGCCGACACAGAACATGCGGACGTCACCTATGCAACACTGGCCTGCCCCTTTCATGTTCCATTGGCAACCTGCAGTTGATTGGAATGTGACTTGAATATGCTACTTGAGCCCAAATCTGGTCCAGTGTAGACGAGGCCAGGTTGTTTTTCCGGGCCACTGGGATTTGTCAGAATTGGGTCTCTGCTGTCCCAGCAAGCATCATGGACACAGGGTTTCAGAGCCAGCTTGGAGCAGTCTGAGAACTCACCCTTCCCAGTTAGCCCAGGTTTGACATTCACCGCAAATTTTGGGGTTGTGACTTTCTCGGACTTTCAAACGTTCAAGGAGACTCTTTGTAAACACTGTCTTCATTCACTGTGGATTATTCAGGTGTGATTTCTGTTGCCTTCCATTTTCTGGGAGCTTGTTTTCTTTCCTTAGTCTAATCGTAGTGGTCTTTCTGATCTCTCTCCCTTCGATATGCTTATCAGTGGGTTCTCCTTCATTCTAGGTTAGGAATTCTGTATTTTTTTAATCACCATATGTTCTGTAGGCCGACGTGTGGGTGCTTTGGTGATTGTTGGATGTTGTCTTCGAATTTCCATCTGTCAGTTGAAGGAATCTTTGCTATCCTAGCTTACGTCCAACTGAGAACTGAGGACACGTGTCCACCTTGGTTCATTTGACATTGTGAGATGAGAAACTCCAGGTTAGACGTTGTCCTGGCAACCACCTTCACGGACACAATGGTTCCGAGACAAATTCGATGAGTCTGATGAATTCCTCTCTCCAGGTGAGAAATCCTTCCGTCTCTTTCCCTGGATTTGGGAAGTTTCGACGTTCAGCCCTGAACCTTGAACGCTCCCCTCGATTACATCAAGATACTGCTTACTTTATTTCTACAGAGTCTGTTACTGTTTGATTGACATCCTCAGCTCTGGCATGTGTATTTTTCTTTAAATATCATGGTAATGTTCTAGTTTTCAGTCAACCTCTTTCCATATGGTGTCAAAACACAGAATCAGTACTCCTTCTACGGCAAGAGATGGGGGAGTTAATTTCATTGGAGCCCAACTGAGCACTGTAGCCTGGGAAGGCAGCCTTCACACAGGAATGAAGCCCTCTGGAAAAGGGTGCTTTTCAGCACACT